>NC_133387.1:159966932-160278494 GCF_047511655.1 Castor canadensis
GCAGCCCCATTGCCCATGTCTGAGGAGTGGGCCTAGCCCAGGAAATTTGCTCAGTCCCCAGCACCTGTTCTGGGAAAAAAGGTGGAAACCAGGAAGTGTTTGAAGCACCTTGGGGTGGAACTGTTAACGACCACGGTTCAATCTGTGATCAGAAGATTTTCAAATTCTTTGTCCTGAGTGGAAGAATCCATGGTAGGACACATGGGTGTAAAGGGAGTTTATTAAAAGTCAGGGAAGGGAAATGCAAAGGGGAGCTTGGTGGGGTACAGGTGGAATCCAGAGGGAGAGAGAGCATGCTTCCTTTTTCCAGGTGCTTTTAAAGCCTAAGCTAACTGAGAGGAAGGGAGGAACCAGGTGATTCTCATCCAATAATCAGTGAGTGGGGAGGGGCCTGGGTGGTTCCCGGCCAGGTGAGGGTGATCTGATGTGGGCAACCTACGTACATGAGTCCTGAACTTTCCCTACTTGTAGCCTTCCTCAGGATCTGCCCACAGCAGACAGGGTGGAGTGTGCACAGAGCATGAGTCACGTGCAGGCCAAGTGTGATATGGCGCCTGGGGCCATTTACTCCATTTATGGAGTAAATGTGGGTGGACTGGATCTCTGTGACACCTGAGTCTTGTTAGGTGCGTGGGTGGGCTGGTTTTCCATCACTAGATAAACTACCATCGATTCTGCAGCTTAAAGCAGCATCCATTGATTAGCTCACAGTTCCGTAGGTCAGAGGTCTGTCTAGGACCGTTGAGTTCTCTGAGGGTCCCTCAGGGTTGAGCTTAAGGTGTGCTTGGTCTGGTCAGTGACTCATGCCTGTAACCCTAGGTACTCAGGAGGCAGAAATCAGGAGGAACACAGTTTGAAGCCAGTCCTGGGGAAATAGATCTCTAGACCTTATCTTGAAAAAACCCATTACAAAAAGAAAAAAAAAAAAAAAAGGGCTGGTGGAGTGGCTCAAGGTGAAGGCCCTGATATCAAGCTCCAGTACCACAAAAAATAAATAAAATAAAAACCATGTACCCCTTAACTCAGCAATCCCACTTATAGGACTTTACCCCACAGATATTCACACACATGGGGCAAAAAATACACAAGGCTTCCATGCAGCAATATTTTTATAATTGCAAAAGATTAGAACCAACCAAGTGCTCAACAGTATGGGATTGAGTAAGTAAATTAGGATGTACTTATGCAATGGTATAGTATGTGAAAAAGATGTTAAAGACTTCCAAGACACATCAGCAGTAGAAAAAAGCTAAGTAGAGATCAGTATGTGTGGTTTATTGCCAGTTGAGTAAAGAAGTAAAACAAATCAGGGAGGGAGTACCTGTCTATATTGATTTACCTCTCTAAACACTTTGCATCTCTTTTCTTCATATTTGCTTTTGCCCTGGATTGAGGGCCTTTGTCTGCCAAGGGCTTATGTGCTGGAGGTTTAGTCACCAATGTGGTGGTGTTAAGAGGTAGAGGGACCTTTAAGAGGTGGGGCCTAGTGTGGGGCCCCAGTTAGAGTGGATTGTTATAAAAAGAGCAAGGTTGGCCTTTCCCTGGGCTCTGGCTCCCCTCCTCTCCCATCCCCCGCCCCCCATAATCACCATGTTGCTCAGACTTTGCTGTGATGTCACCTCATCAGAAGCTGAATGGATAGCTGCTCTATCTTGGACTTTCAGCCTCCAAAATTGTGATCTAAATAAGCCTCTTTTCTTTCAATTTTTAGCTTTTTTTTTTTGAGACAGGGTCTTGTAATGCAGTCCAGGCTGACCTTGAACTCACAATCCTCCTGCATCAACATCCCAAGTGCTGGGGATTCACAGGCATGTGCCACCACCTAGCTCAGCCTCTTTCCTTCATAGAGTACCAGCATCAGATCTCTTGTTCGTTTCAAGGACACACAAAGTGAGTAGCATCCAGAATGGAGAACTAGAAGTCAGGGCTGGAAGGCAGACTTTTCTCTGTACATTTGGAATTTCACATTACATAAGTGAATTCTGGATCTTTCAGTCCTCCCATTTTGTTGCTGTGTGACTTTGGGCAAGTCATTGGTTCTCTGAGCCTTAGTTTCTTCTTCTATATAATGGTGATAACAACCATCAGGGCTGCCTGGCGAAAGGGCAGTGCTATTGCACACCCCTCCTACCTGTTCTTCATCGCCCTGGCTGACTCCCCATTCACATGTACAAACTGCTTCCCCAAGACTTGCTGGCATTTGGAAATCAGGGTAAGGGGCACCTAACAGTTGTCCTTATGATGCCCTGAAGCCAAGATGGGGCTGAGGAGGAGCTGGTTTGTGGAGCAGAGTGTGGGACCAGCTGTGCTCCGGCTAAGTGGCCTATCCGATGGGCTCAAGTGTCTGGGCTGACCACAGGGGTCTGAGGGCCTTCAGCCTCGTCCTCTTTATAGGAGCAGTAATGCTCACCCCCACAGCTGCCAACACTGAGTGGGCACACGCCTTAGCTCACTTCCACCCCTCAGCAACCACACAGTGGATCCTGGTGTTATCTCAAAGTCCCCAGCTGGGAAATTGTGGGCTGGATTCCAATAAGGTCTATCTGAGATTGAAAGCTGGGTTGACAAATGCTTTCTATGAAGGGCCAGATAGGAAATAGTTTTGGCTTTTCAGGCCTATGGCATCTGTCATGATGACTCAGCTCTGCTTGTCTCATTTCACAAGCTGCCATAGACAATCTGTGAGTGAGTGTGCTGTTTTCTGATAAAACTTTATTTAGAGAGATTGAAATTTGCATCTGATATAATTTTCATGTGTCATAAAGCATTCATCTTCCTCCTATTCATTTAAAAGTGCAAAACCTGAGGGCCAAACTTCCTTGACAACACCCCCCCCATACCCAGAAAAGACACACAGGCACCTGCTTGTCAGTCTGGATTCCCCCTTCCAGTAGCCAGTGGTCATGATGCTGATTCTTGCCCCCATGGGTGGGCTGGGGAGGGCTGTCTCCAGATGAGAGAAGGGTGGGTGCCCAGGTCCTGCTCTCATAGGTCCAAGCCCTTTGAAGCTCTGTTCTTTCCAGATGAGAATCAGGCCTTCTAGAGGGCAGACCCTCTCAGATGGGCAGGGAGCTGGGATCCCGCATATCTCTGAACAGGAAGGGGGGTGACCTTTGCACCCCACTCAAGGCTGCCTCTTGTTTTACCTGTTCTGGCCAGTTCCAAGCCTGACTCTAAGCCAGTCCAGGGCACTGGATTGGGGAGTGGCGGGGGCTGGGGTGTGGTGGTGGGGGGTTGGGGGGGATGACACGACCTGATGGAGGCTACTTTGGGGGAGGCCAGTGGTGCCCCCCCTCCTTCCTCTGTAAGGAAGGGCTTCTGAGACCTGGAGAATTTCTCTGAAACCTGAGTGTGGCTGGCGGAGAGGGCTCAAGTGGCAGAGCGCCTGCCTAGCAAGTGCAAGGTCCTGAGTTCAAACTCAAGTGCAGTAAAAAAAAAAACCTGAGTGTGGAGGGCACTGCTGAGGTTTACTCCCTTCCTTCCTTCCTTCCTTTCTTCTTTCCTAGAAACGTCTTTCCAAGATAACTCTCCTCTCTGGTCTTTATTTTTGGCTCTCCTCTTTCCAGCCTTCTTTACTTCCTTTTTCTTCATCTTTTGACCTTGCTGTTTCCCTTCTGTCTCTGCCCACACACCCGCTCTGCTGCCTCTGAACCTTCATTCAGACAGCTCTCTTTACATGGAATTCCTGCTGCCCTCTCCCAAACTCAGTGGCTCCCTATTGCTCAGATGGCAGCTCCAGACCCTCCAGGTTTCAGGCTTTGTTCCCACCCCAACTACCCCTTGCTGCCCTCAGAGAACTGGCAGGGGCAGGAAGATGCAGGATAGATCTGTAATTCAAGCCCATGAAAGTAGCCATGTTCAAAAAGTAAGAAAAACCAGGTAGAATTCATTTCAGTAATATACTTTGCATGACCCGTTCTATTCAAAATATCATTTGAACACATAAAAAATGTACAAATCATTGATGAGCTATTTTACAATCTTTTTTCCTGGCCATCTGGCCTGTGATTTCCACTGCAAACAGCTGCATTCAGACTGGCTGGGTTCAGCTTCTGGAACTGGACAGCTCAGGTCTAACCTCATCCTAACCCCTAACCCCTAGCCCTAAAAATGGCAAAACAATAAGGCCACAGGGGAGGTGCTGTGGGAGATTACCCTTGTGAGATGTCTTTTCTTTTTGCTTTGTTTTCTCAGGGAAGAGGTGAGGGGGGCTTTTTGAAGGAGAATTTCACTGTATAAGCTCTGCTGGGCACTCAGGTGACAACCAAGTGTTGTCCAGGAAGTAGGGAATAGGCGGCCCTTTGTGTGTGAGAGGGTCCCCAGAAAAACCAGTTGTCTGCCCCCAGGGTATGGTATGTGTGCTGTGGGCTGCTTATCAGCCAAGAGGACAGGAGTGTGGGCTCTTGTCCCCATTGTCTTTAAACAGATAAGCCAGGGCTCCTAAGTCTATGAGTCCCAACTGGGGGCAGCCCCTTCCAGGTATGAGCAGCAGGGAGGGTTCCAGAAGACAGCAATGCCTGACTTGGGTGTCCCCTCTTTTCCTGTCAGTGTCCCCTTCCATCATTGTCACTCTCATGGCCTAGAACTAGCGAGGTGAGCAGGCAGGTGAAAAGGCTGTGTATGGTGTATCTCCCTGGAAAGCCAGGCCCTTTGTGGCTCTGGAAGCCAGGCCTGGGAGAAGGGGCTGCAGTTGCTGAAGTCTGCCTACCTGGAGGCCTGGCTCACCTGTGGTAGTTCTTTCCCCATTTGCATTTTGTGACTGGACTAGCAGCCAGCCACCTGTCCCTGGTTTAAACCCCTGCCCCTTTACTCAATAATTCATAAAATTTGTGTGAGTGTGTGAAGGGGACTCCCAGACTGAGGATGTGCAGGGGCCGTCTGGTGCACAGGGTCAGTGGCCAGGATCTCCATGCGGACCTGGTATAAGGGGTCATTCGTTCCTGACAGGTGTTTGGTGGGTGCTGCCTGGCAGGGCTCGGCAGACCTTTCAACAAGGCTTAATAAGACTGAGCAACTCCTCCCTCCTGAAAGGCAGACGTCACTGTTTCATGCCGGGACCCCAGGTGGGTAACAGAAAACCAGCCTGGCCACAAGCCCCTCTCAATGGTACGGATGAGTAAACTGAGGCTACCGGGGGAAGGAGGAAACACAGGAACACTCTATTTGAACTGGCTCTTTCACGACTCTCTGAGGTGGGGCTTGTTACCATTCTACAGATGGGAAAAGGAAGGCTGAGGCTTTCTGAGCTGGGCAGAGGCTGTGGCTGGTGAGTGGCAGAGCTGGAACTTCAACCCCAGCATTGACGCACAGCCTCCAGGTGGGGCCCATCTTTTCCTCAGCTTCTCCCTTTCCTCCAGGACAGGGAGGGAGGATTCAGGGACAAGGGAGCAATTTGGCAGCAGTGAAAAGTGGAGCTTTGTTTTTCTGTCACTCTACTTACTGTCTGTGTCAAGCTCTTGTGGGGGGAAGCAGAGGGGACGAGGCACCGCAGGCAGTGTGGGATAGTCACCTTCGCCCTGAGGGCCTCAGCTAGGTTGGCAGCTCTGTCCTGACTTTAGGGCTCTTTGGGGCCCAAGAATCAGTCTACTGCTTCCAGGACTTGCAGGGACCTACCCCTTTCTGTCTAGCTTTGCCCCTACTTTTCCTCTCTGGGCTCAGCACTTCCAGGGCACGTCAATGGCTTTCAATTCCTCTCTTCACTGCTGCTTGGGGTGGGAGAGGACCCTCTGAACCCCTGTGGACAGGCCACCAGTGAGGGCACAATACTCACCCCCATCCTTGCTCTGTTCTGGGTGTGGAGGGCACCTGGGGTTCTGAGGGACCCTGAGGGTCCAAGTGGCCTTCATGCTCTTTCTTGGGGATGGGTCACTTCCATTCTGATATCACTAGTCAACCATGAGTCCCCTGGGCCAAGGGTAAATGTGGCCCATCCAGGCTCTGGAAACCTTTTTTTTTTTTTTTTTCTCGTGATACTGGGGTTTGAACTCAAGGACTTGCACTTGCTAGGTAGGCGCTCTACCACTTGAGCCACTCCACTATCCCTTTTTCGGGTTGAGGTATTGCAAGCTGGCCTCCAATGGCAATCTTCCTGATCTCTGCCTCCTGAGTAGCTAGGATTATAGGCGCGAGCCACTGACGTCTGGCTTCTGGAAATCTTGACTTCTGGGCTCATGCTCAATCCAGGCAGATGGAAGGGGCAGTCCTGGAACTGGCACGGTCTGGGTAAGCTGAGATGAGCTGGTCCTGTCTTTCCCCTCTTGCAGCCAGCCTCGGCTGTCCTGAGAAGGGGAGGACAGAGGCAAGGGCCTTCACCTTTGTTTTGATGCTGCGGCAGGCTAAGCCTTGGGCTCCTCAATGAGTTTGGCTCCAACCCTCCACGCTGTTACCGCCTGCAGGTTTTTTCCAAAACTTTGGGGGCAGAGTTTGCATCGAAACACCCATTTATGATCGTTGTAATTTAAAACTGTTTTAAATGATATGTCTTATCCAAATGGTGGCAAGTTAAGCTCCTGGGTGGGGGCTGATGAGGGTGGGATTGGTTCTGGGACATTTGGCTGAGCTGCCCCCAGAGGGCGCTCACACCCCATCTGGGCGGCACATGGGGCCAGAGATCCCTCCCTGGCAGGTTCTGCGCGCTCCCCAATAGTGGTTCTCAGCCCCGCAGGGACTGCTGTGCTGAACATCTTTGTCCGAAGTATGAGGGTCCCCTGGAAGAGTGGAGAAGGATGGGCTTCGGGGGATCTGTGCAAAATGGTGGGAGGGGGACAATGGCTGTGTCTAGGGAGATGAACTATGGTTTCCATTAAGTATCATTGGGCTCCCTGGTTCTGGGGACCAGAATCCCAGGATGGAGCAGCAACTCCTGGACCATGGCTGGCAGTAGGGTGGCAACTCATATTTCTCTGAGCACCCTGAGAAAAAGTGGACAGAGACTCCCCACTCTCCTCTCCCACAGTGGGAGCCCTCAGAAAATTTCCTCTCTCTTGCTATACCCACCCACACTGCTGAAGCCCCTCTCCACCAGCTTCACTTGTGAAGTGAGTACTCGCTGCAGAGGGTGGTCCTGGGATTCCAAGGAGCTGATCTCCATGGGCAGAGACTGTTTCCCCCCAGAGCTGGACCATAGAGCCCCCCACCTGCCATCCTTCCTGGCTGATGCTTCTCCTCCAAGAACTAGGTCCTTCATCCTGCAGGGCAGAGATGCAGGCAGCTCACTTTTGCTGATCAGGCCTTCCTGGCTACAGGGGGAGGGAGAACAACATTCTTCTGTGCCCAAAATATAACAAGCTGAGGCGGGAGGATCATGAGTTCTAGGACAGCCTGGGCTACAGAAAACAAAACAATATAAAACAAAGCAAACAAAGAATGAAATGATAACAACAACAAAAATACCAGAAAAGCATGGGGAACGACCAGGGAGGGGCCACCAATTTCCTGGGTGACCTCAGGCAAGTCCCTTCTCTCTGCCTGTTTTCCCAACTATAAGAGAGTGTTGGTCCAGGGCTCCACAGGCCCCATGCATCCACATATCCCGTTCATGTGTGGGAAGCATGTCCCACTCTGGCTCGAGTACAGGATTCCACAGCAGAGGAGGGATGGGCATGAGATGCCCAGAAGCTCTGAAAGGGACCAGAAGGGTGACCATGGAAGGGGAGCATGGTGGATGGGCACTCGTGCTATCGTCAGCCACACCCAGGCCCTGGCAACTGGGGACCATGGCAAGGCTTGCTGCCACCCCCAGAAGATGTTTCTCCTCCTGTCCACTCAGGAGGAGCTGCAGGCACATGCTCCCATTTGCAAACAGAGAGCTCACCAGGACCTCCAGTGAAAGCTGTCCTAGCAGAATGGCTGCTTGAAGTCTGGGAACAGAGGATCCATCTCTAGGGGAGGCCCCACCCCATTCCTTGGGCCTGGGTTAAAATGGCCCTTGGCAGCTCCTAGGCCCTGGGGAGATGGGAGGTTGGCATGGAGGTTCATGTAGCTCTGTGATTTCATAAGCCACGAAGTTATCCTACCACTACTTCCCTTCCTCCATCCTCTCTGGCTCAGAATTGCTTTTATTCTACAGTCCAAGACATATCTGGGACGTGATTAAATAGATTTTATAGCAGTGGAGTTCATGGGCACTGTGACATGGATTCCATTGTACTGGCAACAGATGACTGTTAAGATGAGATTTTCATGTCCTCTGGGAAAGTTCTAGCTATTGCCCCCTCATCTCAAACCCAGCACTGTCTCCACTGACCATTGAGCTAAAACCAGCTACAATCCAATTGGATTAAAATTGTACTTTTGTGTGAACATTACAGAATTATATGAAGGGTTTTTGTCTTGTTTCTTAAGTGAAAACTCACCTTGTAATCCCAACACTGAGGAAGCTGAGGCAGGAGGGTCACAAGTTTGAGGCTAGTCTGGGCTGCCTAGTGAGAGCTTATCCCAAATGAATAAATGAATAAATAAATAAATAAATAAGAAAAGAAGGAAAAACTCTCCTTCCCCCATCTCATTGTAATAATTGCAAGCATTTCTATGCATATATGAACTATGCACACAAACATTGTATGCTTTTTGTACAGATAGTCACCTACAGACTGTTGTGGCACATGTTTGGTCATCCAGGCAGGCACATGTGAGTCCCCTCAGTCTTGGAATGACCACATTACTGGACATTTGGGCCATTTCCAGTTTTCTATGATTGCAAACAGTGCTCATGACATTTTCTGTCCTATCTTTGTGCATGTTTATCTGTTTATCTAGAAGTGGAATTACTGCGTCAAAGAATATATGTATATTTAAATAAAATAGAATCTTATGTAATGTTTTAAAAATATGTATATTAAAATGTTCATAAATAACACCAAGTTGCCATATTCAAATTGTTGTACATTTGTACATTCACAGTGTGTACAGTTGCTTATTTTCCTACACTGTTAACCCCCTTGCCCTTTTTTTTTTTTTTTTTTTAGTGGTACTGGGGTTTGAACGTTTGAATTCAGGGCCTTATGCTTACTAGGCCACGCTGCCAGCCCCAAGCCATCTTTTTAATCTTTATTTGCTAGATGAGGGGTGCATCCTGGTGCCTTATTTGCATTTCTTCAAATGTTTATGGACCTTTTAGAGTTTTCCAATCTCTTACCTAATGTAATCTGGCTTTGATCCTCCTGATCACTGTCTCCTGAGTAGCTAGGATTACAGGTGTGAGCTACAGGAGCCCAGCCTTTTTATTTCTAAATGTTTGTAGAAACAATTGTCAATATTCCCTTTGGGAGTCCCAGTCTCTTGCCTCGTTGACTCTCCGTTTTGACATAGGATCTTACGATGCATCATGGGTCTCATGCCTCTGCCTCCTGAGGGCTGGGATTACAGGCATCCGCCCAGCTGCATTTTTTCAACCACATTTACTAGTGCACATACTAGCTGCACATTTAATACTAAAAATCTCATGACTGTGAAAGTTCCGTACCTACATATGAGCTTTGCAAGAGAAAGATTTTTGCTGTTTACAGCTGAAGAACAAGAGGTGCAAGCCTGAGTCTGGTACCTGGCAGGAGACAAAGTGTAGCCAAGAGACAGCATGGTGCAGCAAAAGAAATCCTAGACTTTGACACCCCTGACAGCTGCCCTGCCTCCCTTGGCCTTGGTTTCTCTAAATGCACAATGATATTGAAGGAAGTGAGCGGACTTCAAGGTCACGTCCCGTTTTAACATTTGATAAGTCTATTCATACACAGTGCGGCTTTATGTTGCTGCCTTTCTCAGGCCTGTTCCGTCCCATGAAAGGAGGAGGTGAGACAGAGTGAAGGACCTGTCCCTATCATGCTCCCAGAGGCCCTGAGCCCAGTGCTTCGGAGCCTTCATTTTGCAGCAGGAGCAGGCAGGAGTTCTGACGCCCAGGCTCCTCCAGCACAGTTCATTTAGAAGCTCTGGAGCTGAACCTTGATCACTTTAACACTCAGCAGATTCTGATGTTCCTAGTGTCTGGGGCAGAGCCTGAGGCTCTGTATTTCCCAGCAAGTTCCATGTGAGGCTGAGCTGTGCTCAGAACCCACCATGAGGACCATGGCCTCTGTCTCTGGAGCTCCTCAGAATGCTAACTCCCAGCCCCCTTGGACCTCCTCAGCCAGCACTAACAGTTGAACAGGATCCCTGGGTGACTCTGTGGTCTGGTCTTGTCACTAACACACAGGTGCCCAAATCTGGTGGGACAATGTCCAGGGACCTCCTTCCAGGCCAAGCAGCTTGGGACTGGAGGTGTGGCTCAAGTGGTAGAGTGCCTGCTTTGCAAGCACAAAGCCCTGAGTTCAAACCCTAGACCCGCCTGCTTGATCCCCTAGTCTTAAATTCCTAGGGAACAGACACATTCTCAAAAGCAGGGCTTTGAAGGTTACACTTGAATTTGCTTCATGGATCATTCACTGTGCTGCATGCTATGGAAAGGGGTGATCCCAGACCCCAAGGGAGGAGCAGCCCAGGGCTGCCGCCCTTCACTGTGCAGGCTGAACATGTAGGAGGCTCAGGCTGTAGTGGTTTTTCTCACAAGAAAGGGAGGGGGCTGAGGGGTCGATCTCAGCCATGTTTCGAGCTGTTCTAAGAGGATTGTGGACAAGCCTTAGTTCCCTTGTCTATATAATGGGACTAATGATGTCTCTTCTCTAGGCACAGAATAGGTGCTCAAGCAGCCAATCCAGCCCTTGTTGGGGGCTCACCAGGAAACAGGTATGGCCAGATTTTGATGTCAGGGTCACAACATGGGCCTAGGGAGCTGGGCTACCCCTCCTAGTTGTGGAAACTCCAATGAGTCATTTTGTCTCCTGGCACCACAGGTTACCTTTCTGTTCTGTTGGATGGTCAAACCACTTCGGCATGTTGTCATAGGATTAAATGAGGTTGAGATGGAGGCTTGGCAACTGTGTGAGGCCCAAGCTGAGGCCTCTGGCAGCCTGAGTTCAGGCTGTGGGTAGCTGGCTCCCTCCAGTCCTCAGGGACCCCTGGCTTCAGAGAACAGAATCTCCTTTGACTCTGCCAGCTACTGCGGTCCTCACCCCACAATCACTGAGTGCTAGAGAACACCCCCACCCCCACCCCTGCAAAACCAGCCTTTTTCTTGGCTGCAGCCTCTTGAGCCATCCAGGTTTGGGGTGGCATGCAGAACAAGTGGCTCTGATGTCATGAGAGCCCCCATAGTGTGCTAAAGCTGGATGCTAGGATCAGGAGCTCCTAGCTTGTCTTGGTGGCTCAGGGCCAGTCCCTGCTTGTAACTCCCAGAGCCTGGCAGGTCCCTACTGCCTTGGGTCAGCAGCAGGAGGACAGCATGGTCCCAGTGATCCTTACACCATCCTAACCATACTATGATAGTCATTCCCGTTGTACTTGGGAAAACTCAGGTCCCCAGCTCTGGTGACCACCAAGGCCCATGGGAAGACAGATCTCTCTTGACTCGGCCCAGCTGTGGGTCTGAAGGACCAGCCCATTTCCCGGAAGGGGCTGCATCTCCAGAAGATCCCCATTTAATGGGTGAGAAGACCTCAGAAGGGTTGATATGTGGCTGTCCATACAGGTTTCATGGGCACCTAACTTATGCCTGACCCTGAGCCCATGCCAAGGAAGCAGGGTTGTTGCTTTAAGATCACATGACAGTCAAGCAAAGTGGCTAGCCTGGCACAAGCAGCCTGATCCAGCCCTTGCTGGACAGGGAAAGCTGTGCAGCTACTCTGGGCCTCAGCTTCTTCATCTGGGGACTGACTAGATAGTATGTGTGAAAGTGAAATTTTAAACTAGTAGTTGTTGGCAAGTGAGAGCTATTAGCCCTGCTGAGATATACAGCCCAGGACTGTTCACCAAGGCAGAAAAGGCGCAGGAGAGAAGGGCTGAGGGCTGTGAGAAGCCACACAAGCAGGACATGGGGTAGGTCTGCTCTGGTTGGAAGGCTGGGAGGGGGGCGGTGGCTTTCTGGGATTTTCTGCTCACTTTTCAGAGGAGAGATGGAGGTTCAGGGAAGGCTTTGTCCCAGACTTTAGCAAAGGTAGGAGGCAGTCAAAAAGAATGCAATCCTGGGAAAGTGCTAGGCCTTGGCCTTGCCCCTTGTTGGTCACACAGAGGCAGTTGCAGTACTTTGCTTGTGGAGCACATGTGCATCACTTACCCACCATGGCCCCACATCTCAAGGTGACCCCAGGGTCTGGTCTGGCCTGGCAGCTCAGGCAGGGCCAGCGTGTGATCCTCTGAGGAATGCTGCCTCATTTCGTGTGGGCGATCTGGCCCCAGGACCAGGCTTACACAGGGCCAGCCTACCCCATACAGAGTCAGCTAGGGGAGCCCTCAAAGAGGGTTCCAGAGGCCTTTAAGGAGGAATGGGCTTTGGAGGACAGCAACTTTGGCTGCCCTCCCTGCTTTGTGCAGGTGGTTCTGGGTCCCTGGCAGACGAGAATTCCTACCATTGCAATACTACAGTGTGACCTGAGGCCAGAGAAGAGATGTCAGCCCAGTGGTAGACCTGGGGGCCTGAGGGTGGAAGGAGAGGAAGAGGAGAAACAGGGTATCCCTGCCAGCCAGGAAATGCCTGCTGGCCAGCATCAGGAGTTCTTGAGCTCTCGAGCTTCCTACGGGCGGTGCCCACAGCCTGGTGACCTCACCCCACAGACATTCCGGGACAGCCCTCTATTCCAAATAGGCTGTTCCATTGTCCCCTGGAATGGCAAGCAGTGGCAGCAGTGGCAGCCTTTCAGCATCCAAACATCCATTCATTTGACAATGTTTACGGAGCACCCACTTGGCGCGGGCACCAGGCCAGGCACAAGACATGGAGGGAGCTCTGGAAGTCAGTAGCTCTCAGGACTGCAGGCTGCAGCCCGTCCAGCAGCCAGAGCTCGGCAAACAGCCTTGTCTGCTGTTCTTGGGAATCTGAGGCCCTTAGTGACAGGAAGAATCTTCAGAGTGGGCAATCCCTGGAATGGGACAGTGTACACACTGGGACTCCCCTCATGCCAAGCATTGCATGGGGGACTCTGCATCTGTTACCCCAGTTAAGTTTCCCAGCAAGCAATGACATTGAGTCTTGGGTGAGTGAGCTGGCTCTGGCTTACACCTTTCATGAGCCTGGGTCTGGACTCAGACCTGGTCTCTTCTAGACACCAAGGCCTCAGATACTGAAACTGGTACAATTGAGCCCCTGACTCATTTGAAGATTTGAATCCTCGATTTGAAAGGACTTCCTGGGGCTGATGGAGTGGGTCAAGCGGTAAGAGTACCTGCCTTGAAAGTGTGAGGCCCTGAATTGAAACCCCAGTGCTGCCAAAAAAAAAAAAAAAAAAACTTCCTGGCCTAGTGGCTTTGTGCAAGTCACCCAGCCTCTCTGGGCCTTGGTTCTTGGTTTTCTCATCTATAAAATAGGACTCATAGTGTCTAATTGAAATGATTGCTAGGCAGATTAGGTAAGGCAAGAGGCTTTGAGAAGCTCATTCAGGACTTTCATCTCCCAGAATTCTCCAGCCAGACAGGACCTAGAGGCGTCACTGAGTCCATTTCCTTGCCCTCAGGCCTAATCACTGCAGATCACCAGTTGGAACTGACAGCACACCAGCATGCTGATGTAATGAGCAGGTGGAGAGTAAGACTCAGTACCCCTCCCTCCCCTCCTCTCCTCCCTCAGAATCTTGAGGGTCTCAGGGGTGGGAAGGGACAGTCCTGTGTGAAATGATGGAACCGCCACCGCCACCACCACCATCTCTGTGTAGAAAGATCTTGTATTAGCCAGGTGCTAGTGGCTTATGCCTGTAATTCTGGCTCCTTAGGAGGCAGAGATCAGGAGGATCACAGTTTGAAGCCAGCCCAGGCAAACAGTTTGTGAGACCCTATCTCGAAAAAACTCATCTTCAAGCCCCGGTACCGCAAAAAAAAAAAAAAAAAAAAAAGAAAGATCTCATATCTTGAGTCATTTCACCACCAACAGCTTTGTGCACAGCTGATTCCTGCATTCCAGGTGAGCAGATGACAAATGTGACTCTTGGATAAATTTTTACCTAAGGTCCCCAAGTAAGTCAGTGGGCACGATGTGCACCTCACTGATGACCCCAACTCCCCTGAGGGAGGCTTTTGGGGTAGGGGGCAGCTTCCCATCTGAGAAATGGAGCAAGCTTTACTTTCCACAGCTGTGCAGGCCTCTGCAAAAGCCTTGAACTGCTGGATGTGGTGGTGTGCAACTGTGATTCCAGTATTCGGGAGGCTAGGGCTGGAGGATCAAAGCAAGCTACATAGTGAGTTCAAGGCCAGCTGGGGTTGCATAGCAAGACCCTGTCTCAACAAGCCCTGAGGCAGGTGAAACAGAAGTCCCTGCAATGAAAACCCCTCAGGGGCTTGCCCCCTCCCCTGCCTTCCATCATGAGACCCCCACATTGCTCCTCTCTCTTGCCCAGCCTCAGTGGATAGCTTGAGACACCCCTGCACAGACAGACAGATGTTCGAGGCCTCCAGAACTTCTCCAGGAGTGGCTGCACAGCTTCCCCCAACCCAGTGGGTTCTGCTCAGTTCTGAGAGGTGATTTTGTATGCAGGGAGTGAGGGTCCTCTGAAGAGGGGGATTCTTAAATTCCCTGAAGACCCGGTATTATATGCATTTGTTCTCTAAGACAGCTTTCCTTATAGAGTTCCCATTGTGGTTGTGTGTGGTTTTGTGTGTGTGTGTGCATATCTGCCTTCACACACATGTGGGTGCTCACAAATGCATTCTGGCTCTACCAGGCTGAGGCCTTGCCTGGGCTAATGACACTAGGCTTCCACCTTTCTGTCCAGGTGTCCCTGGCCACTGGGAAGCCTTTTCTATTAACTTGGTGATTTCAAGTCCTTTACATGCACTCCAAGCCTCAGTTTGGGCCTCTGTTAAATGGGGATACTGAGAAGAGAGTGCTTGACACAGACCAGAAATGGCTGGCCTCATGAAAACTTGGGCCTGACTTCTATTCTGCTCTTTTTGGTGTGTCTGTGGTACCGGGGTTTGAACTCAGGGCCTCACACTTGCTAGGCAGGTGCTCTACCACTTGAGCCACTCCACCAGCCCTGGCCCTTTCTTTAGGGAGACATAGTTTTCTCTCTTTTCTCTTTTCACTCTTAGATAAGGGAGGAGATCTGATTATGAACTGAGCTCAGAACTGGGCTCTGCTTGTACCAGGGTGTGGTCCTCATCAGTGGGTCAGTTCTCCAAGACACAGTTTTCTCATCTGGAAAATTGGGCCATAATGCCAACCTCCTAAGTTACCTGCCAGAGAGGAGACTGTGACCAGCTGGAAGGCCCCATGGAGACGGCATGTTCAGCCAAGAGGATTGTCTCAAGGCAGGTGACATTGAAGAGCAGGGGACAATGTCTCAGGGTAAGGCTGGAGGGTTTCTAGTACCTCCTGACATCGAGGTACCTGCATATTAGAGAGCTAGAAACTCTGGCTCACATGCTCCTAGGAGGAAGCTACTTTGCTCCAAGACGGGCTGTGATCCCAGACCACAGAAGTTCACAAAGGACAGAGTAGAGGCCAGAAAGGGGGTGGGTAGGCCCTGGGTTGCTTCCACTTTGCCTATCTGAGTTTAATGCAGGTCAGTGGAAACCTTTTGAGCTTCTCCCATGTGCAACTCCAGTTGAATGAAAGGGACTGATGACGATGTGACTATTTCCATGACCCCCTGCCTCAGGTGCACGCTGCAGACTCTAATACCTTGCACATGCTCAGTTGACTGAGTATAACTAAGTATGAACTACAGTGAGGGGCAGGCTTAGTGTAGTGGGTGGTCTCCTAGCAGAAGGGTCATTTATTCTGGGTTTTGATGGCTGCTTAGGAGTCCTCCAGCCCTTCCACTTGTCCACTGACTCTCCATTAAGGCTAATAAAGGCCACAGCAGGGCAAGGCCCTGGTCTCTCCTGTCCTGCTGTCCACCAGCCTTCATTCAAACTATGAGGAGTGTCCGGATGTGAAGAGGAAGTGGCTGGGCTGCGGAAGGCAGTCTCATTTCCAGTGTGGGGCCGGTCCGCCAGCCCCGGGTCCTGTTTACACAGCAAGGCGGACAGGCTGACAGAACCTGGCTGCAAACGCGCTTCTGCCTCTGAGAACACAAGGGGCTGGCAGAGTTTGGCCAGGCCGTGCCAAGGGGAAAGTCGGATCTAAAGAGAGTTTCCTCCTGGCCAGGCGGCCCCAGACTTTTGTCTCCAGTCTGTGAGCGGTTCCTGCAGTGATTCATAATCAGCAGGAACTTATAAATAAACCCACCTCAGCTGGCTGCAGCCACTGGGACCTGGGCAGGGCTGGGCTTTGGGGGTAGGGGACTGGGAGCAGGAGGCAGGGAGGCTGAGGAGAGGCCCAGAGGAGGTTGAGGGGGCCAGGATGATCTGGCTGCAGGGCAGGGGCCCCTCTGGTCTCCCAGGAAGGGGTGGCATCCCTGTGGCCAGTGGCTACATTTCCCACCAGAGGGCCTGGGCTGCCAGACCTAAGCAAAGAGCCTGAGCGCCTGCGCATTCATCTGTTCCACAGGAGGGTGGTGGGGAAGCTAGGTAGAATTCTGAAATAGCTGGGCTTTCAGTCATTGCTTGGATCTAATTTCAAGTTCATAGGAAAGTTGCCATTATGGGACAGAGAATCTGCCTGCTCCCCTTAGCTTCCACTGTGTCCCACTACACCTCCTCAGCCCTCTCATCTGTTTTTGATTTTTGCAGTACTGGGGCTTGAACTAAGGGCCTACACTTTGAGCCACTCCACCAGCCCCATTCTTGGGTTTTTTCCAGACAGGGTCTGGAGAGCTATTTGTCTGGGCTGGCTTTGAACCACTATCCTCCTGATCTCTGCCTCCTGAGTAGCTGGGATTACAGGCGTGAGCCTCCAGCGCCTGGCTTAGCCTCTCTCATCTGAAAGTGGGCGTCCAGGTGCTGCTGCTGTTCTGCGTGCATTTCCTGACACACCAGTGTCTGGACGCCTGACTGACCCCTTAGCTAGGGCAAGCTGATCAAGCTCCTGAAGGCCTGAGTGCCTCTTCTGTGAAATGGCGCCGAGGGCCTCTCAGCAGGTCAGGATGAAGAGAGGAAACATCTCTTGTAATAGTCATGATAAACACAGCCCATCAGCATGAACAAAGCAACTTGCATACTTATCATTTGAACTGCATTTTTCCTCTTTCTAATGAAATAATCGTGGCTCAGAGATGGTGTGTAATTGGCACAATGTCACACAGCAGGTAGAGTGATAAGCTAGGCTTTGTTGCACACAGTAAGCATTGCATTAATCCTGGGCCTGTCCTCACCCCTAATTGCTGTATGATCTCACTTGAAGGCTAGCTTTCGAAGGCCTCAGTTTCCTCATCGTGTGAGATGCTAGATGCTTGTACAACAGGTAGCCTTCCAGAACTCCAGAGACAGGTAGGAAAAATTCTTTCCGCGTCATGACCAGAGAGAAAGCTGCTGCTGCAGCAGTCAAGCTAGTGTCCTCTGAATCCTTCGAGCTGCCCCATTCCAGCTTGCGGGTAGTTTCTGGAAGCCCCAGGAATTCAGAACAGAGGGATTGGGCTTTGTGGCCTGGGGAGCTCCTGTAGTGATGGGGTTGGCCACTAGGTGGCCCCAAGAATGCCACTGCACTCTCCTGGAAACCAATGTGGTTCTCCATCCCAGTCCCAGGTCTGTCCTCTGAGCCTGTCACACCCTATTCCGCTAACCTCAGGTCACAGCCAGGTCAACTGAGCCTGGGGCGGGCAGTGGCCTGCCCCGTTGCTTGGTCCATACTTTGTGCTTCCCAGGGACTGTTACTCTGGTTAAACAAGTTGCCAGGTGACATTCTTGTCTGGCCTCTGCAGGGTCAGTGAGAGTTGTGAGATTCTCTGAAAACTCAATTTTCATATCTATAGGAAGCTGCAAGCCCCTTCCATCTTGCTCTCTGCACCTGGTCTGGATGTCAGTCAAACACTGTGCCTCAGTTTCTTCTTCTGTGACGTGAGCTAGGGCTAGGGCTACCATTGTCACCCCCCCCTTGGAACATAGGCCCTTGGGGCAGGAGGATCCCCAAGGCCCAGTCCTCCCTCCCCTATCAGTACTCAGAGGGAGGAATATTGAGGTTCAGGTGGCCCAAGGTCTCACAGCCCCACTGGCCCTGGGGACAGTGGACACAGACTCTTCTCTCACTTCTGCGGAGAGGCCCAGCAAAGGAACCCTGTGAAGCAGGCCTGGTGGGCTGAAGCAGGAATGGGCACACAGGGGCCTTCTGAGCTGGACTGCTATACTGCTAACAGGTCACAGCCCAAGGGTCCTCCCTCCCTCTGAGAGACAGCCAACACCCCCCCACCCCCCCACCCCCCCCACTCCCCCTCACCCCCCCACCCCCCCACCCCCCACCCCCCACCCCCCCACCCCACCCCCCCACCCCCCACCCCCCACCCCGCCTTCCCCCTCCTCGCCCCGGGGCCCTCATGGAAAAGCCTCTCAGGGCTCACCTGCCCAGACCTCGGGGGAATATTTTTAAAGGTTTAAACCTCTTCAGGGAACATGGTGCATTTCTATTCAAACAGAATATCTATGCTTTTATTTATGAAATAAAAAGGCTTCTGTTCTCTGTTAATTAGCGGCCATATAAACCCTCACCTCAGCTCAGGATGTGAGGGCAGGGGAAAAACCAATAAAAATATAAAAATATGGAATTCCAGATATACTGGGCAGGATCAGCTTCCATTCTGGGGAGAAGGGGGGACTTACTACTCCAAATTAGTAACTGTCCAGGACCCCAGGTTGGTAAGTTTGTGTTTTGGGAAGAGCCTGCTGGCATGAGCTCAGTCGTATCCATGCCTGGCTCTACTGAGTGGCATTTCCTAGGCAGATCTGAGTGGAGGGAGGAGAGCAGGGCCCTGAGAATGTGTGGGGAAGGAACTGGGTGTCAGAGTGGAAGCTCAGCACCCGAGGCTGGGGGTGTTACCCACGCACCAGAAGGGAATGGGGGCTTTCTGTTTTTCAGGAGAGGCCTGGGCAGAGGGGGCTCAGGTAGCTCAGTTTCCATGAGTTGTGCCTATGACATGGAGGAGGATCATATTGGAACCCCAGAGTTTCCCAGGGCAGAGATGGACCTCTGCAGAGCCCCACAGCTGCCCCAGGAAGGAGGTGCTGTCAGTATCCCATTTTTCTCCCTGAATGCCGGCCCAGAGAGAGGAAGAGCCTTGCCCAAGAGCAGTCCATGCTGGAGAACCAGGTCTCCTGGTCGGTTACTTTTTTACTCACATTCTGCTTTGTGAGGCTTGTGAGGAATTGGGAAGTCCCAATTCCTGGCTTTGTGACCTGGACAAGTTACTGACCCCCTCTGAGCTCAGTTTTCCTTATCTGTAAAATGGAGGTGGCAGTGCCTGCCTCCTGCCATTGATGACCATATTGGAAACTGAGTGAAAGGCCTGGCACACAGTAGGCATGCACTTAACAGTAACTGTATTACAGAGTAGTCAAACCTGACTTACTTGAAAATTTAAAAAAGTGTCTGGAAAGTGCTTTAGGAAGGTGGCCTGGAGAGTTAAGTCCTTATAGAAGAGGGGTGCTGGTGGAGAGAAGGGGCCATGGGAAAAAGAGCAAGAGGCCAAGAGAGTGAGTGTGCCCTGAGGCAGGCCAACTGGGCAGGGCTGGGGAGGCCTGGCAGGTATAGGAGGGTCAGAGCCAGGCCAAGCAGGGCCAGGAATGCCAGGTGGAGCAGTCAGGCCCCCTTGCTGTCTGCCATGCTGATTTTGGCAGTGGGGTGATTCAAGGGAGGCTTCCTACCCGTGTGAATTTCCACCCACCCCAAAAGTTGGTTGTGTGCTGCCCTGTGAGGCCTCTCTCTCCTCAGCTCTCCTCCCTCTCGGTCTGGCAGCAACTGGATTTTCTGTGGGGGAATTTGAGGAATTTGAAAAGGCAGAATGCAAATGCACTTAGAGCTTTCCTTGTCAGCCTCTAAGGCAGAAAAGCCCCTGATACAGGGGACAGAAAAGTGGGCTCCGGTTCTACCAAGGCCCAGCGGCCAGGTGGCCAAGGGCAAGTCCCTTAGTCCTGGTGACAATCTCACCAGTCCTTCCAAAGCTATTTGAAAGCAGAACTGGGGATGGAACGGGTCCCAAGTCACTCGCATGTGTCACCGGCCTCCTTTCACAGATCAGGGAATTGAATAGTGGAGAAACTGTCCCGTGGGGTACCCGAGATCCCGGCCCTGCTGGAGGCCAAGCGGGTTGGGGTCCCTCAGACCCTGAGCCCTCCGGGCTGCTGTCCCCGCCACCGGGCCTCAGGCTGCAGGCGCCGGAACCGCGGGCCGAGCCTCTATCTCCCGCGGCCGCGGCGTCTCCCAGTCTCGGCGGCCCAGCGCCCTGCGTTATCTGCGCCGGCCGGGCCGGGCCTTCCCTCCTTCCCGCCTTCTCGCCTTCCCGCCCGGCCAGCCGGGCGCAGTGGCGACGGCCCTCCGCTTATCGGCGGCCCGGCCACCCAGCCCGGGGCCCCGCGGGCGCCGGCGAGGGGGACAGCGGTGCGAGCGCCCTCAGCCCGCCCCCACCCCGAAATGCGCTCCCCTCCTCCCCTACGAGCCCCCTCCTCCTCCCTCGCCCTGAGATACCCCTCCTGCCCCTCCTCCCCCTCCTCTTCCCTCCCTCCTCCTCCTTCCCTCCTCCCACCCCAGAAACCCCCTCCTCCTTCCTGAGATGCCCCCTTCTCCTCTTCCTTCTTCCCTGAGATACCCCTCCTCCCCCTCCTCCCCCTCCTCTTCCCTTCCCCCACCCCAGAAGCCCCCTCCTCCTCCTTGAGATGCCCCCCTCCTCTTCTAAATGCCCCCTTCTCCTTTTCCTTCTCCCCTGAGATACCCCCTCCTCCTCTACTCTCCCTCCAGCCCTTCTTCTCTTCCTCCTCCTCTAGGAGATGCCCCATCTCAGGCCAAGCTGCTAAGAACACCTTCCCCACCCCACACAGCATCAGAGAGGGTTTTTTCAGAAAAGCCTAACTATGTGTAATCCCATTTAGCCACATTTTAAAGGGTTTCACAAGAGAGGAAAAGTTCTGCAAAACAAAACACAAAAGCCCCCGTTCCGATTCACCAGGTCTCCCAAGCGCCTGGGCTGGGGTGCTGCCTGGGCTGGGGTGCTGCCTGGGCTGGGGTGCTGCCTGGGCTGGGGTGTTGCCTGTGGCGGCCCTGGCATTTATGTGTCTCTGCTGGTAATTTGAGTCTGTAGGGCTCAGAGCTCTTTAGCACTGGTAGCAGAGGTCATGGTGCTGCCCTCTGGGATGACAATTTGGCATTCTAGAAGGCAAGCCACAAAAGTGCTTGTCCTCTTGGACTTGGTGATCCCACTCCGGGAATCTATCCCAAGGAAATGGTTCAGCAGCAGCAAAAGAAAACAATTCTGGGTTCACCCTCACGCTATTTGTAAAACTAGTAAGCATGAGTCACGTGGGACTGGACAGAACCCACCATAGCTACCTAAAAACCTGGGTAAGTGGCTTTACCTCCCTGAGCGACTGTCTGGGAAGTAGAACTCACAGGGCTTTGGTGGCAATTTCTGGAGACGGCCCAGGCCCATGGAAGCCTGTAGGACAGGGCCTGAGGTGGGGGAGGCACTAGGGCATTATTTGCTCTTTTCTCATCCTTACAGAAATGAAAATACGGAATATGTCAAGTCACATTTGTAAATACAGTCAGCCTCTGTATCCATAGGATCCACAGCCAAGGACTCAGCCAACCTCAGATGGAAACATTAAAAAAAAAATTGCACCTATTCTAAACATATACAGATGTTTTTCTTATCATTTCCTAAACAGTCAGTCCAACGACTATTGACATGGCACCACTTACAGTATTGTAAGTTCTCCAGGGATGGTTGAAAGCTACAGGAGGATGTGCGTAGGTTATGTACAAACACTGCCACTTTAGGCACTTTTTTTTTTTTTTTGGCATACTGAGTTTCCAAACTCAGGGCCTCCAGCTTTTGAGGCAGGTGCTCTACTGCTTGAGCCAAGCCCTCAGCCCCACTATGCCACTTTGTATAAGAAAAGTGAGCATCCTTGGATCTTGGTGTCCATGGGTGTTCTGGAACAATTCCCCTAGGATTCCAAGGCAAGACTGTCCCAGAGAAAGTGTGTATGGTAGTTAAGAGTTTGGGGTTTTCAAGTTATTGGCTCAGAATTCCAGCTCTACCACTTATTTCTTAGTTTGACAAGATGAATTTCCTCACTTATAAAAAGAGATAAAAACTGAGTATGGTGGTGGACTCCTGGAATCCCAGCACTCAAGAGGCTGAGGCAGGAGGATTGTGAGTTTGGGGCTAATCTGCACTACGTAGTGAGACCCTGTCTCAACAGAAAAGAAAAGTCAACACAGGAGAGGCACTCAACCTCTTTAGCTGTTGGGAAAATGCAAATAAAAATATGAACAAAATGCCATTTTCTACCTAGCAGTATTAAACAGGCATGCCCTTGGCCCTGCTAGTCCCACTTTTGGAACCCTACCCAGAAAATTAATCCACAGAGATTTTCCCTTGTAGTGGTGCTCGGAGTGACAACACCAGTGTCTACCTCAGACACTGGATAAATTTGGTTGTATCTTCCCGGGGATACGTTGAGACAACTGAGCATGAGCTCAGGGAATCTACCCGCAATGACTTGTGGCTCGTCTGTGAGATTCTACTAGTATCAAAACACAGTTGTAGAGTAGTGTGCAAAGTATGATCTCATTCTGTGCTAAAAAATGTGTGTGTGCACATGTGTGTGTCTGCATGACGCAAGATTGAGGCCAGCCTTCAAGCCTTCACTGGGGAAACTATGCTGGTGTGTTCCTAGGAGCACACACTGAAAGAAAGCAGCAAGAGATTTTGCCACTTTTAAATTGTTTGACTTTTTTCCATTTAATGTGTAAGAACTCGGCATATGGGGATAAAAATCCTTCCCTGTTTGAGGAGATGCCTGCCAGCCTGTTCTGGGTTGTCCCATGATCTCCTGGGTGGAGGATAGGGGGTGCCCTTCTCTTGGTCCCCATCCCTCTGTGATGTTAGCCTGGTGCAGCAGCGTGCATTGCTGTAGTGGGTAAAAGGGTAATAAATGAATTTGTTCACACAACAAAGGAAGAGAAGGAACTGCTAGGCAGTCTACACCTGCAGCTCAGTTTGTGAAAAAGTGCAGCCTGGGTTTGGGGCAATGTGGAAGAAGGGCTGGGAGAGGACATGCAGACTTTGAGCATCGGGTATTCACAGGTTCCTGTGGTTTGTATTTTTTTTTTTTACAATGAGTATGTCCACTGTTGTGTTGATGAAACAATACAGAGTTTCCTCCTGCCATATGAAGTGGTGTTTGTCTATTGTGATTTCGAGGAAGGAAAGTGGCCAGGAACCAGGGACTGGGTTAGGATGGCAGGAGCCTATTGCTGTACTGCAATGCGGTGGGCTTCCATTGGATGCTCTGGGTGTGACAGGCTGGGCAGACCCAGGGGGAGGTGGGACCCCCTCTTGGGAAGTTCCTGTAAGCCCAGACTGCTCTGACTGCCGCAGCCCCTCCTTGGATGCTAACTGATGATGTTACATCTCTTTTCTTTCTTTCTCTCTTCCTTCTTTCCTCAACTCACTATTCTTCCCTTCTTCCTTCTTTTCTCTCTCTCACCAATTTTTTTTTCTTTTTAGGCAGTACTGGGGATTGAACTCAGGGCCTGTGCTTCTTTCTTGTGCTTCTTTCTTCCATCCCTCCCTCCCTTCCTTCCTTCCTTCCTCCTCCTTCTCTCTCTTCCTTTCTACCTCCCTCTCTCTCTCCTTCCAGCCTAGCTGAATTGGGTGATTTGCCTAAAGCAACTTAGGAATGACCCAAAGGCTCAGTCCTTGTGGCCGTTTGTCCTTGTCCTCACGGAACAGAGGAAAGGAAGCACTGTGTCCTGCCATTTGGCCAGTTAGGTGCAAGTTTCTTGCCCAAAGCAACCCACTTCCTCATCTACAGATAGCAGCCACACCTGCCTGGGGCTGTCAGCTCACCTGTTTCTGTGGAGGAATGGAATGGAGTCTGTCTGGCTTCCTTCTCTGAGCTGAAGTCAGAGCTCATGTGTGGGATGGACCCCACTGACACACGTAAGTGCCCCACGTGGGTTGTCTACATGGGTCCACCCAACATCTCTGTGAGGAGGGTGCAGATGTGGAGTGGGTAGCTGTAGCCAGGGTCTCAAAGCCAGCTGAGAAGCAGCTGGGACACAAACCTGGAGACCACTCCTGAGTCTGTACTCCTGGTTGGGGCCCTTACCCAAGCTGCCCCTTGGAGGCCCCCAAAACATGTCACCAGAGTCCATAGGACAGGTTGTTGCCTTTTACTGCAAATGAGAGACGTGGCTCTGGTTTGTAAAGTGCACAGTGCTTCTGGCCCCAAGTCCACAGAGTGGCAATCCCATGAGTCTGAGGGGCAGGGAATCCTTCAAAAGTGTTGACTTGGCTGTGTTGGGAAGAAGGGAAAAGAGCAAGATGGAAAGGCCTCAGAATCAAAATGACATCACTGTGTTGGGATTGTTATAGACACTTGGTATATGTTAGCTCGTTTAATCTATTAAGTCAGTCTTCAGGTAGTGCTAGGTAAGTACTGTTTTGATTTCTCCTCTGCAGCTGACGAAGTGAGGCTGAGATTGGTTAAGCAACCTGTCTGAGGACACACAGCTAGAGTTGGAGAGGAGGTCGTATGCACAGTAGTTTTTTTTGGCTCATGGGGTTTTTTTTCTAGCCCAGGGGTTTCTGTGGTGAATGGCAGCCACCAGCACTCTAGGCTTTGAGGAGCCAGTTCACTAGTCCCCTCCAAGTTGTGCTGTAAAATAAGGACAGTGGTCATTGCTCTCCCAATTTCCCCTTCTCAGACTGCACCTTCCCAACAGCAAAGAAAATCCTCAGCTTTGCAGCAGAGGGGTGGAGAAGCTGTTCCCAGGAGGCCCCCCGGCTGCTCATGGTGAAAGCTGGGTGTCACCTTGGGCTTCTCCCTCTGCAGGAGCTAGCGAAGGTCAGCGTGGGCTGCCAGAGTGTCCGGGGAAGCCCCTGGCATGCTGCCTGCACACTCCATAGCCGTGTTACTGTGAGCCAGTTCTTCCCCTCCTGAACCTTCGTCTTGTGATGAAGATTGAGTTAGTTTATGTATGTGGTGTGCCCAGTGCAGTGCCCACCCCTACAGGAATTGCTACAGAAGGGGACGATTATTTTTATGATTCAAAAAATGCTATGGAGTCTGTAGGTGGCAGACACCTGCTAGGTTCTGGGGGTACTGGGAGAGACAGACAAACCTCTTCCCTGCCCTTTGAGATCTCAGTGTCTAGTGGGAGACAATGGTCCCAGCTTACTGTGCCTGGTGGCTTTCCTGGGACATGGGGTGATCAAGGAAAAAACTGGCAAAGTTTGTAGAAAACTGAGACAAGTTGATCACCCTACTGTCTGGGGGCACAGGTAATTAAGCAGACCATTCTGAGAGGGCTTGGTGAGGAAGTTTTGGGTGTCGTGGCAGCAGCGAGCAGAGAAGACTGAACCCTGGGGCTTCCAGATGAAGAGACACTGGCTGAGCCCAGAAGAGTGAGCTGAGTCAAGAATGGGAGGAAAAGGGACCCAGCAGAAGGGCGGCAGGTGGGCAGAGCCAGAGGCCAACAAGAAAGGTGCACCTGGGAACCAGTGCATCACCTGGGATACCTTGTATCACACTTGTGCTGGGGGAGGCTGCGCAGGGTGGTGTGGCAGGGGCACACACGAGCATGGCTGCTTGAAACTCCTCCTACTGCACCTCCTGCTCCTCTGGGGGGTGGATCCTGTGTTGGATGGGGGGCTGCTGGAGGAAAAGGGCAGAAACCATGTGAACCTGAGTAAAGGGATACAATGACCTCAGGCCATAGCCTGCCTGCCGGTGTTCCCCACGCCCAGCTCATTCCGGCCCTGTCCTAGACAACGGCTAGATGACCCCCTAGAAGGAGCTGTCCCAGCCCCAGGGGCACCAAGCTGGCCTAGGAAGGGGAAGAGGCTGTAGCCTCACTGTCTGCCGCCTGGGTCCAGCTCTGGCCTCCCCCAGGCCTCGGCAGACAGAACTAAACAGGCTGGCTTATCAGCTGTCGCCACTGTGTCCCACCCGGCTGAGCTGGGCTCTGGCTGCTGGGAAAGTGGCCCCCTGCCCTTTGCCAGGGACAGTGCTGGCCCAGGGTGGGGACTGGCGGGGGTGTTTTCCCAGAGGTCAGGTTGGGGTGGGGGTGTGTATTGAATGGGGAGACCCAGGAGAGACTGTGGGGGCTCTAAATAATTCATTTTATATGTTATTTTAAAATGACACAAGCCATCCAAGAATGTGTCCTTATGAAATCACCAGGCATTGCTTCGGTGTGGGAATTAGAGCCCCGTAGGCCTGGGCTTTACCATGTGAGGTGCGTGTCCTTGTCCAGAATTGTGGCCTCTGGGGGAGGGGACAGTGCTCTCCCCTGTACTCATTTTACAGATGAGCAAGACAGGTCCAGCTGGGTAGAGGTCCATCCAAACCTGAGAACCAGAGGAAGGCACATCTGGCTTGGTTACACCTCTCTGACCACTTCCACCAGCCCCATGGCACCTTCTGGACAGGTGGGGAGACTGAGGCCTGTTGGTAACAACATTGGGTTTCATCTGGCCTCTTAGGCTGCTGGGCACTGGGGGCAGACATTTTGGCATTGCTTCCTTTGTGGGCTGGTTATGGGGAGGGGTCAGAAATTGTGACTATGAAGGGGAAAAAGCCCACGGCACAGGCAAGCCAGTTCAGTTGGTCACCCACCAGTCACTGAGAGCCAGAGGGCAGGAAGGGGTTGACCTCGTCCTGTTTACCTCTCTTCCCAGTACCCCAGAAGTTCCAACTGGAGGTAGGGTTGACCCTTAGCTGTTTCTGGCCAGGCTGGGCACTCATCTGAGTAGACCCCTTCATTTGATTGGGGAGGGTGTGGTGGCACTGCTCGGACAGGGCTCAAACCTTCTAAGTTTTGTAACCATTCCCGCTCTGTCCATGGTTTTTCTCCCTTCATTAAACTCTTGCCTCCTCCAGATGGCCTTCCCGACTGCTTTGTGAAAATGACAGCTAACAGCTGAGCACTTACCGTAGGCTAGACACAATTCTACACTTATACAATAACCTACTATTCCCATTTTACAGCTTTGGAGCCTCAGACTTTCAAACAGAAAGTAAATCACCCAAGGTCACCAAGTTTGGTCAAGGCAGGCCAAGTCCAGGCCACCGGCTTCAGAACACCTGTGCCTGGCCCCTTCTCCTCTTCCTGGGGGAAGAGATGGGGAAGTCTGAACCTCAAGATCCTTCCAGGCAGCTGGGGCAGAGCAGAAAGAGCACTGGACTTAGAGTCCAATTCACGTATCTTTGGCTCCAGATCTGTAGCTACTGCCCAACCCTGGGAGTGTGCAGGGGGTGGGGTGGCCGGGGGAAATGGGGTCAGCCTGTGTGCCCTGTGTATCTCTTTGAGGACCAGTGAGTCTGGAAAGGGTCAGATTAGCTAAATTGGCTTCCCTGGTGTGATATAGCACTTAGCCATAGCTGTACACAGAAAAGAGGCTCACTACAGGGGACAGTTCTGTGTGGACAGTTCTGTTTGAGGGCTGGGATGGGGGAAGCCCGCCATGGGAGGTGGGAGAGCCAGGCTCTGAGAAGGGTGGCCTCCTTTTCCTCCGTGGCTTTCAGGTGAGGATGGTCAGGATCCCCACTTTTCTTCCATATGTCCTGTCCTTGCTCCTGCTCCCAGCCAAGGGATACCCGACCCTGGCTTTCTCTCATGGGCTCCTTTCCCACTAGTAGGTCTTGGAGGCTGGCCCTGAACTCTGGGGCGTAGGTCTTGGCCCCTGCACGGGATTTTTCTGTGGCTTGAGAAGGACAAAGAACATCTCCTGCCGATGGGGCTGAAGTGACATGGTGGGTGTTCCTGGCAGGCTGTGCCCTTGTCTGCTGTGGGAATGTGCCTCTTACACCAGAACGGATGCAGCCAGGCAGACCAAGTGCTTCACCAAGTGGAAGGGACGCTAACCGATTCTTCCCATAGTGGTGGCAAGTGGGTCTGCAGATGCTGAGGGTCTCAAAGGGGTGGGCGGGGCATGGCTTCTCCCTGACTGACATGAAGGTAAAGGTGTGATTGTGGAGAGGTGTGTTGAGAGGAGCGGCCTTGGGAGGAGCAGCCGTGATCTGCGAATCCAATGCTGGATTCAGAGCACTGAGTGTGAAGCAGACTGGTCTCTTGACCTTGGGCAAGGTGCTAGCCTCTTGGCCTCAGAGGCTCTGCTTCCCTGACCCCACAGTGGAGATCACACAGAGTCCCTGTCTTGGAAGGATATTATGAAGACTATATAGAGCTTTCATACAGAGGTGCAAAGTGAGAAAACCTTTCTGCCCTGGGTAAGAATCAAAGCATGGATTTCTCTTAGTTTTCCCATCTTGAATTTTTTTTTCTTATTATAAAGCAATATATTATTCACTGTCAGCCAAAATGTTTGTATAGAGGTCTGGTGGTGTAGCTTAGTGGCAGAGCACTTCCCAAGCACGCAAGAGATCCCCAGCACTACAATAAATAAATAAATAAAAAGGTTTTTTTTTTTTTAAAAGCCACTAACAGTTCTTTTGCCAATTATTTTATCTGATCATTATTTATTATTAATAAGTGTTAATGGTGGGATTTAAGGTATTGGAAATGGTTGATAGCCTAAATATTCTGAGTGCCTTGGGTTTTGGTCAGAGGCTGACCCTCTTTTCACCAGTGTAAAAGCTGCCACCGCTTCCAAATGAGGAGGAGAAGGACTAGGGTTTGTAGCCTCTTGACTGGGTGATGTTGGGAGTCTGCTCTGCCCCTGGAGGACACCAGCCAAGGTCTGGAGAAGTGGTCTCCCTGCCGCATCCCAGAGCACAGCTGTCTCAGGGAAATGCAACAGAGCAGGGCAAAGAATTCAGGGTCTGAGCCCCAACAGACCTGATGCAAGTGATTAAAAAAACCCAAGCAGTAGAAAGCAGTATCTAGAGGGCACCAGATTAAGCCATTGTGGCTAAGCACCTTCCAGGAGCCATGCCTGTGCAGGTGGTGAGCACACATTTGCCTGGGCACTTGCATTGTTGGTGGGAGATCATGAGGCTCTTGCGGGGTTAACAGTGGGATGCAGGCCTGTCCTCCTATAGTGTGTCCTGACTGCACATCAAGGCAAGGGGCAGCAGGAAGCCTTGCCTAGGGGACAGGTCTCCATAGACTCCGGACCTCTCATTGTCCAGAACATGAATTCCAGGCTGCTTGGGGCCTAATCCCAGCCCAGCCCCTTGCTAGCCGCTAACCTGGGACATCTTTCCCAATCTCTGTGTGCCTCAGTTTTCTCATTTGCAAATCAGGGGTAATAACAGAACCTCCCTGGTAGGGTTGCCTGAAGTTTGAACAAGTTAACTCAAGTGAAGAACTTACCAGGCCCTGTGCAAGGTGAGCGACTCATGGCTGCTGTTACTGTTGTTCTTCTGTGGCACTTTCTTCAGGTTGTAGACCCAGTAGGGTTGGAGATGGCCTTTTCCTTCCCTCCCCGGAACTCTCCCCACCTTGGTTTTGCTTACCAACAGCTCCCACCCTTGGGCCAGGTTTGGGGAGCATCAGTCACATGGGCTATTTGGGAACATAGGCTGAGCCTGGCTCCTGTAGGCCCACAGTTTTTCTTGGCCACCTTTGCTTTTCATCTCCCAGGCCAGAAGCAGAGCCCAAGAAACTGTTCCTGTTTTTGGAAACCTAGCCTTTCAGGGCCTTTTCAACGGACTCTCTATTTCACAAAGAGGAACCGAGACTTGGAGAAGTGTGGTCACCCACTAGACTGGCTGTGCTGAGCATAGTCAAGGGCAAACCAAGGGCTCTTTTCCAGATGTGACTGTGATCTTTCTGGAGGGACTGAGGCCATCACTGAAACTCCCAGGGAAAACACTTGTGAACATTTTGGGAGTTTTCCCTCCATGTCTTTTCTATGCATGTGTATCAAAGAGGCCTTTGTTCCATGGCAGTGAGGCCAAAGGCAAAGGCAAGGAAGAGGGAAGGGGTGGCTTGCCTCAGACTTGAGGGTCATTTGATCTTACCTGTCATGTGACAGGTGGGGTCACTGAGGACCAGAGACAGGAGGAGTTTTGTCCAATGTCCCACAGCAGATGATGGAGGTGTCAGGATGCATGAGCAACCCGGGGCCCTTTCATGACACCTTATTCCCTGGAAAGTGTTGCAGTCTCTGGATTTGAATCCTGTTGCCATCACAGACAATCATTGTCAGATTGCTAGTGTGCCAGGGGACAAGTCACCTCCTCTGTGCCTCAGTTTCCCCTTCTTGGAAATGGCTATAAAAATCATTGCCTATATCAAAGGGCTGTGAACTTAAGCAAGCCAGCAAGTGTAAGATGCTCTGAAGCTGGGCAGTGGTGGCTCATGCTTGAATCCTAGGTACTTGGGAGGCTGAGATTGGGAGGATTGCAGTTAGAGACCAGTCCAGGCAAAAAAGTCTTCAAGACCTCATTTTGATCAATAGCTGGGTGCACACCTGTCATCCCAAACTACATAGAAGCTGAGATCGAGACTATCACGGTTCCAGGACAACCCTAGGTAAAAATGTTTATGAGACCCCATCTCAATGGAAAAAAAGCTGGGTGTGGTGGCATACCTCTGTCATCCCAGATGTGTGCCTGGGATACATAAAATAGGAAGTATAAAATAGAAGGATGGGGTTCATGCTCGCCTAAGTAAAAAGCGAAACACTGTCTCCAAAATAACCAGAGCAAGAAGGGCTAGAGCGCTCAAGTGGTACAGCACTAGCCTAGCAAGCCCAAGGCCCTTTGTTCAGACCTTAGTACTGCCAAATATTACTACTACTGCTGATAATAAAATAAAAAGTGCTCTGCATAGGGTCCAGCTCATACTGCCAGTCATTGCTGTTTTTCTTTCTAGCTTTCCAGAGAAAGTGTAAGCTGATTTGTGTCTCCTTACCTTCCCTCTCCAAACCCTCCGTCCTAGAGTTTGCTGAGCTGGCTGAATTCTTGCGCCACCTCTTGTGTGTCTTCAGCTGTGACACTCAAGAGTGTCTTATTCAGTGATCTCTCCTTGAGCCTGGACTTCATGGATATTTTTCTTTGCGGTCACCCAGGATAAGTCACTTCCCTCTCTTAAAAACAAGGATTGGACTTCAAGACAGTCAGAGTACCTGCCAGTGCTGAAGCAGGCTTGGGACACAGCTGGAAACAGGGGTGACTTGGCTCTTGGGGATTCGGCAGGTGTTATGTGTGCATTGTATGTTGAGGTCCTACCCCTGGTACTTCATAATGGCACATTGTTTAGAGAAGGGGTCTTTAAAGAGGTGATTAAGGTAAAATGAGGTCATTAGGATAAGCCCTACTGTAATCTCACTGGTGTCCTTATAAGAAGAGAAACTTTGTACACAGATGTGTACAGATACCTGTGAACTCAGGGAAGACGGCCTTCCACGACAATCAAGGACAAAGGCCTCATCAGAATGCCCACACCTTGATCTTGGGCCTCTGGTTCCCAGAATGGGGAGAAATAACTTTCTGTGGTTAAGTGACCCACCTGTGAGACTTTGTTAGGGCAGCCTGGGCAGACTGGCAGAGGCTCAGAGGTTGTCTACCTGGTCCCATAAGGACTGTCTTGATTCCTCAGAGACTAGGGCCTGTCTGGGACAAGGGCCTGTGTGTCCCTGGTGTTTCTAAAAGGAGATGGAGTCCTTCTGCATTGGGTCTGTGGCCCTTGGAGTCTCTGGGTTGAGGAAACCCAAGGCTGAGTGTGTCGTGGGTGGTGGGTCATAAGGCCCTACTATGTGCCAGCCCTGGACATCTGTTATCCCCATTAGTCAGGGTAGTGGTTTGTAACCACATTTTCTGGAGGGGGAATCAGAGGCTTAGAGTCACCTACCCAAGGATTCTCCTGGTCTGCCTGGTGCTCAAAGCCACGCTCTTTGCTGCATATCCTGGTTCCCCTTCACACTCCCCCAGTGGGCCTGGGCCCGTCACCCTGGTCTCTGTACCCCAGGAGCCAAGGAGTGCCAGGAAGGGCTGGGCTTGGGGCAGGAGCGCCCTCCCCAGTTCTAGTTCTTTTTTGTTGTTTCTTTGCTCAGCCAGCCCGTTATCTTCCTCTGAGCCTGACGCCTAGTTCTTCCTGTTTAAAATTTAGACTCTGAACTTTTCCTTTGGGGGTGGTTATGTGTTTGTTTTATGTTTTGGATTTGCCCCCAGCCCCTTTCTCTGACACTTCAGGTCACCCAGGCTCAGCACCAACCCTGTTTTCAATACCCACCCTGTACCCGTGTGAGGAAGGGTCCTCTGTACCCAGGGCCCTGGCTGGGCTCTCAGGTGGCAGGGGAGAAGGAACGATCCCACTGCCTTTCTCTGGCTGTGATATCCAGAGTCCACCAGCCTACTCTGTGCCCCTTCTCACCCTATGGCTTTTTCAGAGCCACCTCAACCAGAGGGTTCTCAGCTCCACAAAGCCCTCTTTGAGCCCAGCCACGCCAGGAAGGTGATTCAGTCACAAAACAAGAAAAAAGGTGAACACCAGGTAAATACTAGTCACACTGGTGGGCTCATGCTTGAGAGAGGAAGCAGGCCTTGCAGCACCTGGCACATGGTTCGTGTCTGGAAAGGAGTACTGAGCTCTGTTGGGAAAGGAGACCTGGGCTTCAGTTTTGGCTGTCCAACCCCATGCTGGGTGAGCTTGTCACATGTCCCTTTCTGGGCCTCAGTTTTCCCATAGGAGGTGGCTGAGGAGCTGAGGAGCAGCCCCATAGGGCTCCTCATGGCTGTGAGCTACTAAAGGGCAGGTGCCAGAGCTAACCTGTCCTTGGAGACCCCTGGCAAAGGAACTGCTGACTGAGAAAGGGACTTGGCGTTAGGCCCTCTGGGGCCCTGCCTCACACCCACCATGAAGACCTCTACTCTGCTGTCACGTCAGCATCTGCTTTGCATAGGTGTAAACCCACAGCACCTTACTTGCTACTCAGCCTGCTGTTTGCTTCTGCCCAATGACAGAAAGTAGTGGCCCACAGTGGGATAGGCCCTTAGGCTGGCTTTTGTTCCTCCACATTCACTCCTCCCAGCCCCTCCTTTCTGAGGTTGGAGGCATCTGGGAGAGACCAGAGTCTTTGAGGAAGGTCCCCAGGGATGGTGGTCAGTGTGTGGGCAGCAGCCAGTGTGCCTGGAAACCTCAGGCTGCACCCGCAGGCCAGGCTGGAGCCCCTGAAGAAGGCCTTTGCTGGCGCCTCTTGGATCCTCTTGGCAGCCCAGTGAGCTGGGGTTCTCGTCCTGCCTTGTGGATGACAGAGCTGGGCATGGAAGCCCTCCCATCCTGCAGATTCGCAGGCCTCCCAGGCCTCTTCATCCTGCAAGATCCCCAGGAAAGGGCCAGAGCTGAGCCCAAGCTTGCTCATCCTCCTTTCATTTGCAGGTTTTAGAATATCTTTCCTGATGACTATTTTAGAAAGAAAAGTCTAGCTCTTCTTCCCCATCTGTCCACCCTTCCCTGCTGAGCCCTTAGGGAAGGCTCCACAGCTCAGGGCCCCCAGGAAGAGAGCAACTAGTGCCCTCGAGGCCTCATACAGCCCTGCTGTCAGAGCTCTGATTCCAACCCCAGTTCTCTGGCAGGTTCTTAACTTCTTTAAGCCTAGTTTCCTCATCCGTGAAGAGCATAAAAACATGGTGGACCTCCTTGGGCCCTGTGAAGATTAAGTCAGAAAACACAGAAAGTACCTGGGACCCCTGAGTTGGTTCTAGTGTCGATCTATGTTCCGAGTGGTCCCCTGCCTCCTCAGGCAGCAGAGTAGGGTCCTGGCAGACTTGGGGGGAATCTAATGAGAGAAAGCCTGGTATTCAGAGCCAGAGAATCAGGTCCCAGTCTGGCTTTGCCACTGAGTGGCAGTGGAACTTTGCCTCTGCCCCGCAGGTCCTGGAAACATCACCTGTCCAGACACAGGGTAGACTGAGAGGACACTCCAGTAAGATAGTGGGGCTCATGTGCTGGAGCCTGTCCCCACTGGTCTGGCTTAGCCACCACATCCAGCTTGGGCAGCAGGACTGGGGGCACAGTGATGGGCAGGCAGCAGGGCTCCCATATCCTGCCGCCAGCTCCCCAGGCTGCCAGTCTGCACGCCCTGCCCAGCCCAGCCCAGCACAGCCCAGCCCGCCAGGGTGGCTGAGGCCCAGCCGATGGAATCAGCATGCCCTTCCCTCCTTTGTCTGCTGGTGCTTCCTTCCCCTCACAGCGGGCCTGCGTTTTTCTGGTTTATCAGGCCCTGGGGAAAGCTGGGGCCAGCCAGTCTCCCAGCAGAGCACCCCTGGGAGACCGCCAGCTCAGCCAGGACAGACATCCCTGGCTGGTGGCTCGCCATCTCCTACCTGCATCTGATCCCAGCAGGTGTAGCCTGGCAGCCAGGCCCAGAAACCCCATGCCCTCCCTAGCCTGAGACCAGTATCCTGGAACCTCACAGCCTCCCTTCCATAGGCTGGAAGCCTGAGGGGTCCTCAGGATGTACTGAGCTCCCTCTTCACTTTAGGAGGCTTGTCAACAGGAAGTACCTGGGGGAGCCAGACCCCAGCTCAGGGCTCCTTCTCATCAGCACACGGCCTCCTATGGTCTTCCACAAGGCAAGGTGTCTGAGTGAAATTCCTGGCTCTGCATCCCAGCCCATCACTCCCTAGCAGGACATCTATTCCTCTGTTTGCAAGTCTACACAATGGGGAAGATGACGCCTACCTTGCAGGCTGGTCTGAAGGCCAGGGAGAAAAAGTGAATGATTACCCATTCCTAGAACACACATTCTCTGTGGGTATCTTCCTGAGGGGACAAAAAGTGGTTGGGAGAGAGGTAAGAAAAAATCTTAAATTATGGACGCGTATGAAGTGTGTAAATAGATGTACAGTGTATCTTTGGTATTAGAATTTTGTAGTAGGAGCCATTAACAAAAATCGCCTGTCAAGACTGCTGGGGGGTGTGGGGGAATAATAACGAAAAGAGGTTTGAGAAGCCCTGGTTGACAGCACTACTCAGTCACCCGCCCTCTGCCCACTCTTCTCTCTTCTCCCACTAGTCCACCGCCATGGGCTATACATAAGATCGGGTATCAGGTTATGCCCAGTTTCTGAGAATGACTGGTGGATCACCAAGTGACAACGTTGGAAAGGTCCCATGTTTGTTCACTCACTCAATGACAAGGCCCCAAAACTATTGTGAAAGCCTGGTACAAGTTAGCAACAGTGACCCTGGCCCAGCTCTCAGTGCACAGCCAGGACAAATGACCTGGAAATGTGATATGAGCAGGCAAGGGGTGGTGGCAAACTTGTCAGAGAAAAGGGGACATGTGAGGCAGGCGAAGGGCAGAAGGCAGAGCCGTGTAGAGAAAATGCATGAGTGCCTGCAGCCACAATGAGGAGGGCTGGAGGACCACGACACCTAGCATGTGGCTTTGGATCAGCCCTCTTTGTGGTCCTCTTTGTTCCTTTTTCTGCCCCTCAATGTCCTTTGCATACAAGTCACATAGAGTCCCTGCAGAAAGGCGGGGAGCCAGGAGAAGCAAACAGAAGTCCAGCTTCCACTGTGGAGGGAATTTTTGCAGAATTCTTTCTTTGCTTTGTGTCTGCTGCATCCCGTCAGGAGGGAGAAGGACATTTGCAGATCCCCTGCCTCTGTGCTGGGTGCTTGTCTTGCGTATTCAACTTCCTGCCATGCCTGAAGGAAGACAACTTTCCTTTCTTTTCACAGTGGGGGAAACTGAGGCCCAGGATGGCCAAGTGGCTCAAGGTCACAACACAGTGAGTGGTGGATCATAGATACTCAGACCTGGTGGCTTCTGAGGCTTCTCCCACCACACCTGGGTCACAGGCAAGCCTTAGGGCTCCAGACTAGCTGAAAATGCAGGCAAAGTTGGGACAGACTTTTCTGTCCAGATTTCCATGGGATCATGGCCCCAGTGAGAACCGCTGTGGGCCTCAGAAGACCCCTGGAGCTCAAGGCACTTCTCATGGGAGACAGAGACACAGCTCCTTCAGTGATCAGTGGGGGACAGAATAGGGAGCTCAGAATAGGGAGATCTGGGTCCTGGGACCTCCTCCTAGCCTTAGAGCCTGTGTCTGACTTGGTCCACTTTTGGGAAGTTCTTCATCACATCTACCCTAAATCTTTCTTGCTGAAGCTTAAGCGTATGTTTCCTGCCTTTTGTGGTAACTACAGGCTAAGTAACCAAATAAAAGTGGACCTTAAAAACATACACACAAGTGACTCTGCAGGCACCGTGGGAGAAATGGGCTTTGCTGGGGACACTGGTCTTCACGGGCCCCGGAATCATGAGAGTTTGGACAGAATAAGCCTGTTACTTACATAACCTGCTCCTCCCGCAAGAGTAATGCCAACTGCCTTGGGCTGTGCCAGGCCTTGGTCTCCCCTCCTGTGACACAAGGGGTCTGGGTAAGTCGATCTCTTTGAACTTTTCCAGTGCTTGCCCTGGGAGTGCAATGATCAATGTCACAGATTTCCTGAACGTTGCTCATGCTGGACCCTCAGCTGAGATACCCTGCCTCTTCTGTTTGGCTCACTGCTACCCTCCCTCAAAGTCTGCTAGGCAGAATACTGCCCTGGGAAGCAAACTGAAGAGCACATGCCTTACCTTGGGACCTGGCCTCTAGGGCTCTTATCTGACCACTGTGGGAACTATGACATGTGGGAACTACCTCCCACTCTCTGGGGCAACCTGCAAGCAGGGGCTGTTTTGCTCAACACCGACCTTCCCAGCAACACAATGCCTGTGTGTGGAGAGGCTCTGCAGCTGTGGGATGAGTGGATGGATGAACCAAGGAATCAGTGATTAGACCACCGGAAAGGCCGGTGGCCTGTGGGCCTCCCTGCTGCCGGTGTCTTCTATCAAGGCTCTGCTGTAGGTATCCGATGTAGCTCAGCTGGAAGGCTAGGTGATTGCCTGTTTATTTGGCTTGGCTGGGACAACATGGTGAACAATGCCGCTTTCGTCTGGGAAGTTCACAGGGGCTTCAGAAAGGTGCCACAGGGAGGCCTGGGGGTTCTGGCTTCCTAGGTCACCAGCCTCCTGACCATCCACCATGTTCCAAGAGCTGGGGTGCAGAGATGGTCCAACCAGTGCTGTAGATTGTCAGGCTTGACTAGCCAACAGAAATGACTTCTGAGTGCAACTGCTCCAGTCCTGGACCTAGAATGCAGTTGGGGAAGCTGAGACTCCCACCCCAGAACTTATCGTCAACATTCAATGGCGTGGAAACTCAAAATTACTCAGGTCTAATTCTATGAATTATTCCTCTTCACATTTACCTTGAAAAATGGTATGAGTGTGGGGTCTGGAAAGCCATCCAGCAAGTGAATATCACAACTGCCTTTTGCCTGGTGGTGGCTGCTGTGAGACATGAGGCTAAATGTTCCATTTCTAGAGTGGCATCCATTTTATACATGAGGAAACTGGCTCAGAGAAGTTAAGCAACCTGTTGAAAGTCACTCAGCTCAGACTATGTCACTTCTTGGGCACCCTCTTTGGGGCCCCTTTCCCCCAACTTTGGGGTCTCAATTCTTCTACTTCATACTTTTGTATATCTCAATAAAACTTTCCCACTTTATTCCCCCCAAAAGAGTCACACAGGTGCTTAAGTAGTATAACTTGTTGTCAGAGGTGGACTTGTAGATGAATTACATCCTTTGATTTCTTAATATCTGTATTGTCTAGTTTTTCTTCCATTACTATGAAATACTTGCATCATAAATCAGCTAAATGAAAACAGCAGTTGTGTATGAGTTTGTGTGTCTGTGTGTGTTTTAGTGATTTTCAACTGATAGCAGTTAAATTATGCAGTCTAAGTGTCTCTAGGCATCTCTCTATGCCTCCCAAACCATCTGTCTCATTCTTTAAGCAGCAGCCCCGGCAAAATTAGTAGGGAGACCCCTTCGCTGGCCTTCCTCACACTTTAACTGACACAGTCCCAGAAGACCCATCTACTGCAGGTTTCCTGCCCAGGGGCTGTGGCAGCAGGAACAGCAGTGGCCCGGAATGTGGAATTCTGAGGTCTGTCCTGCTACTCTGGAGCCCCGAGCAGCCACTGCCCCTCTCTGGACCTTCGTTTCTTCATCTGCCATGGAGGGGCTGTATCAAGTGAGCTCTAAAGACCTGTCTTGCCATCTTGTCCTGTTCGTGGAGTGCTCTGTCTTGGGGACAAGGGACAGGTAGGGACCCCTGGATAAGCCCATGTCTCTATGATGGTCAGAGTTTCAAATATCTATTCCTTGCCAATTGTCTGGCAGAGCATCAGTCCTTTGTGTTTGTGAACTCAGGTCATGGAGGTCTGGCTTCATATGAGTGGAGTGTGGAGGCACAGGTACCCTCCCCCACACTGGCCGAGACTCCTGAGGGTTGGTCCTTAGGGGTCTGGCTAGAAGTCACTGCTCAATGGCTGTGTCCCTTCTTGGAAAGTTTGCAGTTTATTCAAGAAGACTGGGAAGGCCTGGGCTCGTCAGAAAGGAGCGAGAGCCAAGACTTCCCATAGTTCTTCCCAAACAGTGTGCTGGCATGAGGGGTACTAGGCCAGTGTCCCCATTTTTAAACAGGCCCCCATGTGATCACCCCACTGTTCCAGCCTGGGGCTGACTCTCTGAGCCAGGTCTATGAGGCCAGGTGCTTCCCCTTATGGAAAGGCAAATCCTGGCTCTTCACCCACCACCACCACCACCAGTGGGATCAGTGGAGCCAGGATTGGGAGTTGGGGGGGGGTCTCTTTCTAGAGGTTGGGGGGTTGTCTTTGGGCAGAATCTTTGATGACTAGGAAGAAGAGACAGGAAGTCAGGACTTGATCTGAGGTTGTGGGAAGCAGAAAGCCAGCACTGTGCTGAGCACAGAGCTGTGATTAGAATAGCAGTGTCTGTGGGGAGGGCAAGGCACGAAGGGACCTGCTGTGAATGCTCAGGGAGGGAAGAAGAGGACTATGGTTCGGCCTGGGGCAAGGGCAGGGGAATCTAGACCTGTCCTTTGGTGTGAGATTGCTTTCAGGCAGGCCAGGGAAAGCCAGGTGGAATGTCAGAGTATAGCGGACAAGGGCGCTTGATGTTTTAGGTCATTTGTGGCCAGGTGAATGTGAGCAAGGGTGAGCCTTGAGAGTGAGGAGAGGGAGCCTGAAGCCAGGGGGTCCCCTCGTTAGGGACAGCATGGAAGGACAGGCCCCTCTTTAGGAGCCTGGAGGGAGGGGATACTGCCACTGACAGGAAGGCTCAGGGAGGGAGCCATCAGGGCCCAGCAGCTACATACAGTTCAAAGGATGCAGAGCTGCCATATGGACCAGCAGAGGCCAAGGCCCAGCATGCCTTTCATGGGCACCTACTAGAGGTTCCTCTCTAGCCTCCCTGTACAAACCCAGCCAGGTCACTGTGCTCAGGGTTTCTAAACCTGCCTTCCCTTGGGCCACCCAACCCTCACCTTTAGGCCCTGCCTTCCATTTTCTGGGGGGTGGGGGTGGGGGTGGGGTGGGTCTCTTCTCTGAACAAGAGGCCTGCTTCCAGCTTCTCTAGCCTGTGGGGGTCTCCACCAGCTTCAGCACTTGCACAAAGGAGACCCCCACCAGCCCACCCAGTCAGCCTCAGCTCTGAGCAAACCCCCTTCTACAGGAAGCTTCTAACAGCCCCACCCTGCCCTCAAGTTCAGGTTCTCCTTTTCCACAGAGCTGTACAGAGAAGGAAGCACTCCTCAAGCCCCAGGTAAGATTTTGTTGTGCTCCTTGTCTGTCCTCCTTAGAATGCCGAAGTGCTATGTGGGGCAGGGGCGGGTTCTGCTGTGAGGAAAGGCAGGCAGGCCCAGAGTCTGGCCTGGAACAGGGCCTAATACCTGTGCATGAGTGAGAACACTGGGAAGTCTACAGACCAGGTGCAGCTCCAGCACTGAGCCGGGCAAGGGCAGGAGACAGCCTCAGTGGGTGCCAGTCTCTCTCCTCTTCCTGTCACCATCAAGAGGCTGGTGATGGCCATAGCTGGACACACAGCATGCGGGCAGTCACTACTGATAGCCCCACAGCTGAGCCTGAAAGGTCGGCCTGCAGGCCCAGGGACCTTTCTGGGTGCAGGATGAGGTCCCATCCACATCACCCAAAGGCAGCGAGTCTCCAGGGTACCAGGAGCCCCCTGGCCCCCGAAAGGCCCAGCACCCCTTTCTCAGGAGCCCCGGGGTGAGACGATGGAGGGGGTCCTCCGCGGCCTCCGGAGCGGGCAGAGGGTCGCGGCCGGGCCGCCCACCCGCTCTCCCTCCCTCCCGCGGCCGCCGGATGTCGGAGTCGGGTTTACGCAGGCGGCGGCCACAGCCGCCTTATCGCCCGGCCCGGCGCCCGGCCCGCGCCGCCTCCCCCGCCGTCCGGCCGGCTCCGCGCTGGCGGCCACGTCCCGCGGGGCTCCGGCGAAGCTGGGCCCTGTAGAATGCGCTCACCCCCCACACCCCGCCTCCAGGAAGCCCATTCTCTCCGTGCACCCCATACACCTGCAGCCCCCAGCAGACACGGGGCCCCTCTCATGCACAAAGAGCAAAGGACCTGGAAGAGTCCTTTGGAAGCCTAGTGGCCCCTTCTTTGGGTGGGGAGCAGTGACTGTAAGGATGCCTCCTGTCCCCTTCTGCAGGAAGGTACGGTCTGAAGCCGTGCTTCAGCCTTGGAGGCCCCTTCCCTTAAGGGGAGTATGAGGCCAGGACCCTTACCCTCACCAAACTGTGTGTGGTGATGTTTGCCGGAAAGATGCTGAACTGAGAGGCCAGGGATGGAGCTGGCTTTATGGAGTCCTGGGGGAGGAGAGAAACCCAGGAACAGCCAGGAGATGCTCAGGCTAAGAGAAGGTAGAGAAGGCAGGTAGAGAGCCTTGCAAAGCCCAGGCTTGGAGTCCTCTGGTGTGGGGTGGGGGAAAAGGGATCTGGGGTGGTCTGCAAGAGTGTGTAAGGATGGCTGGGGTAGGATGAAGGATTAACTGGGACCCCATCAAGAAGACTCTTATACCCCAAGGCAAGGAAGGAGGCGTGAGGTTCTTGTCTTGTGGCTGTAACTTTACCACATTAACGAAATGACAAATCTATCCAGTCAAGAAAACTGCATCCCTAAGTGGGAAAGCCTGCATCTAGATGGAGATTATCCTGTCACAGAAGCCTGTTGACTCCTGCCTCAACCTGCGGGAATGTGCAGGGGTTCTGAGTTCTTTTGATGCGACCTCCTCCTCTGTTTTTATGGATGGAAACACGAGGTCTGAAAAGAGTCGGTCTTGGCCCCACAACTGTCCTTCCTGATGTGACATCTTCCAGTGTTCCCAAACAGGAGCTGGTTAATAACACAGCCCCCAGCCTCCTACCTCCAACTTGGGTCCAGGGCAGAACCTGGGAATCTGTGTTTTGGTAAGCTTCTTGGCGATTCTGGCCTGTCATTTGCTTCCAGGCATTTAGGACCCATTAACTGTTACCCCACAGCTTCTCCTGGAAGGACTTCCTCCCTTCCCCCTCAGCCCACCCCAAGGGCACAGAACTCCCCCCACTCTCCTCCACTTCTGTGCACCCCAGCCCCTTTCTCTCCAGGCTCCCCTTCTGTAGAAAAGTGAAAACACATGGTTTCCCAGGCAACCACATCCCTCCTCCCAGCTTCCTCGAGACCTCCCAGCGTCTCTCCAGTGTTCAAAATATTTCAAATACCAGCCTCCCCAGGCCCAAGCTGACAAAGGCTGGTTCCCCCTCAACCTTTCTCTCTGAGGGGCCCTAGATGTTCCCCTCAAACCTGGAGGCTTGGGATCGTGGGGAAAGTTCCTGCCCATCACCTTGGTTACCACATAGGTTCACTCTGCTCACTAGCTCTCAGCAGAGAAGCTTATTGCTGTTTGGCCTTAGAGTTCCATTTAGATGGAGAAGTTAGACACCAGAGAGGGAAGGAACTCATCCCAGGTCACATCGCAAGACTGTGTGGTCTGACCAAGGGGTCGAAGGGAAAAGGAAAGAGGGTTGAATTCTAGACAGTGCTGGAATTTCTGCAAATATTAACTTGCTAGTCCTTCCCACAGCACTGTAAAGTCAGTTTTTATTCCCATTTTTTAGTTGGGAAAACCAAAGCTCAGGATGTTGAAGTAGGCTGTCCTAGGTCAGGCGGCAAGAAGATGGCGGAGCCAAGTTTCTGGAAGCTGGTCTGTCTCCCTGCTAAGGTCATGGTCTTCCTACTAGATCCTGCTGTTCTCAGGGTTGAGCAGAGGCTGGGGGAGTCATGGGGCTTTGAGGATTCCTTCCTGATTGTTATTTTTACATTTCCTCATTAGAAGGTTTTGGCTGAAGTTTTTTGGAGGCTGGGCTTCAGGTGAGCTCGTCTCTCCTGCCTTCTCTCAGCTCCAGATCCCCTGGTCAATAGTTCTCATCCCAGGGCATCCCTAACTAGATAGATAAGGATAGAGAGGTGCCATTTGTACACTTGCTGCCATTGCTCTGGGCCTGAGTTTCTCCACGGGTAATGTGAAGGGGTTTGGGATAGAAGACTGCTAGTTCATCCTGGCTCAGATGTTCTGGGATTCTCACTCTAAGTGTACATGTGCAACTGTGTGAATGTGGTGTGATTGCGTGTGCAGTTAGGGTGGAGGTGATCAAGTGACTGTGTGTTAGGCCTGTGTGACTTATGTGGGGAGGAGAACATGACCATAATCTCATGGGAGTGTGGATTGCATATGTGGGTGTGTGTGACTGAGGGTATATGTAACTGTGATTTTATAGGTTATGTTTGTGGGAGGGAAGGGTCACTGAATATTCACATGTGTGGGAGCACAGGTGAGTTCTGGAGATAGGTGACTGTCATGTGGGTCTGTGCACTGCCAGTTGTCTGGAGAATGTGAGTGTGAAATTATTTGTGGACACTAGGGTGCCTTGTACGTGTGTTGTCTTGGGGTGGGCATTGCCCCTCTTCCTTGAGCTCCCCATGGGAGTGGCCATGTGAAGCAGAGGTGGGGACCTTAGAGGCTCCTCCAGTAATTGGCTCTAGGCATTGCTTGCTGGGTCTTTCTGATGGGGGGGAGGGAGCTGAGAAGATGCTGGAAATGTGTCCCAGCCCCAGCCAGGTTTCTTTGAGGAGAAAAGGTTAAAGGGAAAAGGAGAACCCTTGATGTCCTTGTTAGTGGCAGATTTTTTGCACTGCCTCTTCTACCTGAATTTATAAAAGGGGCAGAGAAGCTTGGTTCCAGTAGCTCACGCCTGTAAACCTAGCTACTCACGAGGCAGAGATCAGGAGGATCACAGTTTGATTGATTTGCCCGGGCAAATAATTTGCAAGACCCCATCTCGAAAAAAATCCATCACAAAAAAGGGCTGGTGGAGTGGGCTCAAGTTGTAGGCCCTGAGTTCAAACCCTAGTATCAAAAATAAATAAATAAATAAATAAATAAAATAAGAGGGGCAGAGAGCAGCTTGGCACAGATCTTGGGCCACATCCATCCCCACCCTCCTATGCAGGGCCAGCAGGGTATGACATCTGCTTTTCCAAGTAGAAGGGGCAGCAGTCATTATGGGGCCTGGTTTCAAATCCCATGGCCACCCCTTGATTTCTTCTTCTTCTTCTTCACTGGTCACTGCCAGAAGTCCTACTATCAGCAAGTTCCTCACGTCCAAATGCAAGAGCAAGTGGGCAAGCTCCCTAGGCACCCGCGGCTACTGACTCTGTAAGATTGGAGATTTCTGCTGTCTATATGACAATGGGTATGGAGACACTGAGATCAGGTGTGTGCCTCTCAAAGCCATGTGGCTATTCCCCTTACAATACAGATGACACAAGTCCCCAAAGGGGAGGGGCCTCGCTAAAACAGATCAAGGTGTGGCTGAGCAGCAGTCAGGTGCAGGCCGGGTTGTTAGGCCCTCTCAGGATACTCCTTCATGTTCCAAAGCTGCCCTGCGGACTGTGGTGGGGGGAGCTCAAGCTGTACCCATGGGATGGTGAAGAGGGGAAACGCTTATCCCAAAGGCAGAAGCTGATGCTTGTGCTGCCATCATCACCCCCATTTTTCAAGCCAGAAGCTGAGGCACAGTAGAGCGCCTCACTGGAGAAGGGAGGCCCTCTATCCATGTAGCAAACAAGCTCAGCCTTTCTGTGGAAAAACAGCTGGAGCCCCTCTGCCAGGAAGGCCTCAGGAACAGATAGACAGCATGGTGTGACAAGTGCCGTGATGGGGTAAGCATGACCACTGGAAAGGCCCGAGTACTGGTTGGCACAGGGCTTCCTGGAAAGGGTGAAGGGGCTGGACTTGTCCGTGAGTAAAAACACAGCCTCACCTCACACCTGCCACAAACACCCAATGCCAGTGCTCCCTGGGCCCTCAGAACCCTGGCTGTCCCCCTACCCTGTCCAGAAACCAAAATGATACTGATATAATGGTGAGTGAATATTGTGATTCACATGGAGGTTGGGGCTCCAATGCTGGGCTGGTGTCCTTTGCTCTGTCTTGTTTCTGCCCTCTGACATGGGGTGTGTGTTGAGGGGGAGGTGTGCACTGGCTGGAAGCTGGAATCCTGGCTGGGCCAACAGGCCTGCGACTTGACACGTCCCCTTCCATTCCACATGGACTTCCTGGGAATGACCAGGGCCTCTGTGCAGTTCCTGTTCCCAGCGGCTCACAGTCGCCAGGCCCAGGGAGACAAAACGTGCCTGAATGCAGGGAACAATATGGGGTGGGCGGAGGAGGGCCACAGGAAGCCGGGCAGAGATCTGAAAGTGGAGCTGGCCTGGGGGCTAGGGGTGACTCAGGGACTTGTGACTTGATAAGGTAAGATGACTCTGAAGGAAAATAGTCAGAGTTCAGGGAGGCACCGAAATGGCCCACCAGATGGGATTTCCAGGACCCGGTCAGATGTTAGTTCCAGAGTCCTCACATGTGTTCCTGCCGCAAAGGACCTTAACCATCAAGCCAAACACTGTAGTCCTTGACACTATCTGGTGCGTATGGCGGTGCGTACCTGTAATCCTAGCTACTCGAGTTCAATAGCAGCCCAGGCAAAGTTAGTGAGACCCTATCTTCTTTGGTGATGTATCTGTTCAAATCTTTGCCCATTTGTTAACTCAAAATCCAAACACAAGGGCTGGGGGCAAGGCTCAAGTGATAGAGCACTTGCCTAGCAAGCTGGAGGCCCTAGGCTCAATATCTATCTAGTACTAGAAAAAAGAAGATAGAGGAGGAGGAGGAGGTGGTGGAGGAGGAAGAGGAGGTGGTAGAGGAGGAGGAGAAGAATGGCCAAGGTCACACAGGTATGGACCATGGGCCAGGATATGCCCAGGCCAGTGTGACTCCAGAGCTGTGCAAGCCAGGCCTCTTGGCAGGCAGCACTGCCTTCAGTAATCAGGAACACCTGTGTTCAAGCCTAGGTCCACTTAGAGGGTCTTTGTACTGTTGCCCACAAAGCCAGGGCCCCCATCGCTCCTTCCCAAAAGACACCCAACAAATAGGGCCATTTTTCCATTAGAACTCAAAGCTTAAGAAAAAGTTCGAAAATAGGGGGAAGTAGCTCTCAAATGTAACAAGAAAACTGCAAATAATTACTTATAATTACAATAAAAATCCTATTTACTCCGGGAATTGTAGTTTAATATGTCTGATATGGAGTGGGGAGGGTCTCCAAAATGAGATACCCTAGGTGGCAGACAAATTTACAACAACCTTCTGTGACCCAGGGCTCTTGCCCCATGACCTGGACCCGTCATTTCACTTTTCTGTAATAACTAGCTCAAGCTGGGTGGATGGGAGGGTTAAGTACGGAACTGGTTGAGAGCCCAGGTTGGGCTCAGTGATTGTTCATTCCTCTTCAGGCTGCCCTGCCTGATTTCAGGAAGTCCTTGTGGGTTGGAAAGTTCTTAGAATGAAAGAATGTTGGGGATGACGTAGAGATAAGGCAGAGCAGGCCTCTTGCTTTGGGAGGGTGACTTCGGGAGTCAGAAGGCCCTGTGCCTCTGTGCCTTTGGATCATCCCCACACTGGGTCTTGCCTAAGCCTGTGCCTTCCAGCAGGATTGGGTTACGGTACACAACCTGCTCCCCTCTTCCTCCACAGAAGGGTGCTGGAAGTAGAGTCCACGTCAGATTTTCCTCTTCTTTCTTTCAGCTCTGTTGAGGTGTGGTTGAGATTTATAATAAAGTACGTGTGCTTCAAGTGTAAAATGAGACAAGTTTTGACATAGTTTACACTCATGAAACTATCACCATAATCAAGAGAATGGATGTGCCCTGCATCACCAAGTTTCCTCAAACCTGTAATCCATCCTACTTTCTCTGCAAACTACCCCACCCAGCCCCAGCCAACCCCTGGGGACTTGAAAGATTGCATTTTTAAGAATTTATATACATTTTACAGAGTGGATGTTTTTGTGTAAGGTATCTTTCACTCAGCACATCCACATCAGACATGTATCAATAGTTCATTCCTTTGTAGGTTTTTTTTTTTTTTTTTTGGCAGTGTTGGGGTTTGAACTCAGGGCTTTATGCTTTCTAATCAGGCACTCTACCACTTGAGCCACTCTTCTAGCACTGCAGTTTTTTACTATTACATTTTTTACTATTATAAATAAAGCTACTATGATCTTTCTCTTTGACTTTTTTTTTTTTTTTATTTTGAGACAGGGTCTCACTATGTAGTCTGGTCTGGTCTTGGCTTGGTGATCCTCCTGCCTGAGACCCCTGAGTGCTGGGCCTATAGGTCTTTATATGAATGTATGCTTTCATTTCTCTTGGGTAAATACCTAGGAAAGGGAGGCTGGCTCATAGAATAGATGGGGTTTATTTTCTTTCTTTCTTTGTTTCTTTCTTCATTTATTTATTTATGTGGTACTGGGACTTGAATTCAGGGCCTACACCTTGAGCCACTCTACCAGCCCTTTCTCATGATGGGTATTTTTGAGATAGGGATTCTTGAACTATTTGCCCGAGCTGGCTTTGAAGTGTGATCCTCCTGATCTCTGCCTCCTGAGTAGCTAGGATTGCAGGCATGACCCTGGGATTTAATTTTTTAAAGAAATTGCTAGGGGTTTAGGGACATGGCTCAAGTGGCAGAGCACCTGCCTATCAAGTGCAAGGCCCTGAGTTCACCACTAAAAAAGAAGAAGCTGCTAAAGTGCTTTCCAGGGCCTATAACCATTTTCATTCTGAGCAGCAGGGTAAGCAATCCCCGCTGCCCCTGTCCTTCTCAGGAGTTGGCGTGATCAGTCCTTATCGTTTTAGGTATGCTGGACATCTAGAAATATCTTATGGTGCTTGAATTCACATTTCCCCAATCCTACGTGATATTGAACACTTTTGCATTTGCTCATTTTCCATGTGTGTATCTTCTTTGGTGACACATCTGTTCAAATATTTGCCCATTTGTTAACTCAAGCTTATTTTCTTACTGAGTTCTTTTTTTTTTTTTGCACCTAGCATAAAAAAAAATCTGATTTGCCAGTATTTTCCTCTAGTTTATGGCTTTTTTTTCTTTTTTAAATTCCTTCACTGTGTCTTTCAAAGAGCAGAATTTCTTTAGATGGTAAATTCAACTTACCCTTTTTATCCTGCACTGGTTGTACTTTTGGTATACATCTGAGAAATCTTTATCTAATCTGAGATCACAAAGATTTTCTTCTATGTTTTTCTTCTAAGTCTTTTAGCGTTAGGTTTTAGATTTAGGCCTATGATCCATTTTGAGTTAACTCTTATATATGGCTTGTTTTGTTTTGCATATTATTCAGCATTGTTTGTTAAAAAGATTAGCCTTTCCCTCATTCTGACTGCTTGAATGGGACTTTATTTCTGGACTCTGTGTTCTGTTTTAGTGATCTATTTGTCCATCTTGAGGGCAAAGCCACACTCTTTTGATTATGGTAGCTTTATGATCAAAGGTGTCTTGACTTTGGTCCAACCTTGGCATTCCATATGGGTTTTAGAATCAGCTTATCAGTTTCAACACAAAATGCCTTCTGGGATTTTGATGGGGGTTGCATAGGAACTATGTGTCAACTTGTATAGAAATGACATCTTCTGCTAGGTAAAGATGGCGTATCTCTCCATTTGGCTATTTATGATTTATTTACATAGCTTTAATTTCCCCTTAGCAAAGTTTGGAGTTTTCACTGTACTTGCATGTCTTTAGTTAGTTGGATTTATCTGTATTTGCTATTTTTAATGGAATGTCTATGTATGTCTATACACACACACACACACACACACACACACACACACACACACCTTTATTGGTGGTTGAACCCTGAGCCTCAGATGTGCCTGACAAGTCTCTGTCTGAACTATACCCCAGCCATTTTTCTTTTCTTCTATTTTGAGATATGGTCTCCCTTGCACTTGCAGTTCTGTCTCAGCCTCCTGAGTACTAGGATTACAGATGTGTACCACCATGCCTGGCCCTTGATTTTGTTTTAAATTTAAATTTCTAAATATTAACATTTTCTGGTAACAGGAACAAGATTTACACTGCCACCTAAAAAAGCTAGAGCAAATCTAAGAAACCACAGTCTAAGACATGGGATAGCACTCAGTGAAGGACACCAACCTCTCAATGATAGAAAGGAAGTGAGGTGAGCTAAGACTGCCCCAACTTGCTGCTTAGAGAGCATTTCCAGGCCACAGTTCAAGGGACAGGGGACCAAGGCAGAACCCAGAGGCTGCCTTGAGTTGTGATGGAGCCAGGAGTCCAAGGAAGCCCAGGCAGCTAGGATTTGTAGGGAAGGGTGCTGGAGAGCAGAGAAAGAGTCCTCTCTAGTATTTGAACAGTGATCAGCACAAACTACCTGGAGCCAGCAATGAACTCCAGTAGGTGAGAGGGAGCAGTGCCTGGGAATGCTCACAGGACTCAGAACGGGGCCCACATGGACCTTTCAGCTCATGGGCTGCAGTTAGAGGACTGAGAAAGGTCAGATCTCAGAAGTGGGGAGACAAATCTGCACAAAGTGCTGCTCTGGTCCTGTCAAATATAGCTTAAAATTGGCCTAAGAGGACCAAATTCTACAAGTGTCTTAGCCTCCTCCTGGAATTATCTCAATAACAGTTTTAGCACCTGGCTTAGACCTGTAATCCTAGCTACTCAGGAGGTTGAGGTCAGGACGATCTCAACCCTGGGCAAATAGTTCATGAAACCCTATCTTGAAAAACCCCACCCCCCAAAAAAGAACTGGTGGAGTGGCTCAAGGTGTAGGCCCTGAGTTCAAAAAAAAAATGTTCAGAAATACAAGAGGATTTTCTAGCAAGATGAATTTCACAATGCCTAGCACCTAATCAAGAAGAAGGAAGCACAGAATGAAAAGAGGGACTTTCGTGCATAACGAAGAGAGGACCTTCCATATGTTCAAGGAGAGGAGACAAAGGAAATTCTGAACATGTTAAATAGAGACATATAAGGGACCAGGCATGGTGGCACCAGCCTGTGAGCCCAGCTACGTGGGAGGTGGACCTAGGAAGATTTCAGTTCAATGCCAGCTGTGCCTGGGGCCGGCCCCAGGCAAAAAGCAAAGACCCTACCTGAGAAAATGAACTACAAAGAAAAAGGACTGGGGACTTAGCTCAAGTGGTAGAGCACTTGCCTAGCAAGTACAAGGCCCTGAGTTCAAATCCCAGTACTGCCAAAAAATAGAGATGTATAAGACATAAAAAAGATCCAAATCAAACTTCTAGAGACAGTATCTGAGATGAAAAATAAATAGTAGGAATGACTGAAGACAGATTTGATATTATAGAAGAACAGAATAGTGAACTAGAAGACATAGTAAGAGAAGCTATCCAAGACGGATCATATGAAAAATAAAATAATAATAAAAAAGAACTAGGGCCAGGATCAGGTGGATCACGCCTGTATTCCTAGCTGTGTGGGAGGCTGAGATTGTGAGGATTGTGGTTCAAGGACAGCCTGGGAAAATAGTTCAAGAGACCCCCCCATCTCCAAAATAACCAGAGTTAAAAGGGACTGGAGGTGTGGCTCAAGCTTTGTAAGCATGAAGACCTGAGTTCAAATCCCAGTTCAACCAAAAAAAATTATGAAAAATGGGCAATGGACAGAGCATCAGTGACTATGGGACTTAGTCACTTAGAGTTCTATAAGGTCAAATGTATGTGTAATATGTATAACTGCAATCCTTGAAGGAAAAAAGAGAGTGTCAATTAAAGATTTAAAGAGACAATGACTGAAAAGTTTCCACATTTGATGAAAACTATAAACCCACAGATCCAAGAGGCTCAATTCAGGCAAAAGAAACATCTAGTACACCAAGGTGCTAAAACCCAGCAAGCAAGAGAAAAATCTAGAAGCAGCCGGAGAAGAGAGGAAGACAAGCTCCCCACAGCCAGCTAAGCAAATTTCTCAGCCTGAGCAAAGCAAGATAGAAAACAGCTTGAAAATATCATCAAAGTATCGAGATCTGGAAGTCATGATCCCACAGAAACATCTTCCAAAACTGAAGACTTTGTGACATAGAAAATCAGAAAGAATTTGTCACTAGCACGTCTGCCCTATAAGAATTTTTTTTTTTATTGTTGTGCTGGGTGGGAGTACATGTTGCGTTTACAAAAGTTCTGACAGTATATCAAATATATCATACTTGAATTCCCCCCTCCACTGTTCTCCTTTACCCCCTCCCCCATTCCTGGAATAGTTTAACAAATATCATTTTTCCATTTACATACATGTGTATACAGTATTTGTACCATATTCCCCCTCTCCCCCTCCCACTGGTACCAACCCCCTCTCCCGCAAGGCAGCACCTGTTCTGCCCTCTTGTTCTTCGATTTTGTAAAAGAAAAAAAAAAAGATGTTTTTGTTTTTGTAAGATAGCTACCCAGGGAGTTTCCTTGTGACACTTCCACGTATATATGTATTATAATGCAACTTGGTTCATCTCCTCTGTTTTTCTTCTTCCTACCTTAGTCCCCTTCTTATGGTGTTTTCAACAGGTTTAGGAATTCCACAGTCATTCTCTACGAGAACTGTTGAAGGAGGTTTTTCAAGCAGAAGGATATGGCGCATGGGGGGACCGGGCAGAGCTCAGCGGGAACATGCTGGGAGGCCATAGGTGCTGTCCCCAGCACCCAGAAAACAAACCCACCGCCTGGAAATGACCACTCCATAGGTAAGTATTAAGACGAGTTTTCTTATTACGTAGTGTCTTTAAAGTATAATTAACTGTCAAGGGAAAGTAGTGACACTGAACTGTGGAGTTCATAACAAATGTAAATGCAAAATGTGTAGGACAACAACACAAAGCTGGGAGGGACAAACGCAAGGTGTTGTTGAGAGTCCCCTATTCTGCGATACAGTATCAAGTGAGGGCAGATGGATAAATCAAAAGGAAACAACAACGTTAACAAGATGAAAAGACTGCTAATAAGCCAGCAGAGGAGACAAAATAGAATCAGAACTCTTCAGTTAATAACAAAAAAGTAGAACACACAGAAAAGGAAATAACAGATGGGATAAGTATAAAATAAACAGTAAAATGATTGCTTTAAACCCAAACATATCAAAATCACATTAAGTGTAATTAAATGTGAACATCCCAGTTAAAAGATAGAGATTTGGGTGGAGGTGTGGCTTAAGCAGTAGAGAGCCACCCTCTCAAGTGTGAAGCCCTGAGTTCAAACCACAGTACTGCCAAAAAAGAAAAAGAAAAAGAAGAGATTTTCAAGACTGGATAAAAGAGTGAAAGCCAGTAGTATGCTGTGTACAAGAAACCTACCTTGAAAATAAATGAGAAATAGATGAAAAGTAAAAGCCTAGAGGCTGGGTGTACTAGTGCATGCCTGTAATCTCAGCTACTTAGGAGATAAAGACATAAAGTTCATAGTCTAAGGCCAGCCCTGGGGTAAGAAATGAAAAAACCTTTATCTGAAAAAATAACTAAAGCAAAAAGGGCTAGAGGTATGGCTCAAGTGCTAAAGCACTTGCCTAGCAAGCTCAAAACCCTGAGTTCCAAACCCCAGTACTGCCAAAAAATAAGAAGAAACAAGAAGAAAAATGCCTTCCATCCACTACCTCGGTGACAACTTTAAGGAACTAGAAAGAACAAATAAAACACAAAGCAAGTAGAAGAAAGAAAATAAAAAGTTTGGAGCAAAATTAAATGAAAGAACAAATAGAAAACCAGTATCCGGGATGAGAGACATCACTACAGATCCTGCAGACATTGAAAGGGTGGTGAGAGGTTGTTGGGTACAATGCACGCCAGCACATTTGACAACTTAGAAGTCAACAAATTCCTTAAAAGACACAATTTCCAAGACTCAATGAAGAAGAATTGAGAAGTTGAAAGCCCAATATCTACTGGAGATGTGGAATTTGTTGTAGGAAGGCAAAATCTGCTCACTGGAAATGACTTCTTCCAGATTTTGGTGTCTGGGTCCTTAAATATAGCTCAGAGAGAAATCACCTGTGAGTCTGGACGCAGAGGAATGGGACACTACCCCTTTGCCTTTGCTTGTCCATCCATTCCTACCGGGGTGGCAGGGGGGAATTGGGCCACATCTGAGAGATGGATGTCATGCTAGAGAGCAACAGTGGGGCCTGATGCAGAGGCCTGAGGAGGAGTGAGGATTGGAAAGGGAAAGCAGAGACCTCAGTAAAAGCCCATGGACTGGGAGTGATGGTGTATACCTATAATCCCAGCTACATGGGAGGCAGAACTGGGAGGATCTCAGTTCCAAGCCACACCAAACAAAAAGTTAGTGAGACCCCATCTCAACCAAAAATTCAGGAGTAGTGGTATACCCCTGTGATCCTCTGCACTTGGGAGGTGGAGGTAAGAGGATCAGGCTCCAAGGCCAACCTTAGCAAGAACCTATCTGAAAAACAAATTCTAAAGAAGGAAAAGGGGCTGAGGGTGTGGCCCAGGTGACAGAGCACTTGCCTAGCAAGCACAAGCCCTTGCCTTCAAACCCCAGTACTGGGCTGGGATGTAGCTCGGTGGTACAGTGCTTGCCTAGCATGCGCGAGGCCCTGGGTTCGATCCCAGCACCAAAAAAGAAAAAGACAAAATGAAAAAAAAAAAAACCAAAAAAACCCAGTACTGCCAAGAGACAGATAAATAAATAAAGCTGGCAGAATGGCTCAAGTGGTAAAACATCTGCCTAGTAAGCACAAGGCTTTGAGTTCATCCTCCAGTACTGCCAAAATAAATAAATAAATAAGGAAAGAAAAAGAAAAATCTAGCAAACACCTAAGAAATCTGTATTTGCTTATTAGGGCTGTCATAACAAAATATTGCTGGGTGGTTTAATAACAGAAGCTAATTTTCCCACAGTTTAGAAGGCTGAAAGTCCACCATCAAGGTGCCAGCATGGCTGGCTTCCTCTGAAGCCTGTCGCACTGGCTTGCAGAGGGCTGCCCTCTTGCCGCCTCTTCACGGGCTTTTTAACTCATGGTCTCATCCCTGGCACTCATCTCAGTGTGCCCAAACCCCGCCTCTTACAAGGACACCAGTCAGACTGGATTAGGGCCCATGGTAATGGGTTCAATTTGCTTTAGTGACCTTTCTGAGGTACTGGGGGTCAGAGTTTCAACATATGAATTGGGGTTGAGGTGCAATTTGCCCATAACAAAATCAGATACCATCTGGGCACTGGTGGCTCACACCTTTAATTCTAGTTACTTGGGAGGCAGAGATCAGGATTGTGGTTTAAAGCCAGCCAGTTCGTGAGATGCTATCTTGAAAATACCTGACACAAAAAAGGGCTGGTGGAGTGGCTCAAGTGGTAGAGCACCTGGCTAGCAAGTGTGAGGCCCTGAGTTCAAACCCCAGCATTACCAAAAACAAAAAAAAAATCAGATACTAATCAGTGCTTATCCTGGGGCAGGAGTCAGATCCAAAACTTCCAGGAGGGAGGCAATCCTCGTGGGCTGAAGCGTTTTAGGAAGATTTCTAGAGAGGACTAGAAATTCTGGTCAGAAGAGAATTAGAAGGACATTCCAGGGAAAGTGAACAGTCTTGGGAAAACACTTGAGACAGGTTTTGGGGAAGACAGTTAATGAGATTTTCTAGAGGGGTGACGGGTGGGGTTAGGTTGTGAAAGGCCTTAGTTGTCAGGACATGGTCTTGGGCTTGATTCCATAGCAGTAGGGAGCCATTGATGGCATCTGAGCACAGGACAGGAGCCAGGGAAATTACAAGCAGGCAAGCGTTGTCAAACTTGAGCGTGCATCAGAAGCACCAGGCGGCCCAGTGGGCCTGGGATGTGGCCTGTGAGTTTGCATTTCTGCAGTCTGTCAGGCCCGCTGCTGGTCTGCGTTATGTGCAACCCCCTCCCCCATGGCTTCCCTGGGGGTCCTTCCCTAGGCCTGGAGCCAAGCATCTTGGGTCTGGGTTGCCATGGTATGCGACCCCCAGACAGGAAGGCGCCTAGGGCACCTCCTCAGGTAGACACCTGGCACAGGCCCTTTGACGCAACGCCATTTTTGGTGGGAAAACAGGCACCAACTAGCTGGAGCTCGTGGGATCAAGAAAGCCGGGCTTTAGGGTAGCTGCTGGGACTGTGTCTTTGCTGTACTGAGGCCCCCCATCCCCCATCCCCCATCCCTTCTCCCCCTCCCGGCCCCGCCCACCCCGCTCCGCCCAAAGCGAGCCCCGCCTCCCTGCCCTGCTTCCTGCTGCCTGGGGACCTTGGAAGGATGCTCAAGTTCTGCACATTCCTGCAAACCCAGGAGTAAAACGCCCACCACTGGGCTTGCGTGAAGTCCACGCGAATACTGTTGTTAAGAAGTGCACGCTAAGCGTCATTATTAGCTATCATTACTATCTTTGTTCTTTTGGAGTTTGTATTCACTTAACTTCACCTCCTTTATTAAATTTTTCATAGGGCATGGTGGCACACACCTGTAACCCCAACACTGGAGAGGCTAAGGCAGGAGGATGGAGAGTTTGAGGCCAGTCTGGGCTACCTGCCAGACCTTGTCTCAAACAACTGAAAAAAAAAAAAGTTTTTTTAGTCATGATCTATTTCAGACATAAAAGGAGCAAAAACTGTGTCCCCATCACCAGATTTAAGAAATAAAGTGTTATAAATGCACCCTAATACCCTATGCCCTGGAGCTTGTAGGATACCCACACAGAATGTGAGAGAGCCAGATAAAACATGGCCCTGGCAGCCCTGCTTGAAAATCTCCACCTACACTATGAAACCTAAGTGTTGGCCTGCTTGATGCTTCCTCTTTGGTTTTGGCCACCAAGACCAAAGTTGCTTTTTACATATGGCAGACCCTCTGCCTGGGGTGTTTTGTTTTTGTTTTTGTTTTTGGCAGTACTGGGGTTGGAACTTAGGGCCTCACTTTGGCAGGCAGGTGCTCTAACACTTGAGCCACTCCACCAGTCCGTTTTTATGTTGAGTATTTTGAGATAGGGTCTCTCGAACTGTTTGCCTGGGCTGTCCTAGAACTGTAGTCCTCCTGATCTCTGCCTCCTGAGTAGCTAGGATTACAGAAGTGAGCCACTGGCGCTCAGCATCTGCCTGGGGTCTTGTATACCATTCTTCTCTTTTTTACTCACTCCGGGAGGAGCACCTGGGGACCTCCTAAGCACTACCCCTCCTGGATTTGTGTCCTGCCCTAGAGTGCAAGAACCTGGCAGCAGGCCCATGCATGGCTATCTCACTCCGTCAGTGTGAGGGTGTGCCAGGGTAGTCATCCAATGACTCCAGCCCTGTCCTCTCCTCCTCTGGTACCAGGTTTTTACTCAAGACCTTGCACTTTCTAGGCTGGCACTCCATCACTTGAGGCATGCATGCACCTGGCTGTTTTTGCTTTTGTAATTTTTTGAGTATAGTCTCACATTTGTGATTTATGAGGGCCAGCCTGGATGCAGAGCCTTCTATTTACACATCCTTCATAGCTAGAATGATAGGTCCATGCCCAGCTTTTTATTGGTTGAGATGGGGTCTCACTGACTTTTTACCTGGTCTAGCCTCAAACCTTAATCCTCCTTGTATCTACCTCTTGAGTAGCTGGGATTACAGGTATGAATCATAGCACCTGGCCTTAACCTTGTCCTTTTCCAAGGGGGGAAGTTAGTGTCTGTTGTAAAGATGCTGAGGAAGAATATAGAGGTCACTCATGGAGGCCTCATTTTAAAGCTAGCAAACACGATTTCCTCTTATCATGCCCAGTTTCTTCCTCCCACCCCCTTCCCCTTCTGCCTCCGGCTCTGTCTCCCTTCTCTGAGGATGGTGAACTCCTCATGACCAGTAGAACTCCCCAGGGACTTAGGTGGGGGACATGCAGTGACCGTGTCTCAGATCTAAAAGGTTGCCATTTTGGAAACCAAGGGGATGCCAAGCTGGGCCCAGAGAGCCAGCACAGGCTCCCTGCCTTTGTCCTGCTGGATGCACTGGCCAGGCAGGTGTTCTTTGAAGGCTTTTGTGTGAGTAAAGTATCAAGAGACAGCATACCATTCAGACTTAGGGGGCAGGTCTGACTCTGTCACCTTGAGTCTTGTGCTATGTTCCCATCCAGCCGGTATTGAACATATGAACAGAGACAAGGGATAGTTCTCAGAAGAGCCAGTTCTGGTGCTGTTGTACCAACCAACGCCAGCCTGCTCACCTTCATCTCTCTTGAGCCTGAGTCAATAATCTCCTAGTTTGCCAGGTGCCAGTGGCTCATGCCTGGAATCCTACCTACTCAGGAGGCAGAGAACAGGAGGATTGCAGTTCGAAGCCAGCCTGGGCAAATAGTTTGCGAGACCCTATCTTGACAAAAACCTTCATGAAAAGGGCTGGTGGAGTGGCTCAAGATGTAAGCCCTGAGTTCAAATCCCATACTATGAAAAAAAAAGTCTCCCAGTTCTCAGGCTCAAAGAGCAGACCTGAGGGGCTTTGGGAACTGTGGGGGCCAGGTGACGTCACTGATACTTACTCTTCATCCAGTTTATCTCTGTGACAACTGAGGCCCAACTTAGTGGCCGCAGGGGTGGAGCTCTGTGGGAGAGGCGCAAGGGCGTTGAGTGTACGGCTCTGAGGGTGTGTATGCAGACACGGCAATGAGGGGACTCGGGGGACTCGGGGTTGACCATTACAGTTCCTCCGGGTGCTTCTGGTACAACAGGTCAGACGATAATGTGACCAACTTCCTCCTGGCTCAGGTAAGAGTCAACCAAAGCGATGAGAAATGTGGGTACATGGAGGGGAGCACACGAATTCACGCACTGTCTGTTTCCTCTGCCTGGAATTCTTCTCCCCAAGACCCTCAAGACCCACCCCTTACCTCCTCCGACTCTTTAAGCAAATCTCACTTTCTCAGCAAGGCCAACTTGACCACCTAATTTAAATAGCAATTTCCAGCTGGGCATGGTTGTTCATGCCTGTAGTCCTAGCCACTGGGGAAGATGGAGGCAGGAGAATCGAATTTGAGTCTAGCCTGGGTTACACAGGCAACATAGAAAGACCCTGTCTCTAAATATACTGCACGAGGGAAGGGACTGTGTGTACTTTGTTCACAGCTGTGTCCCCCAGTGCCGAGAACAGGACTTGGCACGCAGAAGCAGTCAGTCAGTACGTGTGGCTATGGTGGTGATAGGGCCTGTAGCAGCCAGGCCATGGCCATGCCTAGAGGGGTGCCTAAAGGCTGCAGCAGTGGGCTAAAGGGCCATCCATGACATATGGGGGTACACGGGGAAGAGAGTGTGGGTGGTGGAGGCAGAACACTCTAGCAGGCATGGGGGCATGAGAAGACCTGAGACATTCTGGGCTGCCTTGCATGCCCTATGAGGGCCCATCCCCTCCATTTGCTATCCTGAGACCCAGAGCCCATGGGTATGGAGGCAGGAGAGCCAGGGGGACCTCTGAAAGGCTAGTGTCCCAGGGCACATTGGAGGTTGGGAAGGTGATGGTGGTCCCACCCATGAGGATTGAAGACCACCTGGAGGCCTGGTGGGAGGTAGGAAGTACCAGAGTGGGAGAGGCAGTTCAAAGGGAAATGGTGCCAGGAGCCCCTGTCAAGGAGGCTGATGAGAGCAGATATGTTTCTCTGAGCATCGGAGGGCAGGAGCAGAGGGGCTCACTAGATTAGAGGCTGGAGAAGAAAGAGGCCTGGCTGGGAGACCTTGAAGGCCAAGTCAAAGAGTCAGGACAGAACCCTAGGGTCCCAGGGTAGGAGGTGGCAAAGGAAGCTATGGTCAGAACTTTACTTGTGCTCTCTGCCCAAAGGGCAGGAGAAGAATATTCCCCAAGCCTTCTCGTAGACAAAGGGACAGAGGGACCAGTTCACTTCACTAGCTCCTTCCCTCACTTTATCAAGCAGGAAAAGTGTGCCTGGTCTCTGTTCTGGGTTCTGGGGGTGCCTCAAGGAGTCAGTCCTCAATTGCAAGCCCAGGTAAGGGGCAAAGTGCCTAGAGAGGTGTGCCAACTCCATGGAGGCTGTGGTCCTGCCCAACTGAAACCAGAGAAGGCTCCCTGGAAGAGGATGCACCCATGCTGGCCCTCAGAGACAGCAGGGGTTTGGAAGTGAGCTGATGAGGAGGAGGCCCTGGGTTCAGGAGCTTCACACCAGTGGGTTTAACTGGGACTGTTTCACTTCATTTGCCTGGCAGCTCTCAAAGGCATCTAAGGCAGAGGAGGTGACTTACTAAATAGATGAAAAAAAAAAAACGGGAACTTGGGACCAAGCCCAGAGATGGTACGTGTCCAGCCCCAGGTCTCCAGCTTGAAAGCAGCAGGGGTGGGGCTGGAATCCAGAGCTGTGGTCCTGGCCAGTGCTCATCCTGTGTGCTAACAGAGGTCATGGGTTATTTCTGCAGCCTTCCAGGGTGCTGTGAGAAGCGGTCCACTAATTCCACATCTTAATCTACCCCAAGACCACAGAGAGGATCCAGGACCTAGGCCAGTGACCCGCTCCACGCTCCTCCTACCTGACAAGGTCGGGCAGTGCTCAGAATGGGAAAAAAAATGTGCAAGATTTTGAGTCCCACTTTTTGGGGCTGATCCCAGCACTTCCCTGGCCCCGCTGTGCAGCACTGGGCAAAACACTTTGCTCCTCTGGGCCCTTCAGCTTCCTCCTCTGTCAAGTGTGGCCCAGCATTCCTTAGCAAAAGGAGGCTGAGGAAGTAAGGTCCTGATAGGCATGACCTGGGGCTGCCACCTCTCCTGGGATAATGACAGGTCAGGGTTCACTGTCCCCACTGCAGGTTGCTTTCACAGAGCCTTCACCTGGCCCAGCTGGAAGTGCTTTCCTGCATTCATTCATTCATTTCATGGGAAACCCTGCAGAGAGAGCATCTCCCGGATGTGAGGGTGATGTACCCATCTTGTGCAGCAGGTGAACACATGCGGGTCTCTGAGAGCCACTGGGGCTTTGCAGACTGTGTCCCAGCAACTTCCTTTGTCTAAGTGACTCCCATGGTCACAGTGCAGTCAGCCAGTCCCCCACAATCAGCCCAACCCCTTGCAGGAGGTGTTCGGCCCTTAGCCTGGGCCACCCCAAGATTCTTCCTGCCTGGGAGCTGGGCCGCAGCCCCAAGAGAGCTGCCTGGTGGGCCCCTGGGCTTATCGCCAGCGACTCCCCGGCAGGCAGACTGTCTCCGCTGCCGTGAGCAGGGCTGATAAGGAGGACAGACCCTGTGTTTACTGTGGCCGAGTCTGGGGAGGAGGCGGCCCTGTCTCCTCTGGGAACAGACTGTCTGAAGAGATATCACTGCATTCCTGCAACCTCCCGGGATGGATGGGCGGGGGACAGAGGAGGAGGAAATAGGACAGCCTGCGGCCCTCTGTTCCGTGGACTTGAAGTGAGATCCTGGGTCCCTAGCCTGATCACGAGTATGTCTTTAAGGGCATTCACATCCAGCATGGGCACAGCACAAAACTCATGTGCTGGTTTTTTTTTTTTTTTTTGTGGTGCTGTGGTTTGAACTCAGGGTCTTCACCTTGAGCCACTCCACCAGCCCTGTTTTGTATTGGGTTTTTGTTGAGCTAGAATCTCACGAACTATTTGCCCAGGCTGGGCTTTAAATCACTTTGCATTTCTGCAGTCTGGGGTAATGACTGTCATTGGAGGGAGGCACCCTGTAAAACTGGGACCAGTAGGAACCTTAGTGGCCCTCAGCTGGCCAAGTGGGCTCATATCTGTGGCCAGCCTTGCAAAGGTCTTGCTGGGTCACAAGGACTGTTGAGCACCTTAGGTCTGTTACTCACTCACTATGTTATCTGGTATGGATGTGACATCAAATCAGGCAGGGTAGGTAACTGGCCTTGAACTACACGGAGCAGCAGGGAGGCTGGATCCCAGCATAGGACTCCAGGGTCCCCAGTCTAACCACTGTGCACCCCTGCCAACTTGGAGGGTGCTGTCACAGAGGCCTGGAGGCAGCCTGGGGGAGAGCAGACTTGGGAGTTGGGCCCATGTCCCACTCCCTGCACTGGCACACATGAACCCCGCAGCACTGTCTGAGCCCAGCAAGCCTCAGTTTCCTCATCCAGCAGTGGAAACAGCGCCGGCCTTCACAGTAGGCATGAGTGGGGTGACGTGTGAAGGATCTGGCCTGGAAGACTCTCACTCATGAATGACCGGCACTAGCTGGGAGCCATGGCTCATGCCTGTAAGCCTAGCTACTCAAGAGGCAGAGATCAGGAGGATTGTGTTTCAAAGTCAGCCCAGGGAAACAATTTGCAAGACCCTATCTCGAGAAAACCCGTCACAAAAAAGGGTTGGTGGAGTGGCTCAAGGTGTAGGCCCTGAGTTCAAAACCTAGAACCACAAGAAAAAAAAAAAAGATGAAAAAGAATGACCAGTACTGTCTTGACAGAGGACTTGGAGAGAAGAGGCCTGTTCAAGTGGAAATTTCAGAGGACACCTATTAAAAGAGGTGCCTTATGACTCAGTTCTGGGAGCACAGAGTTGGGGTGACTTCAAAGGAGACAGCATGAGCAAGTGGTTGAGACTCTGGCTTCTGAGTTGGGCAGACTTGAGTTCAAATTCAATACGCAGCACTTCTCACTGTGTGACCTGACTTCTTCCCCAGTGGGGTGAAAAAAGAATGGATGAGGTCATTCGGAGGTCAAGGAGTCAGGGGAGAAGCTGAGGGGACCCTGGCAAGCACAGAGTAAGTGCTCACCTCGTTCACAGGGGCCTGGGGTGGATAGGAGTGGGGGGTGGGGGAGGCAGAATAATGGCTCCCCAAACACATCTGTGTCTGACTCCCTGGTGCCTGTGAATATGTGAGGCTGTAGACTTTGACATGGGGAGATTACCCAGGGTCATGGAGTGGCCCTGTGTCACCACAGAGTCTTTAGAAGTGGAAGAGAGAAACAGAAAAGCCAGGGTCAGAGTAATGTGAGTGACACAAAGCCCACCAACCATTGGTGATGTCAAATCAGAGGATGGCACCACAAGCCAAGCAATGCAGGCCACCCCCTAGAAGCTGAGCTAGGCAAGAGAATGAACTCTACCCTGCAGTCCAGTAACACTATTTTGTACTTCAGGCATCCAGGACACAAAGATCATGAATTTGTGTTGTTTTAAGCCACCAAGTTTGTAGAATTTGTTATGGCAGTGAAAGGAAAGGAATACAGGACAGGGTGTGTACTGGGCCTTGGACACTGGAGGAAGGTGACAGGCAGAGGTGGGCAGGATGCACAGGAGGAGTGAAGCATCACCAGACGCTGAGGCTTACAGAGTACAGGTACGGGGAGCAGGGAAGCCCATGAGCCTCTGCAGAATGAACCCAGCCCTCCAGTCTGCCTTTGGCAGTGCCTGGACAGCTCCCCACCACAAAGTGGACTCTTTCTCCTTTGTGGTGTGGCTCTATGACTTGCTTTGGCCTGGGTCACTTCTCCACAAACCTGGCCTAGCACAGGACCAAGCCCAGTGGGACAGCCAGCATCTGGCATTAATGCCCTGTGTAATTCCCTCCCTCTGAGTGTGGGCTGGGCACAACTTGCTTCTAACCACCAGAACACTGCATAGGTGATAGTTGGATGTCTGGCACTGGGTGCCAAAAAGTCTGTGTGACTTCCCTCTTATCCTTTTGTTCTTCCCTTATGGCTCACCCTGGAGAGGCCAGGGAGAAGTCTACATGGCGAGGAATGGACTCTTCCAGCAGAGGTCAGTGAGGACTGAGACCACCAGGAGCCACATGGGGGAACTTGGAAGGGGATCCCCCTGCTTTGAGTCTTGAGAGGGTGCCTGAAGTCCTTTTCATGAAATAAGAAAGATTCTTTTTTTAAAAAGTTAATTAATTAATTAATTTTGCTGTACTGGGATTCGAACTCAGGGCCTACACCTTGAGCCATTCCACCAGCCCTGTTTCTGTGATGGTTTTTTTCCGAGATAAGTTCTCACAAACTATTTGCCTGGGGCTGGCTTTGAACTGTGATCCTCCTGACCTCTGCCTCCTGAGTAGCTAGGATTACAGGAGTGAGCCACCGGCACCCGGCATAAGAAAGGTTCTTATTTGAACCAGTTACCTACAGCCCAAAGCCTCCTAATGGGACAGTTGCAGGCTGTCTTAGCTCCCATGGCTGCAGGCTGCATCCTCCTGTTTCTTCTGCTGGCCACAAGTCTGCACTGATCACGTGGGTTTTGGACTATAAGGAAAGAAAGAGATGGAAGTAGGACTTGGGGCGACCATCCCTTTACTAAGGAGAAGCTGAGGAAATGCCCCACCTAGATGGGGAGAGCCAGTGCATGACTCTGGGTTGCTGGGGTGTGTGCACCTCACTAGTGCAGAGGGACTGCCCAGCCCAGCGTTGTGCCTTCCTGCTGTGCCTTTCTGTAGAGACACCTGTGTCCAGGGATGAGCGTGAGCCTGGCCACCTTCTGGGGGCCTTTACAGACAGCCCAGACAGAGCAGATATGACCAGCTGCTGTCACAGGGGCCATAGCTGGCCCAACTCTCCAACATTGCTCTGGTGTCAGCAGCTGGGATGATGGGTCCCCACGTCCATGTTGCCCTCAGGGGAGCCCAAGAAGGCAACCTTAGTGCCTTGTCCACCCCTCAAGACTCTGTACCTGCATATTCCCTCCCCCCACCAGTGTCTTTGAAGTCCCATCATGGAAAGTCCTCCAAGATGAGGACAATAGCTCTGAGTGTCATTGTCACCCCTCTAAGATAGGGGCAGGGAAACCACAGGTCTTGGAGGTTTGTTTTCTACATCTCAGCAGGCTCAATGCTAGTGACCTGAACTAGGTGTCCGTGCTTCAAGTGAGACCGTGACTAACGTCCCTAAGGGTCCCCTCTCAATGGCCTTCTCTGCACTCAAGCTCAGCAAGGCTGAGTGTGACAAAATCATGCCTTCATGACACAGAAAGTGTCATGAAGTTAGTGCTAAAACCCAGTGGTCTGTGCTGTGTCTATATGCTTGGTTTATATTGGCCTGAGCTAGCCGAGCAGGGCTCCTTTCCCCTGTGAGCAAGTGCTACCTGCCCACTGTCATCCAGGCTGGGTAATCTGGTCCAGAGCTGGGCTCTGAGCTGCTCTACTGCCCTAGGGACCCCTAGCATTGAGGACAGCGCTGCCCCCAGTGAGGAGACTTCATGGAGGTGGTCTTGGACACAGGCCTTGCAAGGTATGAGACTGGCGTCAGGTCCAGGTGTGCTACTTCCTAGCTGTGTGTCTTTGGGCAAACTGGTTAACCTGTCTGTCATTGGTTCTCTCACTAGACATGATAAAGGTCGAATTAAAACTGAAACAAAAAACCCTGAGTCTCTCTCTCTCTCTTCCTACTCCCCCTTCCTACTGCTGGGTTGGGTGTGAGGGTGGTTAGAAGGGTCCCCAGGGATATCAGCAGGAGGAAGCAAGCCCATCACAGAAGGTGCTGAGCTCCCCCAAAGCAGACGCTGCTTTGCCATATAGAAGATCCCCGTATGTTTACTGTTTTAATGAATGAATGAGAGAACAAATGAGGAACAGAATGAGTGGAGGGCTAGGAAGACAAGGACACTTCACCCACAGAGGAAGCTGAAGAAGGCTTGTACAACTCCAGTGATCCCCATCCAGGAAGCAGGTGGCTGATGAACTGGACAGGCTGGTAATGCTGTATAACAAGCACTCCCCAAATCCTGGGGCTTTTCCAGTCACCACAAGGATTTTTTATTATTTATTTATTTATTTATTTATTCATTTTGGTGGTACTAGGGTTTGAACCCAGGGCCTTGCACTTGCTGGGCAAGCACTCTTCCATGCTGTCATGAGTCATGCTCTTAGCCCTATTTGCTTTTTTACTTTTTGAGACACAGTCTCACTATGCTGCTCAGGCCAGCCTTGAACTCGAGATCGAGATCCCCCTGCCTGAGCTGCTGACGATCCCTCTGCAGGAGTCTCCAGGTTGCCATGCTTCCATGATAACAGTGGCAGGGGAAGGAGAAGGTGGCAAACCTCACACTGGCTAGATTTTTCTGGCCAGAAGTGTCTCACATCACTTCTGCTCAGATTTCATCGGCCAAAGAAAGTTACCAGGTCACACTTGAGTCAGCTGGGTGGAGAAGTACAACCCTGTCCTGTTGCCAGAGATGAGAGGGTGGCCAATTTTAGCAGTCCTGGTAAGTACTGCTGGTGGCACAGGCCAGCGGGTGCTGGGCCGAGTGCAGCTTGTGGCCATGGCTTGGCAGCTTCTCAGACGTAAATGTTTTTATGAGGTTTCTAACATGTATGGCATTAAGACAAGTCATACAATAGGCTAGGTGTGAGGCTCAGTGGTGGGATGCCTGAGGCCCTGAGTTCCATCCCCAGCACTGGAAAGAAAGAAAGATAGGAAGGAAGGAAGGAAGGAAGGAGGGAGGAGTAGGTCATACACAAATCAAACATGGTGGCTCACACCCAGCATTCGGGAGCAAAGATAGGAGGACAGAGTTTGAACCCAGCCACAGCTATATAAATCTGCATGCTTGGGTCATTTGAAATTTGGACTATCAGGTGACACTATCTTAGTTCATTCAGGCTGCTGTAACAAAATATTATGGACTGGCAGGGTTATAAACAACAGAAATTTATTTCTCACAGATCTGGAGGCCAGAAGTCCAAGGGCAAGGCACCAATAGACTTGAGCCTGGTGAGGGGCTGCTTCCTGATTTATAGGTGGCTGTATGCATTTTCACTGTGTTCTCACAAGACAGAGGGAGCGAGTGCTCTGAGGCCTTCTTTATAAGGGCACTAATCCTATCTGTGAGGGCACCACCCTCATGACATAATAACCCCCAAAGCCCACTTCTAATATCCTCACATGGTGATCAGGTTTCAACATACAAACTCTGTGGGGACACAAACATTCAGTCTGTTGCTGTGATCCCCATTTTAAGGATTCTTTCTCACAGAAAAGAAGTCAGGAGATAAAGAGGCAATCCAGGTCTGGCACGGTGGATCCAAGAAGCCACTGGACTTGACTCCTCTCTGTTTCTGCTTGCCATCTACAATGTATGGCCCATAATGGCTTCCACAGCTCCAACCATCACACTCATAGTCTGGACCAGAGAAGGAAAGGTTGAAGCCAAAAGAAAGCTGCTTCCCAACTGAGTCAGCTCCCATTATGCAGCCTTCCCAGAAGTCTCACCTAGTGTTTCTACCTACATCTTATTGGCCAGAAATGGCAAGGGAAGGTAGGGATAGTCACGTGACTATGCTCAAGCCAGCAGTCTTTTCCCCTTGGATAAAATTTGCCCAGCTGAAAAAAAGAAATCTTACTTCCCTATTAGAGAAAGAGGAGAGTTAAGGGCTACAGGCACCTAGCAGTTATGGCCACTGACCAAGAGCTCATGGATCAAGGCCACCCTCGTGTCTCGAGACTCCACCTCAACCAATAGTGGGGCACAGTAGTGCATGCCTATTGCTCCAGCTACACGGAGACCCATAAATAGGAGGACTGCAGTCCAGGTTAGCCAGGGTAGAAAGTAAAACCCAATCTCAAAAACGACCAATGGAGAAAAGGCTGGGGCATGCCTCAATTGTTACAGCACCTGCCTAACAAGCATGAGGTCCTGAGTTCAAACCCCAGTACCACCAAAAACCCCCCGAAAACAACAACTTAAAAGATACACCAAGAAAGTCATGTGTTTTAAGAAAAAGAAAGGAAGCAAATTTCTTTGGGGGAAGAGAAATACATTTCTAGGTGTGCTTTATGCAATTCAGGTGTGTTGCAAATGCAAGGTACCTTCAGCAGGAAAGGGCCGACTGGATACCTAACCATTCCGGCCTGCCTGTGCTTTGCTTCTGGGTGTGTGGCTCTCCGGGAGGTGGGGCCCAGCCTCCAGTCTCTCCCTGTTCCTGGGGGAGGCAGCCCAGTTTGTCCAGCCTGTTTCCCCTCATTTGGTAGGATCTTGCCTTTCTTTGTATTCAGGGCTTACTTGAACAAGTTTAAAACTGCCTCGAAAAGTTCACGATCATTACAACAGGCAAAAATGTCAGTTAATTACTGAAAATCCTCTAATAGCTGACATTATTATAAATTATATGCCCATCATGATGGGGACAATTAGGGTGTTTTCCCTGCCCTGCATCAGAACTCCCAAACAATGCTGTCTTGGGGAGGGAATGATCTGGATGCAGTGGGAGCAAGCAGGGAGTTTGCATGGGCTACCTGTGCTGTCCCAGGGCCTGAGGACCCTGGTGGGATGAGGTGGTGGCCTGACCGGGCCTCAGAACTAGCCTCTTTCTATCTTCACTCACCTCCTCCACTGCTATGGGTATGAGAATCTCTTCCAGGGGCCTCCCATATCCCTGCCCTGATCCCTGCTCTTCCTCCTATCTAGGCCCAGCTCAAAGAGCCCCTCTTCCAGGCAGCCTCCCCTGATTTCCCCTCTGTACAGCTCCAGACACATGGCAGATGAAGTGTCTTTTGCTTGTCTTGTGATTCAGGTGCCGAATCTTAAGTGTAAGCCCTGATTTTTCACATATATACTGTGTAGTCCTCCCAGACCAAGGTGGAGTACCTGGGTTCTCCCTTAACTCAAAACCTTGCTGTGTCTGAGAGTCCCCTTGCCTTGGGCTGAACCCAGAGATTCTGGTTGAGTGGATTTGAGATGGACCTGGAGTCTAGGTGGGCCACAATCAGGCTTCGGACCAGGGGCTAAGGGCACACAGGAAGCTTGCTGGCGCTGGTCCTGTGTCTTCTCCGTTGTTCCTGTTAGGCAGAACACTTCTGCCCCTTTATCTTGGGGCCCAGAGTCTGGTGCCTGGAACGTGGATCCAGGCTGGGGGCAGCCTGAAGCGTGCCATTTGGGAGATATTAGCCCCCCTCTCAATGTGCCTCTGGCAGCCACTAAGAATTCTTGGTCTCAGAATTTGCTTGGATGAACAGCCACATGCCGGACCACAGGATCTTTCCTCAACGATCCCCTCTGTCCACAGGTGCAGTGATGAGATGCCAAGCCCTGGCCTCTGTGTGTATTGGATCACCTGGGGGACCTAAAAAACCAAAAAGGCAGCTGCACCAAGGCCTGCCAGACATCCTGGGCAAGCACTGAGCTGTGGTCTGTTCTAAAACACCCCAGGGGATCCGGGTACAAGGCCGAGAGCCCCTGATTAGCGCTGGGTGTGTCCTGAGAAGGCCAGGCACCAAGGCCTCCCACCACTGCCTTCTGCCTCTCCCTGGAGAACCGTGGACCAGGCCCACAAGGGCATCCCCTTCCATCTTGGGGACAAAGCAATCAGTACTAATTGGTGCTCATTAAACATCATACATTCCATCTGCTCCTCAGGGTGATGCTACATATTACTCAACTAAGCTCAGGGAGTCTTGGGGACAGCCTGACAATGGCCCAGTGGGTAAGAGCTGGAGCTGGGGCAAATCTAGGTTCTAGGGTTCAAAGTCAAGGCATGTTTCCTGAGCTGGGCTGCTTGTAAGAAGCAGTGTGGGTTGTGAATACCAGCCCTGCCTGCAGCCCAGGCCCAAGGCCTGGGACCTACCACATATTAGGGGGTATGAGATGTTTAAATTTTGTTCAAAGTCAAAATAATGAATATGTATGACAAATCCAGCTTGGGTGACATTTGTCTTTATGCCAAAGCATGTATAAAATATGTTTTGAAATCTTTTTCTTTTTTTTTTTTTTTTTAAGAAAGAAGACACTGGTGAGAACAGATGTGTCAAGGATCCATGGAAGTCGTAATGCATAGCCCTGGGTCCCTTCCCCGGGGTGGCCTGAGCAGGGGAAATGAAGGCAAGGAATGTTGATGACACCGTCCTGCACTCAGGGCCCTGGGAAGTCAACAGGGGCAGAAAATCACCCGGTCTGGCTCGGAAGGGGAGATGTACACACAGGAAGCAAAGCAAGACAAGATGGGACACGCTCTCCTGCTGTCGCCAGCTCCGACCTCTAGCTCGCTTGTTTTTGTCATTTCATTTGTCACTTAGTCATGTCCTGCTTTGCAGGTTACAGAACTGTTTCGTATATTGTATTCTTCAACCACAGTTCCTTTTTTGATTTCTTCAACAAATATTTACTGTTTTAAGAACATTATCTCTAAATATTGGATTCTACAGCCCCTAATTTAACTGTTTTTGGGAAGTGATTCACCCTGCGGGAGAAATCTGCAGGTACTGCGGAATATGCACTCAGAAGGGCGAAGCAGGCAAAAGGGGGGGGAAATGACTTATGTGTTGAACCTTTGATAGTGTCTAAATTTTGTATCAAGTGCAAGTATTAATTAAGACAAAGCTGGGTGTAATGATACACACAACTGTAATTCCAGCACTCAGGAGGCTGAGGCAGGAGAATGGTGAGTTTGAGGCCAGTCTGGACTACATATCAAGGCCCTATCTTAAAAAACAAAAAAAGAAAAACAAAACAATACAAAGCCAAGCAAGCAAACAAAAAGCAAAAGGCTTTGTGTTGAAAGGCCAATTCTCCCGCTCCTGGCCTCCCTGTGTGCTTATCATCTTTTGCAAGTTCATTGTATATCTTTCTTTCTTTTTTTTTTAATGTATATCTTTCTAAAGACACCATGTACCTACCAGCACATACACTTCTGAAAACATTTACACAAACTGTAGCATAGTGTGCACATTGTTGTCAGTTGGACACCTTAATACTTTGATCATTTTATACATAGGGCTGCCTCTTTCTCTTTCAACAGCTAGTTGATATATCATAACTTCTTTAACTAGACTCTGCATTGGTAAGGTTATGGTCATTTCTAATCTCCTTCTTTTTATTATAAAGTAGGTTTCACACTGTTCAGTTATGCCATGTGTAACCACGTGCGTGTGCACCTCCTGCACAAGCATGTCTGTGTGGTGCACAGAGACTGGCAGTGCAGGGAGTGGACATTGCAGCAGAAAGGAAGTCAGTACAATTTGGTCACATTCGTCAAAAAGTGAAATCTGAGCCAGGCGCGGTGTCTCATGCCTGTAATCCTGGTTACTCAGGAGGCAGCGATCAGGAGGATTGTAGTGTGAAGCCAACCCAGGCGGAAGTTAGCCAACAAACAAGCTGGGAGTAGCAGTGTGCACCTGTAATCCCATCTACTTGGGAGGCCATAGGTAAGAGGATTGTGGTCCAAGCCTGGCCCAAGCAAAAAACATAAAGCCCTAATTGAAAAATAATTAAAGCAAAAAGGGCTGGTGGAATGGCTCAAGTGGTAGAGTGCCTGCCTGGTAAGGGCAGGGCCCTGAGTTCAAACTCCAGAACCACCAAAAAAAAAAAAAGGTCAAATCTGCCTCCTCTCTCCCAAGACTTCTGAAGTGCCTGCCCCTAGGTGTTGGCTCGGGATGCAGAGATGAGCAGGTCTCAAGTTTTGTTCTTGGGTCTCATGAATGGGGACAAACCATTTCCAGCCCAGAGAAGGAGAGCAGGTAAAATGCCAGGACAGTTCGAGGAAGGTTGCCTCGAGCTAGTCACTGAGGACATTTGGCAGAGAAGGGGGAAGGGTGTTCCAGGCAGTTGGACCAGCATGTGCAAAGTCTGGTGTGTTCTACAGAGCAGGTGCTCTCTTGCTCAGGGTCCTTGAGTGGGAAGGGCCTCCCTAATGGGGCTGCAAGGCTGCTCCTCCCCCTGCTGGGAGTCACTGCAGAGACCTCATGGTCAGAGAAGATGGCCAGAAAGCGCTCTGCCACGGTGTGCAGGAGCAGCTTTCAGATAGCCTTCTTGGCCTGGAAGGCAGGTGTGCTAAGTGCCTTCTGCCCTCAGTGACAGTGGAACTGCCCGCCAAGCACCAAGATGTGTGTGTTTTTCAAATGAGGACTCCCAGTGCCCCTGAAGGTTGGGGAGTGAGCCTTGTCCAGGTCAGGTCCGAGGCCAGTCTGGGGTCATGATCTGTTGTGGGGGCACAGTCTCGCTCTCTCTTTTTTTTTTTTTTTTGCGGTACTGGGGTTTTAACTCAGGGCCTACACCTTGAGCCACTCCACCAACCCTTTTTTTGTGAAGGGTGTTTTTTAAGATAGGGTCTCGCAAACTATTTGCTTGGGCTGGATTTGAACCATGATCTTCCTGACCTCTGCTTCTTGAGTAGAAAGGATTATAGGCATGGGCCACACTGGTGCCCAGCTTGAGCAGTCTCTTATCTCTGTTCTGTTACCTTTAACATTAAAAATGGACAACAATGGACAACAATGGGCTTGGCTCAATTTGTAGAGTGCCTGCTTAGCAAGTATGAAGCCCTGAGTTCAAACCCCAGTCCCCACCAGAAATGGACAACAGTGTCTGGCCATGTTGGTACATGCCTGGTAATCTCAGCTACTTGGGAGATGGACTCTAGAGGACCATGAGTTCAAGGCCAGCCTGGGTTACATAGGGAGATTCTGTCTCAAAACAGAATACAGACAAAAGAACTGGAGGTGTGGCTCTAGTGGTAGAGAGATTGCCTAGCAAGAGTGAGGACCGGGGTTCAATCCCCAGTATTGTAAAAATGAACAAACAAAAACAGGAATATATTACAAACCTTTCATATAAAAATAATCTAACATTGATGAGTCAAATTAGCTCTCCAGGAAACCCCTTGCCTTAAGAGACTCCACCTTAGGGCAGTTAGAGAAGGCTGGGCCCAGGAACCCAATTTGGCTGCAGCAAGCCCACAGGCCTCTGAGCAGCCACAGAAGCCTCTGCGCTTGCTCACTCGGCCTCCGTACTCACGTGGCATCTGAGCTGTGCATGGACGACCTGCGTCCTCCCAGACATCTGGGAGCAGGCGCTGGAGCTCGTGAAGTGGACTTCAAAACTCCCACTTTGGTCAAGTCAACCCATCTTACAGATGAGGAAGCTAAGTGTCCCAGTGATGAAGGAGTCTGTGGGTTATCGTTAATTTAGTGGTACTTGGTGAGACTCCTTGCTCACTTCACTAAAAGTAGCTACAATTTATTGAGCACTTAGTAGTCATGGGTCCCTGCACATTTTCATCTTAGAAATAGCCTCTTAATACCACGACAGGTAGCACTCAGGCTGTTTTTCTGTAGTCTGTCACCTGCGACCGGCTCTAGTGCCCCTTTAGGGGGTTGTTGTAAGAGGTGAAGGAGGCTGCCCAAAGTCACACAGCTAAGAGGTGGCCAAACTGGATTGGAGCCCAGCTCTGCCTGGTCCGGTGGCCTAGCTTCTTAACCATTGCTTGGTACTGCCTGTGACTGCCTTCTGCATAGGCCACCTGGGGTGGTTACAATAACACTAGAACCCACTTCAGAGAGGCTATGGAAATGCGCTCCATAATTAAGAGAAAGATCCATGAACAATCATTTTCTCAGAGAAACAGTGGTAAAAAGCAAGTGAGTGAGCAAGCAGAAAACTTAAAAGAGGTCAAACTAGGAATTAGTGTTTGCAACATTACGCATACACTGTGGTCTACAGGATAATTTGAGGTGATGTATGGATACACAGCTTTATGTATTTAATACAGGAATATATTTACATAGCTACTTAAAGTAATATATATATATATATATACACACACACACACACACATGAAACATTTATGACTTTGTGGATATTATCATGTATGACAAGGGCTAAAGAAAAGTCATGAATTGATTAAAAAGATTCAATAAATAAGTGTTAACAACACGGGCATCCTTGTCAGATGTTCTTGTATGTTTGTTTCTGAAGATATGCCAGCTGCTGACATATAACATGTCCCGGATCTGGCTCCACTGCCACCATGGTCCAAGCCTCTACCAGCCTAGACCACTCCAAGGCCTCCTACCAGTCTGCCGGTTGTTCTCCATATGGCCACTAGGGGGAGCTGTGAGAACAGAAGGCAGGGCTAGGGTGTCAGTGTCACTCAGTGGTAGAGGGGCTTGTCTGGAATGCCTGAGGCCCTGGGCTGGCGCTCCAGCACACACCAAAACAAGATAACAAAAACCCAGGAGGAAGATCCTGTCCCTCCCCTGCTCAGGACCTCCAGGGGCTCCCAATGGCCACCTGTCTGCCTCCAGTTCTAGGAACGTTCCAGGCACGCTCCTGCTGCAGGGCTGTGTGCACGCTGTTCCCTTCCCTACAGCTTACCACAGGCAGACAGTGTTGTACTAGTCCGCCCAATGTCACTTTTCCCAGAAGCCTTCCCCGAGCACATCCTCTGAACCACAACCTGCCCTCTTCCAGCAGTTCTCACTGCTCTGCGTTGCACTTGACCTCGGCACCTTGGCCTTCTGATACATTGCCCTTCCTGATCATCCTGTTCTCTGTCTCTCCCCACCAGACTCCTTGAGCTCAGGAATTCCTGTGCTATGCTTAACTGCAGCTTCCCCAGCACCTAGAAGAGGGCTAGGAACCCAGCAGGTGCTCAAGAAGTATGAACACAAAGCTGCAATCACATATGTGGTTGGAGAGAGTCCGTAGCATCTATCAGAGTTGCAGAAGGGTTGTCTGCTATTCCCAAGGGTGCTCCAACTCCTCCATTTGGGGCCATGTGGACCAAGTAGATTTGCCTTCCAAAGAGGTTCCACTTAGCCAGATGACCCTGGTTATAGACTAGTGGCTGGTCTATAAAATTTGAGCCTATAGCTGCTCTCCATAGTTAATAGTAGGATCCTGGTTTAGCCATTAGTTTCCTATGAAGTGGGTTCTGATGAGTCTGTCTCCTTGTCAATCCATTGATCATAGCAAGAGGCGGCAGTCAGCAGCCCCTAGATCCTGCCTCCTTTCCATCACCCAGAAGCAAGCTGTACCTTGCAGGATGTCTGCTTTTCATGCCTTGTGCCTTCCCAGCTACAGTGGAAACTTCCCAAGCACAAAGGACAGTTTCCTTTTCTAGACCCAGGTGTTAAGAAGATGCACACTTACCTCTAACAGCCCTGGGTTCAAGTCTCAACTCTGCCATCTACTGGCTATGTGGCCAGAAACAAATTGCTGAACCTCTGTTTCTTGTTCATCTAAGGAGAGCCAGGCCTGCATTGTATGGTTGGGAGGATGGGAAGAGACAGTGTTTATTGATGCTTGGCACAGGGATGATGGGGAGCTTGCTGAAGTGGGAGTTTTTAATTCAACCACCTCCAAAATGCTCACTGAGTGCCCCTTATATGGCAAGAGTTGTGCTGGGGACTGAAAGAGATGGGGGGTGCTGTCTTGTGTGATTTGGTGTCTCTGGTGGCACAGACAGAGAGCATCAAATGGCCTATTTCTGACTCAGTGCCTGTGTGCTGCTGTGGGTGGCATGGCCTGACAGGGTCACCATCTCTGCCCTTGTGGGCTTCCATTTAGAGGAGAGAGAAAAGATAAGGAACTGGATAGCTGGGAATTAGGATTGGTATTATGAAGGAGAAGAGGAGGCTTTGGGGGAAATGGGGCAGAAGTGACTGGGAGGGGCCAGAACTCGGCTGCAAAGCCTCAAGAATGAGCAGCTGGGACCCCTTCCTCTTTCTCTCTTTCTCTATGCCCCAGAGAACAAGAGCTTGTTCTCTGGGGTGTGGAGATCTAGGAGGGCAGGGGTCCTTAAGCTGTAGCTGGGTGACCCTGCCCTGCTGGCCCCGCTGCACACACCCCCTAGTGGTCACACTGCATGCCAGGCACTAGGCTGGATGGGTCCTGGGAAGTCAAGGACAGTAGGGCTGTCACTGCCTTTCCCTTCCTGACATTGGGCACTCATGCAGGCCTCCTGGAATGAGGGCTGACTCTGGGGCCTCCTGTTATTTAATTTGGGCAACCACCTCTAGCATGGTTCTCATTCCCATTTTACAGATGAGAACCTGAGGCTTAGGGGTAGGGGAGGTAAGCAGGGTCTGCTGAATTCAGGTCTAGGGACTCTGGTTTCAGTGCCTTTCCTCAGCAATCCCTCCAACATCTCACAGCCAGCAAGAGCCAAGGCTAAGTTTCGCCTAAGTTAGTGGAAAAAAAAAAAAAAAAAGAAAAGAAAGAAAAAAGAAAAGGCAGTCCAGGCTAGTGCTTCAGCCTCTTCTGGGACTGAGGCCAGGGGAGCACAGGCCCACACACCTCAGGGATGCCACTGTGCCTCAGGGAGTATGGGGGTGGAAGAGGGGACAGAGGAGCCAGGGTTCACATATTTGTCCAGAGGTATGCACTGAACATCTGTGGAAGCCATCCCTGCCCGGAGGGGAGTCCTTGCAGGTAGCCTCTCCTTCCGGAGTCCCCCTCTCCTTTGCATCCCATTGTGTACCCTTCACAGCCAAACTGGTTGAGTTGAAATCCTGCCTGTCACTAAGTACAACCTGTGCAAGTTCTTGTATGCAGCTAAAGTCACTCCGTTAAAACTTGTGCTCTGGTAATACAGAAGCACAGACCACTTGCAGCTGTTGGGGCAGGCACACACGACAGAGTATGCCCTTCTGATTTCAGTATCTTAGCAGCACTCCCAACACCACCGTCGTTTCAATGGCAAAGTAAATGGTCAACTTCCTGTGCCTCAGTTTCTTCATCAGTACCAGGACAAAACAATACCTATTAGGGTGACTGTGAGAATTGAGTAAGTCCAGCTAATACTTGGAGCACTGCCCAACCCATAGTAAAGATCCAATAACCATCCACTATTATCAGTTGTAACCCAAATTTACAGCCAAAGCAGCAAATACCTTTATAAAAGAAAATACATTTAGTTTCTCCTTGTATTTTAAGATGCATCAATTTCCCCAGGGGCGAGAAGTGCCTGGAAGGGACAACAAGACAGGCTTTTGGGGTGCTTGCTGTTCACTTGGATTTGCGCACCAAGCAAGATTCTGTTTCCTAGAATCTTCATGATTCTGGGAAGCATGCAGGGCGGGTGTCATCACCCGCATCTTTAAGGGAGGAACGATGCCAGGACAGCGATTCTACTTTGGCCATGGTAGGGGATGGGTGTGGAGACATTTCTCAGTCCAAATCTTCCCGGGAGGCAACCGCCTCTTCTAGCGAGCGCGGCGCAAACACTACCTGGCTCCAGGTAATGTTCAGCAAAGGGTTCTGAGACGTTCCTGCAAAAGTCCTCCCCTCGTGCACACACTGCCGCGCACTAACGCCGCCAGCCCCAAGCGTGAGCACGGGGAGAGAGACCGCGCGTCGGCGCCCCTGCCGCCCGCGGGGAATGGCGCCCAGCCCGGGGCCAATGAGAGTAGCGGAATTTCTTTCATTCAGCACTGGGCCGGGCTCCTGCCCGGAAAGGGGCGGGGCGCCGCGCCGGGGGTGGGGCCGCTGCGCGCCAGGGGAGGGCGGTGCCGGCCCCGCGGCCCGGCCAATCGGCGCCACGCCCGGGAGGGGGAGGGGAAACCAGGCCTTTTTCCCCTCCGCGCGGGACCAATCCCGACTTTACAAGCTTGAACTTTTGCCACCCTCGGACGAGAGAGCGCGCCCGAGGAGGTACCCCGCCGCGCCGGCTCCAGGGCAGGAGCGGCCTTAACCCTTCCCGCGCCGGGCGTCCGGCTGCCGCTGCCACCGCGTCCCCAACCTCATCACTAACTCAGTCCCATTTCAGTGGTGCAGCATTGCTGGGGAAAGCACGACCCTCTACCCACATCCCTCTCGGAGGAGCACTGAGTGAATTGGCGAAAGGGAAGAAGAGAGCACAAAGCCTCGAGAGGGCCCCAGAACCGCAAGCAGCCTACCTCGATTGGAGGGAGGGCTGTGGCGACAGAGAGAAGCCATCGAGAACACACTCCTCACCTCTACCCTACCCTCTCTAAAAGTCCCCACGTCGGGCGAGCCTGGAACCTCCTTGTGAGAAGCGTCCCATACCCCCCGTTTACTCCAGCAGAGCGACCCCACTCTGCACAGGGGGCGTGGAGCCTTCAAGGCTGTCACAGACGATCCCGCTACTCCATCCTATCGGCTTCCCCCTGTTCCCCAGAGACAGATGCGGGGCAGGAAGGCGCACACGCACACCCATTTTTACTAGCTTGCGCTGGGATGGGTGGGGGCTTGGACAGACTCTAAAGTGCAATTTGTGTTTGTAAGTTTGTGCACAAGCTGGAGACGCAAAGCACCAAGTTTGAGTCCGAGTCTCGGGTTGGCTCTCCCATGGTGTGTGCAGTCGTGTGAGTGAGAGAGAGGGAGAGAGAGGGAGAGAGAGAGAGAGAGAGTGTGTGTGTGCGTGTGTGTTCGTATCCGTGCCCGAGGCGCAACGCGAGCCAGAAAGCGAGCCGCGGGTGCTGTCAGCCCCGGGGCGGGGGTGCTGGGACGGGCGTGGGGCGGGGGCCGGGGCTCGGCCCGCCCCGGGAGCCAGCCCCTCGGAGCCTCGGGCCCTGCAATGGGACGTGTTCTCCTTTAAGAGTTAAGAAACTTGAAACCTTGTTTGCGCAACAATCAGCGCCGCGGAGCCGCCAAAGTGTCTAGACTGGCATATGATGGGAGGCAGCCAATGACTCCGCGGCGCTCCTCCGGGGGCCCTCAGTGTGCGTTTGAGGAGAACAAAAAAGAGAGAGAGCGAGCCGAGCGGGGGAGCGAGCGAGGGAGCCGAGCCGAGAGAAAGAGCCGCCGGGCGCTGCCTCTCCAAAGCTCGCTGGGACCGCGGGGCCACCGGGAGGCACTTTTGTGGAGGGGGGAGGGGGGCGACCTCGGCAGCCGCGGCGCCCGGAGCGTCCGAGCGCTGCGTGGGGGCGGGCTGCGACCTCTGCCTCGGTGGATTGCATTTTTAATTAAGGATTCCCAGCAGCTCTTCGGGATTTTTACAGCTTCCACTCATGTGTTGACACCCGCATTCAAGAGAAACTCGCTCCAAGTGCATCTAGCGCCTAGGACCTGAGACGGAGTTGGACTTTCGTGCATGCAAACCCAGGGATTTGGGTTTTGTTTGGGATCTTTTCTTTTTCTTTTTCTTTTTGCAGGGACCTGAGGGTATCAACAGCCCGCCTTTCGGATCCTGCAGGAAAATCCCATGTGATTAAGCGCTTGGGCTTTCGGGGAAGAGCTTTCTAGACCCGTTTAGGGGTTCGGCGCGAGCGCTTTGTGCTCATGGACCAGCCGCGCAACTTTTGAAGGCTCGCCGGCCCATGCGGGCTCTTCCTAGCTGCGCGCCGCTTGCAGCCCCCTAAGGCGCGGGGGGCTGGAGTTGAGCAGCCGGGTTGCCGCGGTCCAAGTAGCCGCTGGCCCCGCGCGGACTTCGGTTCGGCGCGCGCGTGTTCCCATCCGTTCCGCCCCGGAGAGCTCCCTCATGTTGCAGCCCTGCTGTGCCCCCTCGACGACAGGCTGTGCGCGGTCTGCACGGCGCCCCGCGGCGGAGCTTCATGTGGGGTTGCGGCCCGCTCAGCCGGCGCCTCGCTGAGGGAACGGACCCCTGGTAACCGGAGACCGCCTCCCTCCCCACCCCCGGCGCCAAAGGATATCGTATGTTCAGGTCCAAACGCTCGGGGCTGGTGCGGCGACTTTGGCGAAGTCGTGTGGTCCCCGATCGGGAGGAAGGCGGCGGCAGCGGCAGCGGCGGCGGCGACGAGGATGGGAGCTTGGGCAACCGAGCTGAGCCGGCCCCGCGGGCACGAGAGGGCGGAGGCTTCGGCCGCTCCGAAGTCCGCCCGGTAGCCCCACGGCGGCCCCGGGACGCGGTGGGACCGCGAGGCGCCCAGAGCGCGGGGAGGCGCCGGCGTGCAGGGGGCCCCCCGAGGCCCATGTCGGAGCTGGGGGCTGGTGCTGGGGGCTCCCCGCTGGACGTGACCGAGCCGGGAGGCCCGGGCTGGCTGCCCGAGAGCGACTGCGAGACGGTGACCTGCTGTCTCTTTTCGGAGCGGGACGCCGCCGGCGCGCCCCGGGACACCGGCGCCCCCCTGGCCGGGGCGGCCCTGGAGCCGGGCGGCGGGCGGAGCCGCGAAGCCCGCTCGCGGCTGCTGCTGCTCGAGCAGGAACTGAAGACGGTCACGTACTCGCTGCTGAAGCGGCTCAAGGAGCGCTCGCTGGACACGCTGCTGGAGGCGGTGGAGTCCCGCGGCGGCGTGCCGGGCGGCTGCGTGCTGGTGCCGCGCGCCGATCTCCGCCTGGGCGGCCAGCCCGCGCCGCCGCAGCTGCTGCTCGGCCGCCTCTTCCGCTGGCCCGACCTGCAGCACGCCGTGGAGCTGAAGCCCCTGTGCGGCTGCCACAGTTTCGCCGCCGCCGACGGCCCCACCGTGTGCTGCAACCCCTACCACTTCAGCCGGCTCTGTGGGCCAGGTGAGCGGCCTCGGCGTCCCTTCCCCGCCCCCTGTCCGTGACGTTCACCCTGCTGGGTACACTGCAGGCTATGTCCTCCCAGGTGGGAGCCCCCAGGGCAGGATCCTCGCCCCCTCGAGGGGAACGAGGATCTGAGCACACACAGCAGATGGCAACTTCATTCTAAGGCTCTAGCCTTAAAAATTAGAAGGGGACACCTTGGAGTTTGTGCCTTTAGGGGCGTGATGGAGGCGTCAGCTTCGGATGGAAAAGTCAGGGGGAGGCCAACGAAACAGGGTTCCTCCCCAACTTCAGATTTTATTCTGATCGGTACCCAGGCTCCAACACTTGTATCTGCATGCGTACTTTCCTCTCTCGAGGTAGCTGTCGTTTTGTGGCATTGCTGTAGACGATTTGTGGCTAGAGTCTCAAAGTGTTTGTAAAATGTTCTGCTTGTTCTTATTGTGTACTTTGGAGCACAGCTTTTGCAGGGCAATCCCTCTCATTCCCAACATCCTTTTGGTGTCAGATGCCAGGGACCTCCCATCTTCATCATCTCTGTTTGGGTTAGCTTGCCTCTAGAGTAGAGTAGAGTAGAGGTTCCTATAGTAGGTGAGGAAGCCGGGTATTTTATTTCCTCTGAGAACTGCCCCCCCACCCCGTTCTCCTGGGATCTCCTGAACACACCCCACCTGGGTCTGGCTTACCTGAGGGGCTGGGTGCTGGAGCCCAGGTGAGGACAGATGGGTGAGGACAGGCAGAGGTCCCTGCAGGTGGGGAGCTTGCAGTCTCCTGCCTCCTGCAGGGTGCATATGAATCCATTAGGTGGCATTGGGGACCTCTAGGGATGGGATTGGCAGAGTTACAGGCCCTGGGAGGGCTCTGGGTTCCTCAGTCTGACTTCCATGGACAGCCAGCACCCAGCCTGGGTGCACACCAGTGGCCAGAGCACAGGTCTCCTCAGTCAGGGTGGAAGAAGGTGGTCCTTGGAGCATGGGTTCCTCCCAGGTGTTTTGTGTGTGCCTGTGTGTGTGTGTGAGAGAGAGAGACAGTGTTAGTGGATGGAAGGAAAAGGAAGTTTCTCTGCAGTGATGGTTCCTAAATAGAGGGCACTGATGGTGGGGGTGACCTGCATCCCAAATGGTCATTCTTGGCTAAATTTAGGGGCTTCAGGCAGTCCTGGAGCTGTAGCCCACCTTGGGTTTTCTATGCCTAGCAGCTCTTCCCCACAGCTTCCCCTGAATAAACTGTTTCCCCTCTGCCACCCTTTGTTCTCCTGTCTCTGGAGAAGGAGGCCGTATTCGTGGTTGGGTTGCCTCAGTTATTTTTCTAGTGGGAGCAGGATGGTGGGGCACATTCCACTCTTCTAGAAGGTGCGAGCAGGTATTTTCTCTTTCTCTCTCCGGTCAGTGTACTAGCAAATGTTTGCTGAGCACTTCCTCTGTGCCACGCACTGTGCAGAGGGAAAATGTGAGTAGGATCTATGCCTTCTTGATCCTCAGGGGGAGATAGGAAAAGATGGATAGAAGGGAGGTGGGCAGTGCCAGGTCAGTGTTGTAACAGGATCAGGAGTGCCACACCTCTAACCTGAAGCAGACTTTGACAAGGGGAGGGTCAAAGGGGAGGAGGGGAAGGAGAGAGAGAGAGAGAGAGAGAGAGAGAGAGAGAGAGAGAGAGAGAGAGCGCGCGCTCCAGAGCTAGGAGCAAGGCATGGCATGGCTAGCTCAGATGGGTAGGCCAGAAGTGAAGACAACAGGGCCCCCTCCTGTTCCTTGTCCTGGGAGTTGGTGCAGGTGTTGATTTAAGTTTGGGCGGGTAGAGGTTGAGAGAGTCCTGGCAAACCACAGTGGAACGGTTTTTTTTTTTTTTTTTTCCCTCCAGTACTGGGGTTTGAACTCAGGGTCTACACCTTGAGCCACTCCACCAGACCTTTTTTGTTCTCAACCATAGGACCTGGTCCTAACCTGACCTTGGATGAATTACATTTCCTCTTTGTTTCTCTATGGCCAGTCTCCATATCTGATGTCATATTGGGACTTGACTCCCTTCCTCCTTCCAGAAGGAGGAGCTACTGGGGGGCTGTTTCTATTAGGTGCTGGCCTGTGAGGTCCTATTGGGGTCCCCCTTGGTGTCCCCAATGGGGGCTGTCAGCTGTCAGCACTCGGAACACTGACAGTTATGGAAGAGGCAAGGTTGCCAGTATGCCCTGCTGACCCTTTTGCCTGTGCTAGAACTGAGAACTGGGGAAACCCTCTGCTGCCCGCCCCCCACAGCCACCCCCCAACCCACCCAGCCCCCCCCCCCCCAGCCTGGCCGCCAGCCTGGCTCCTGTTGCTGGGCGGGCGCATAGCTGGGGCTCAGCCGTGCACATCCTGATAAGGAGACTGCGCCTTCTAGTTCCAGGGGAGAGGGCTCGGGCATGGGACAGGCAGACAGACAGACAGACAGACTCACACACTGAGCAGGCACTTAGCTAGCGTAAATTACATCAATCACCCCTGCCCCACCCCCAACCCACAGGGAATCCCAATGACTGGAGAAGCCCTTTCCTGGGCAGTGTAGATGATGTTTGAAGCCACTCCTCCAACTACCAGCTTGCTTTGGGGCCTTGGGGCAAGTGCCTTTCTCTGGGCCTCTTTTCCCCTCTATAAAGTTCTGGGGTTGGATGGAGTCCTTGACGTCTGTGGGCAGAGGGCAGATTCCAGGCTACCCCTGCCTCCCTCCTCCTCCATTTTCCTCCTCCCCACTTGTCATAGAAACTGGGGTGCTCTGCAGAGGCCCCGCCCTGGGTGCCAGTCTCTGTCATGAGCACTGTCCTGAGGCCCCTGGGAGTCGCCTGGGCTCTGCTTCCCTTGGTGCCTTTTGCTGAGCCGGGTGGGTGCCTATGTGGACGGAAATGTGGAGAAATACTTTAATCACAGTTCTGACCTGTGTTTATAGAGCTCCTTTCTCCTGAAAGTATCCATTAACTTTGGAAGAAATCTCCTGCTCTTTGCTTCACTACTTTTTTTTTCTGTAATTATATTGAGTAAATTACTATTATCCAAATTGTGCCCGGGAAAGAGAGACAGAGTGAGAGAGAACTTCTAAACGACTGGAGGAGGCTGCCTAGGAAAACACAGGGTTCCCAGGCCAGGCGTGGGGGAATTAGAACGGGCTAGAAAGGTTTCCTTTTCCTTGGCCTGGCATTATCCCTTTGAAATAAGATCAATTTCAAGTTGGGCTTCCAAGCCCCCACCCCGCGCCCTACTCACTCGCCCCTGGGCCTGTCTGCTCATCCTGGAGGTGAGGAAGGGGTGATAATGTGCAGTTTGCCTCTTGCTGGCGCCAGCCGGCTGTGCTGTTTATCTGGCTGCCGGGGGAATCTGGGCAATTAGGCTCCACAGCCCTTAAAGTGCCAGGAGCTGCTTTTCTGTTCTCCCATCCTGGGGCCTGGGGTTGAGCCTTCTGGGGGAGGAAGGGACAGGCGCCTGGGGGTCCCCCTCTCCATCCATGGCCACCCCTTAGGAGGGGAAAACTTGGAGGCCCAGGGAGGCACGTGGATCCTTTCCCAGCAAGATGCTGGGTTGCAAAGATGGGGGTGGAAGGTAGTGTCCCAAACTGAAACTTTGCCAGGCACAGGGAGAGGCTGTGAACTCTCTGCTGGCTTAAAAAAGGTAGGTCTAGATCTCAGAAGGCTAAGTACCCCCTGAGGGATGACTGAGGGCAGCCCGGGCTGGGCTGGGCTGGGCTGGGCTGAGCTGAGGACTAGCCTGGCTATGCACTCAGCCCCTGGCTGACTGCTCGTGCTTCTGAAGGAAGTTGGAAGACATTCCTGGAGTCCAAGCCTCAAGCTGGAGGTCTAAGGGGCTGGAGTTGTGATGTCTTTCTCTACCATGCCCCCTGCTTTCTGAGGGGCCTGCAGGGCTCAAAGAGTACAGTTAAAATTTACAGCATTTCCATTATTCTGTTAAAATCAGCACAACTTTTACAAGTGCTAGGACATCTTCTAAGAGGGTAGTGGACAGAGAGTCTGGTGGCAATTCAAAGTTTCTCTTCTGACCTTTTGTTTACCTATCACAGTGCCCATCTAGCCTACCTGAGTTAGTGTCCTGGGGCCCCATCTCTCAAATCTGGGTGGCCTGACCTGTGGGGTGGCAGTTAAGAATTATTCAGGATTGTTCACAGCATATCATTCATTACAGCAGAAGTAGAAACAACCCAAATGTCCATAAGCTGATGAATTACACAAAATGCGATCTGTCCCCATGAAGAAATATCATTCAGCCATAAAGAGTGAAGTGTGGACACTGCTGTATCCAGCATGGATGGACCCTGAGGACATTATGCTAAGTGAAAGAGACCAGACAAAAAGGCTACATATTATATGCTTGAAACTTCCAGGATAGGCAAATCATAGAGAAAGAAGTAGGTTCGTGGTTGCCTGTGTTTGGGGTTTGAGGTATAGGAAGTGACTGCTAATGGGGTTAGGGTTTCTTTTTGTGGTGATGAAAAAGTTCTATAATTAGATCGTGGTGATGGTCCTAAAACTCTGAATATACTAAAAACCGCTAAAGTATATCCTTTAACAGGGTGAATCTCGTCGTCTGTGAATTCTATCTCAGTTTTTTAAAAAAAGGATTACCTGGTCTGACCTTCCAAAGCTGTGTATTATGGAGTAGAGACTAAAAACCTTCCTACTTTCTACTTGTCTAGATTGGAGTTGTGATTAGTTGAAGTCTCTCCCAAAGCCTTGGCTGTTCTTTATTAGCTGGCATGTCTGCCGTTCAGGTTTATGTTTTTTCTTTCTGTCCCTCTGATGGCATAATTAGGAATCCCCAACTCAGGTGTGGCTTCTGCAGGAGAAACTTTGTAAACCCCTCCCACCCTCCATCATTTGGGTCTCAGGTAAAGTCCCATAAGAGATGCTGGGGCTGGTGACAGTAACTTGACTCCCACTACCACCTCCATGGCTGCCAAGCTTCCCCTTTGGGGCAGATGTGGGAGGCAAGTGCCCAGAGTGCCATGCCATATGCTGCTGGGCCTCAGCCAGTCAGAGTTTTGCAACAACCACCCTAATCCAGTGACTGCAGGCTTTCTGACACATCTGTGGGATGATGAAGAGGGTGCAAGGCTGGAGGTCAGTCACCTGGGTCTGGTTCTGGCTGCACAGTGGGTTCCTGTAGGTGTCACTTCCACACGCCAGGCCTCAGTCACCTCTACAGTGGGAGCCCTGGCTCTGTTCCCTTTCTCTGTGGAAAGGCCTTCCCAGGCCAGGCTCTGGTCCTCACTCAGGCCCAGGAGGACCAGAGTTTCAGGTGGCTCCTACTGAAGGGAAACAACTGTCATCTTTGAATCTTATTTGAGGTCCCTGGTAGGTTGCCTTTAGCCCTCAGGTCCTCTCTGTCTATACCTTTGTCCACAGATGTGACTGTTATCTTCATCCCCACCATCATTGTCCACAAACATCAAGTGAGCCCTTGCTGTGCAGGACCTGATAAGGAGGAAGGGCTGTAAGATGGGGTCCTCCTTATTCCCTGTGCGCAAATCCCAGCTTCACCAGATTGGCTAGGGGATAGGGCAAGTCAGTTTCCTCATCTGTAAAATGGGAATGATAATGACATCTTTCTTAGATACAAGTAGATACCCGATGAGTGTGATTAACCCCTCTCTGTTCTTGAGGTTTGTGAGAATAAAATGTAATACGTAAAATTGGAAGTGCCTGGCATGGCACGAGACCCAGGGTAAACATGGAGTGGATGTCCATGTCTTCTCTGGTGGCTGTGCCATTATTTACCTTTCCTTCTCCCTGACCACTGTCCACAGTGTCACTGTTCTAGACCTCTAGACTGTTCTGAGCCTCCCCTTTGCTGAAGTCACTTCCAACTGGAAAGGCCAGGTGGGAGGAGGTGAAGCTTCCTTGGGTGTATGGAGCACAGCAAATGCTCCTACAACTAGGAGTGCCCTATTATAATTGCAAAAACACTCATTACCCCCTGTGTCATTCCTGATACCAGCCTAATAATAGTTATTACCACTTTACTACCACAGAGATTGCTTTAGCTTGCCACTCGATGGTGTTTAGTTTCATTTATGGAAAATGAAGGGTCATTTCATTCATGCAAATTGTTACTTAGTTTAGCAAATTGTTGCTTCCCCTAAAGCAAGAGACTAAGAAATTCTTCTGAAGGCAAAGTATATATTTTTAAGGAGGAGTATTTTAGGCAAATGAAAGAAACCCAGAGGAAAACTCCATAGACAATAGGAATCACAGGGTTTGGGCTGGAAGGCTGTGTCCCATCCCTGCTTCTTCATTCCAAAGGGGGAGACTGAGGCCAGGAACTGGAAGTGACTGATTTAAGGTCTGCTATCCAGGTACCTAGCTTGGTTTGGCTCCTGGGTTCCAGCCAGCCCCACTGACCTCCCTACACCCATGAATGGTAGTTCTAATTCAGCTTGTTTGGGACAAGTTTTCATGTCGGGTCCTCTGTACTAATCCTCAGCTCTGACTAGGCTTGCCAAATTTAGCAGTTAAGATGCAGGATACTGGGTTCAATTTTGGTTTCACATAAGCAGTTTAACAGTCAAGCATAAATATATCCCAAATATTGCCAGGGATATACTTTACTACAAAAGCATGCCATGTTTATCCCCTATTCACACTGAACGGAGCATCCTGTATTTTATCTGGCAGCCTTAGCTCTGACTTCCCCTGCACCGATGTTTTCTTGTTATGATAATAATAATAACAGGTACTCTTTATGGAGTTGTTTTTCTGTGGAGCCAAGAGCTGTGCTAAGCATTTTATACACATTATCTTCTTTTGCCCTCTCCGCAAAATGGGGGGGAGGTCTTGTCTATATGATTGCTGTCCCCTTTTTCTAGCTGAGGAAATACTCAGAGAGGTGAGGTAACTTGCCTCAACTCACACAGCCAGGGGAGGAGTGAGCGTTCACTACTGCAGTGGATTTGGGCGGCAGAGGTGGTAGGAGACAGAGGGTGACCTGAGGCCTGGAGTTATTTGAGGAGACCAGTAATTAAAAGCACATAGAAGTCCAGGTGTGAACCAGCCTATTACATGTTGTCTCCTGTTTTCCAGAATCACCGCCACCCCCCTACTCTCGGCTGTCCCCTCGCGACGAGTACAAGCCACTGGGTAAGTGTGTCCCCTTCAGTGCTTTGAAATGGGGCAAAGTTTTACAAACACTCCCACGGTTGGGCCAAAGCAGAACCAACTGCTGCAGCCCTCTATTTACATCTTGAAATTCCAGGCTCATCGTTAACCTTTCTGTGACCTTTAAACATGGGCCCCTCAGAGATGAATGGGTTCTGACTTAGGCAGCCCTTGGAGGTGGGCTGGAATTCCTGGATTTCTTTTCTTCTCTCTCTCCCCTAGCCAGGCGCTGTTCTCCCTTCGTGTGTACTAATGAGCAGTGTGACAGACAGATTGGTCACCAAGCTTTTCTTGTGAGGAACTGTATGTCATATCTTCCCTCCCCGCCAACTCCTCCCACCCATGTTCAACCAAGATGTTCGCCTGGGCAGAAGCAGCACTGGGGACAGGTAGAAAGGATGAACTATGGTGGGCTGTCCCCTGCCCTAGTGGAGGTGGGTAATGTCATTTTAGACAAGTCCCACTCAGAGGCAGGCCATGTGTTCTGTGAAACCTTAGGGCTTGCATTCTGGGGCAGGCACATGTAGTTCTAAGGCATTTCTTTTTCTCTCTCTCTCTTTCTTTGCTTTTTTTTTTGTGGGACTAGAGTTTGAACTCAGGGTTTCATGATTGCAGAGCAGGCACTCTACCACTTGAGCCACACCTCTGGTCCATCACATGTATTTTTAAAGGTTGAGGTGCTAGTCCCTTGGTTCTCTGAGCTGTCTCTCCAATGCAACCCAGAGCACCATGGGAGCCAGAGTGATGGTGGAGCCTATAGAGTGCCGGCAGTGGGGCGAGGCGGCCTTAACAGTCCCAGGAGAACTGCCTTGTGACCTATGGGGTGCAGGCTTCCAAAGTCAGATGGCATGGTATTGATACTGACTGTTCCTGAGAGACCAGACAGCCAGTTTGCTGGTTTGGGTAAAGGCGTCCTCCCAGGAGTATGCATACCATCTGGGAGGCCACTTCTGAGTGTCCTGGACTCTCAGGGACCCACCAGGTTTTCCTTCCAGCTCCCACCCTCATGAGGTCAGGAGTGCCCACTAAGTTCCCCAAGGGAGTTTGACCTCCTGTGGGGAGGGCAGAGGCTGTCCCTCTAGGGGATGAATCAGTGGCTTCCCTTTGTTTGTTCCAGAAGGTTGCTTGTCCACAGAGAGGAACTTTATTTAGTTTACTGGGGACCTGGAGCTGTCATCTGGTAGGATGATGAGGAAGCAGTGAGAGGGGGAGGAGGGAGGCATAAACCCAGACAGTCCCCATCCAACCCACAGCTCCCCGACTGTAGCCATAGGCCTATCTCAGCATTTCCTCAATCAGCACTATGATGCGAGGTGTCTAGAAGATCCCAAGTACCATTAGAGGAACAAAGAAAAGCCCAGAATGAGCGTTCATGGTCTGTATCAGGCTCCTCTCTTGAGAGACTGTTAGCCTGTAATGACGCAGCATGAGCCAGGACACTGCCCAGCCTTGCCAAGTGACCGTTTGGACATTAACAGTATCCCCATATTCTACAGATGGGACAACTCAACCCCAGAAGTAGGAAATGATTCTTGCTGGTGGTCACAGAGCTCAGCCTACCACCTGTCTTTATATGGCATGCGAGCTAACGATGGCTTTTACTTTTTAAATGGTTAAGAAAAATCAAAAGAGAGAGATGTGAAAATCACATGAAACTCAAGTTTTAGTGTTGGGAAGTAAAGTTACATGGAACACAGCCTTGCCTGTCTGCCTCTCTGTTGTCCAGGGCTCCACAAGATAGCTTAGAGTTGAGTAGTTGTGTAGGGTTCCAAGGCTGAAGGTATTTACTTTCTGGCCTTTTATAGAAAAAGGTGGTGACCCTTGGTATTCTTGGAGGTGAGACTTGAATCCAGGGCTTTACCGTCCACCTGGGGGCCCACTTTGAACTTGGGCAGTGATGGAGGTTGGGAGTGTTCTTTACTGTGACCTGGCTGCCTTCGAGGGCCACTCTGGAAACCCTAGATGCGAAGGTTGCCAGGGGTGTGAAAGGTGGAAGCCATCTGCTCTTCGACTCTGTCTGGCAGCCTCACAGAGCTGTCTGTTGCCCCATGGCGGTTTACTGAAAACTAGGACTTAGCGAGACCTGGGACTTGAGCACTGGGGAACGTTAAATGCAAAACTTGTAAGACATCCTCTCCTTGACACTGGGGGTTGTTTTGTTGTTTTTAAAAAGATTTTCCATGTCCCAATACTTTTTCCAGCAGTTAACTTGTGTGTGTGCGTGTGTGTGCATGTGTGCCCTGATAAATAGTCCAAGTTCTCTTTCTCTTTTTGGTATTATTTTCTTTTCCTTGCATTGTTGCTTTTTCATAAACAAAAAGTCAGTTCACTTCTAAGCCTCTGTGTGATCACATGAAACCAAAAAACAAAATAAAACCCACAATATCTAGTCATCATCTGGCAAGTGGGACGAAAGAGAGAGAGAGAGAGAGGGAGAGAGAGGGAGAGAGGGAGAGAGAGAAGGCCAAATTGGTTAATGTTTCATCTTCCCGCTCCCCAAACCATGTGGTAAAAGGAAAAAATTCCTGCAAGATGGAATGAAATCCTAGCTAGCTAGGGCCTAGGCTAACAGTTTTGTCCCAGGAATTCCTGGCCCTGGGTGGTTCTGCTGGGCCAGGTGGGGCCAGCCAGTGCCAGATTTGGGTTATGCTAGGTGAGCAGGAGATGAAAATGCCACAGGCCTCATGGACCCGGACAGTCCTGTCCTGTAATAGGGACAACAGCCTCTCACTGGTATCGGAGGCACAGAAAAAGTTCACTGCCTGTCCCAAAAGGCATCAGCTTGTCAAGCAAGCAGCTCAGCGTTCAAGAGAAAATGTGCAAGAGACTTTGGCTTCCTGTCTCCCTGTGTGCACACAGGGAAGCAAATCATGCCCACCAGCTGAAGTGCTTCCTTATGCCTGCTTTTAAAAAAGCAGAGGCAGCATTGAAAGTTGCTCTGTGAACAGGTTTAGATGTTTGGGAGTCAGGGGAAGGGAGAGAGAAGAAAAAGTTAATCTGGAGCAAATGCTTGAGCCCTTAATTAGAGGGGTGTAAAGTGGGACAGAGTGAAGATGGCTGTGACTTGTTAAAACAGTTTCCCAGCTCCAGCGGGAGGAAGCAAGGAAGGAAGGAAGGAAGGAAGCAAGAAGGAACAGCTTCAAGAATTTTAATGGCTGTAATTAAGTTCAGCAGGTAGGAATTGTTAGGGGCTTAATTTAACCTTACCCCAGGAGGCTCCACGTTGCTACTTGCTTGGTCCCCTTGGTCAGAGCAATTGAAACTGTTCCAGGTGCCAGGGTCGCAACATTCAGCATTTTCCACAAGAGTGTGGGGTTGGCTGGCCTGATCTGAGGTGATCCTGGGCAGGGTTACAAAGTGGCCTCTGAAGGTCAGGAGGGGCTTGCTGCCCCTTGCACACACAATGTACGCATGTGCACATGTACACAGATGCAAGAGAGAAAGGAAAATGCAAGCAGCGTCATGCATCCAACTAATCTTTGTCTCTTTCTCTCAACAGATCTGTCAGATTCCACATTGTCTTACACTGAAACAGAGGCCACCAACTCCCTCATCACCGCTCCGGGTGAATTCTCAGGTTGGTTTTCCCTCCTCTTACATTGCTGTTGTATTGACTGTGTCTCTGGGGACAGATGTGGGGCACTTGATGGAGGTCTTTTTCACTCCCTTTCCCTTTCTTGTTGTCCTTTCCTCCCACCCCTCAGCTGGGAAGACTGCCAGTGTGTCAATTGCAGTGTTCTTGGGGTTAAGAACAGTCTGTGTTGCTGGGCTTAACAGTGCATGCCTGTAATCCCAGCACTCTGAAGGCAGAGAGAGGAGGATTGAGAGCGTTCAAGGCCAGCCTGGGCTACATAGCAAGACCCTGACTCATAAGTAAATAAATAAATAAGAACAGTTTGTGTGGGTGAAATCTGAAGGTGGTAACTTTAAAGGGTCCATGAGCCATGCTTTACCCAGGTGTCCCTACCTTTCCTCTCCTGGAAAGGATAAAGGCCTAGCAAGTAATTAAGTTCAGCAGGTAGGAATTGTTAGGGGCTTAATTTAACCTTACCCCAGGAGGCTCCACGTTGCTACTTGCTTGGTCCCCTTGGTCAGAGCAATTGAAACTGTTCCAGGTGCCAGGGTCGCAACATTCAGCATTTTCCACAAGAGTGTGGGGTTGGCTGGCCTGATCTGAGGTGATCCTGGGCAGGGTTACAAAGTGGCCTCTGAAGGTCAGGAGGGGCTTGCTGCCCCTTGCACACACAATGTACACATGTGCAGTAAAGCCAGCCAGACTCGGTGGCATGGTCTCTCCCTGTAGCAAGGCATCCTCCTCCATGGCAAGGTGGGCATGTTACATGCCTCTTTTCCTCCTGCCCCCACTTGGAGGGAAGGACTGATGGGAGGGGCAGGAGGGTGGATGGCTTGGGCAGGATGGCGTGCTGGAGGGCCTCACGAGTAAGGAGTTTGCCTAAAGCCAGTGATTTCTATATCCCTTCCTGGGCCAGAAGCACAATGGTGGATTTTGGTACTATCCCCAGATTAAAGTCCTGACTCATCCCCCTATCCCATAGTTAAAAGCTGGCCCTACAGAGCCTAAGTCAGGGCTTCATTATGTAATGGAAGGTGGTGGTGAACTTGGGCAGTAAAGCCAGCCAGACTCGGTGGCATGGTCTGTGGGGTCCTTCGGGAGCATGGTGAGTCGTGTGCTTCAAAGACAGTTGGGCCTGTGGCCTGGCTCCGCTGGGGCCTGTGCCCTTGGGTTGGGTCTCTGCCATCTGCATCTGTGTCCTTCTCCCCTAGCCTGTAGCCAGGTCCAGGTCCAGGTAGCAATGCAGCAGGCATGGAGGTGGCCCAGGCCCTGCACCCCACCCGCTTTACACTTGTAACTGCTCAGGGTCACACAGTGTCAGAGCTGTGAGTCTCCAGGGCCTTTGCTCCTCACTGATGCTGTGTCCCCACTTTTCTGCAAGAAAAATGTCTTCTCTGGCTGCGTTCCCTGTGACTCTGAGGTGATACAATGTAGACTGTTTCACCAGCTCAGAGCCCTTCTCCATCCATTTCCTGTTCTCATCACAGCCATGAAGACCAGGAGACTGTGGCAGTTTTAGGGATGGGGAAACTGGGAAGGAACCATGGTGGGTAGTGCAAGCATCGGTCCACAGGGAGGCTCAGGGCTGCACTGGTGCAGGGGTCCAGGTCCCCTAGTCCCACTCCTATCTGGGCTTCGGTCTCTGATGGCCCTGTGAATGGGTCTCTTCATTTTCTTTGACCCTATTTGGTTGTAATCTGTTCCCTCAAAGACACTGCCAGATAATACAAGAAGTTAACGCTGAAGTCTGTTGTTTGTCCTCTGTGCCTGTGTGGCAAGAGCCACAAAGAAGGACTAGGGACACAAAAGTGTTTTTGATTTTGATTCCATGTCACTGCCAATCCTCACCGTGTGTTTAATTTAGGTAGTTTGCATTGGCATTGGTTTTCTGGACAGGTGGGCCCCTCTTTGACATCCCTTTACCCCCCCCTTTTTTTTTTTTTTTGAGGTACTGGAGTTTGAACTCAGGGCCTTCACCTAGAGCCACTCCACCAGCCCTTTTTTGTGAAGGGTTTTTCCAAGATAGGGTCTCACAGAACTGTTTGCCTGGGCTGGCTTCGAACCGTGATCCTCCCAATCTCTTCCTCCTGAGTAGCTAGGGCCCTGCCTTCCCCCATTATTAATGGTGGAGCGTGTGTGTGTGGTGTGTGTGGTGTGTGTGGTGTGTGTGGTGTGTGTGGTGTGTGTGTGTAGACTTGATCCCAGTTGTTCCAAAGGGGGCCTGGAGTGTGGCTCTGTCTGGAAGGAACAGAGCACAGAGCAGCTGCAGAGGAGAGAGTGCCCTCTGCAGGCTGGGAGGCCCACACAGGTTTCCCCCTCCCACTGCCACATTGGGCAAGTTTGGCTGCTTTGGGGCCCAGTGGGCCTGCATTTGGGATTTGTGTCCACATATCTCAGAGAAGAGTCTTTTGTATTAGAAAGTAAGAAGGCCACTGCTGTTCTTGATTGTGTGGCTTTCATGCAAAAAACTTTGCTTCCAGTGGCTGGGAATGCCAGCCTCTCTGAAAGAGAAAATTTAGGGTTTCCCACGGCAGGAGGATTGAATGAGGTTTTGATGGGCTTTGGTCTGAGTTCCAGGTGTCCTTGGCAGGGGAGTGGAGTGGTCCCTTTTGGGGTCTTCCAGGCCCCTTCCAGTAAGGACATGTGTCCCCTCCTGAAGCCGTGTTGGCTGTCACACTGGAGGACAGAGAATGGGAGAATAGCACCGAGGAGCGACAGATCTTGGTGAGTGGTGAAGGCACGACTCATCCTGCAAAGGTGGAGTGAAGGCTGAGCAGGGGGGCAAAGAGGGTAGTGAAGGATAGACAATAGCGATGATGGTGCTAATGGTGCCAGCAGGTACCATGGATTGACACACGATAGGCCAGGCACCTTGATAAGTACCAGCTTCTCTCCGGTTCATTGATTCCTTACTGTGGACTTGCAAGACGGATGTGGTTCTTGCCATGGCACAAATGAGAAAACGGAGGCTTGCTGCTGAACCAACTGCTCTGATCCCCAGATTGTGAATGGTGGCTTGGGGTATAAGCCTGGGTGGTCTGACCACACAGCCTTCCACAGCAAGGGTCCCTGTCCCCCCTCTCTTTTTCTTCTTGGCACTCCTGGAGTTTGAACTTGGGGCCTTAAGCTTGCTAGACAGGCACTCTCACCACTTGAGTCACTCTACCAGCCCTTTTTTGGGTTGGGTATTTTCGTGATAGGGTCTCTCAAACTGTTTGCCTGGGCTGGCTTCAAACCGAGATCTTCCTACTCTCTGCCTCCTGAACAGCGAGGATTACAGGTATGAGCCACTGGTCCCTGGCTCCTGTCCCCTTTCTTAAGCCTGCCAACACAGACCTTGGCGGGGACCATGGAAAAGTAGAGTGGTCAAAAGGAGGGTGGGGAGAGCCTGGCTGAATTGAGTACCAGGGACGGGGCTGACTAGGGGCACAGAGCTCCTTGTTTACCCAGGTAAGATTCGCTAGGCAAATCTTACTAACCATGCAGAACCCACCACCCAGCTGCCTGGCCCCTCTGTCTCCTTGTGACTGAAGGGCTGCTGTCCCTAAGAGACTGGTCCCTGTCATGTCTTGCCACAGGCATGTGGCTCAGGCAAGAGGGCATCTGTAGCCCAGGATGGGGACTGTCACACAGTGACAACCCCAGTGCCTGGCCTAGAGCTGTTTTCATCTAGCTCCAAGGATATGTCCTGTCATTGAGGCCACTTGAGGGGATGGTGGGGACTTTGAGGCCCAGATAGGCAAGGACACCTCGGGCAAGGCCAGGGCAGCAGAAAAGGAACTATCTCGTGTCACCTCTCTCCTGATACATTGACAGAACATTCTTGTTTGATCTCTGCGTTAGCTCCAAATCTGGATACATGATCCTCACAGAAACCTGAAGCTCCGAGGGGCCAGTGACTCCACCAAGGTCAATCAGTGGGTAGAGGAGGTAGAACATGGAACTTTTACCATGAAGACCTTACAGAAGTCTTCAGTGGGACATGGGTAAAATCAAAAGCCCCTAGGTCTTTTTGAGGTGCCCTCAGAGCTCTGGTGCTAGTCTCCTTGTTTCACCCAGGGTCTAGGTTACTGTCCTCTGACTGTTTAAAACCCACTGACCTCTTTGTAAAATTAACATCCTCTCCCATTTTCTTGATGAATTTAGTTCGGGGATTCAAGCAAGATGAGCTGGTTAGAGAAATTCACACTAAGGTGTGAATTTTGCAGGCAGAATATGCTATAATTAAAGGACTAGAGGCTATAAGAGAAGGCTGGTGGAAGAGACAGCCCTCGCCCCTCGGTTGTCTTGCACAATGAAAGCCCCAATGCCTGGCACGCTCATATCTCTGACTTCAGCCTAGAAGAAGAGAATGAGCACAAGGCAGGAGCTGTGTGTCCTGAGTGAGAGAGGGAGCCAGGCCAGGCTGGGTGCTGCTGGGTGAGCCCTAGGTCATTTGACCAGAGTCTGGGCACCCAGGCCTGCCTGACTCTGTGCTGGAGTGGCAGGGCACTGCGAAGCTTCGTTGGGCCTGGTGGTCCCTCTCACACCTTAATATCCTAGGATAAGAAGTCAGGCACCTACTATGGGTAGTAAGCTGCCTGTTCTGGGGACAGGGCAGGCCCTTCTGGTGGCCTTGACTGTGTGTGTTGGCATCTCTGCCCTCCTAGCATGCTGGCTTCTTTGGAGCATCACCAGGAGGCCACACCCTCATTTTACAGAGAGGGTGGCCAGGGAAGAGGACAATGCGCAGGACTGCTGGGAGGGTGGGGGCTGAGCTGGATCTGCTGCTCCTCTCTCTCAGCCAACAGTGAGCTCTTTGAGGACCCAGGCCATTGTGTCTATTCGCACATTCTCTAGGTTGACAGAGTTTGGGGACAGAGGCTCAGAGAGGCTAGGATATGGCCAGAAGGCCACAGAGCAAGCATAGGTAGGTGGAGCCAGGGTGCAGCCTAGGTGGATCCACACTTCTTACTCCCTGTCACCTTGCAGAAACGATGCTGCCTGTCACCCCTTCCTCTCCATGGCCCTGAAGGTCAGATAACATTGCTGTCACAGGTGGTGCTGAAGTCCAGAGTGCTGTGTGGTGAGGGGTTTAGAAGGACAGCTGAAAAGAGGGTTTCGGTTGGCTTTGGAGAGCAGGAAGGATGTGTTCTTACAGCTCAGGAGACTGCCATTCTTCTGGACACCATGAGATTGGAACCTGGAATGGCCTCCATGGGTTTAAGAGGCGGCCTTCAGGTATGGCCCATGCCTCCTGTGCTTGTGCCTGAGGGTCAGGCTCTAGCCTGCAGGTGGTGGCTGGGCTGCCAGACCTATGCTGGACTTAGGGGCGAGGCCCAGACTCCTTGCCTCCTTCACGGCTCAGCTTCTGTCCCCAAATGTCCAGCATTTGCTGCTTATATCTGGCTCTTGGTGATGTTGTTTTTAGCTTTGGCCAGCTGAGGGAAAATAAGCCACACTTCCTCCTTAAGCCCTGTTCTCCCTGAGTGGATGGGATGAGCTGGGAAGGGGTGGAGCCCAGCTGGAAGGCTCAGGCAGTTGCGGACAGGTGTAGCCAGCCTGAATCTGTCACAAAGCAGTAGGAGTGGGGAGCAGTGGCCTTGGTGGGTCCTAAGCTTAGCCCCCTCCCATGGTGTGGCCTCAGGTGGATGGATCCCCGGTCTGCCAGTCTCAGTCTGCCCAGTTGCACACTGGGGCTGGTGGGTCCCTGATCTCAGGGGATCTTTACTGCTGATATGTCCCCAGCTGTACTTTCCAGTTCCTGGGCCTGGGAGGTGGATAGGCAGAGAGCGGGCCTTCTGCTGCAACATCATAGCTTCTCTTCTCATTATTGCCACAAAGCACACTCTTGACCTGGGAGAAAGCTGTGCAGAGGGAGGGGATTGAGGTCCTGGATGCCAGGACTCTATTGGGGTGGGAATGTAGGTGTTCAGGAAAGTTTTGCAGAGAAGATGATTCTCAGTTGGGTTTTGTAGGGTGACTAAGAGCTTCCTAAGAAGACAATGGGCTGTAGATATCCTCTAGGGTGAAAGGAAGTGCTTGTGCAAACAGAGGGTGGGGTGGCATCACGTTCTAAGAGCTGTGGCTAGAAGGTAAATATGTGGGAGATGGAGGATGGGGAAGGATGAATCCACAGATTGTCCTGGATGTTGGGGGAATGGCTAGAACAGGGACTGTGGGCACTGGGGCCAGGGAACCCTGGGATATACTTGGTTCTGAAGGACCTTGCCTGGCATCCAGCCTAGCCTATAGCAAGGGTCATAGTGGAATAATTGAATGAATTTTGGTCCAGGATAGGGAGATTCAGAGAGAGTGCAGATAAAGACAGAAGGATCATCATGCATAATATTTTATAATCACAGAGCTCTGTGCCAGGCACTTTCTTAAGCACCACACACCTGTTCATTCACAAAATCTTCCCAATACTCTGAGGCAGCCACTTTCATTAGCCACACTACAGGAAGACGTGACTGAGGCTCAGAAAGGTTAAGTAACTTGGCCAGCGTCACCCAGCTAGAACTGGGATTGGAAGCCAGGCAGTCTGGCCCGTGTTGGGTTCTCCAGTGTCTGATGAGATGCTGCTTGCCTGCTGGAAGGTGCAGGGTCTCAATATCATCTTTTAGCTTCTGGGACTTCTGAGTCCCTGTGCCCTGGGTTCAGCAGGATCAACACTCACTGGGTCCCAGGGTTGATGCTGGTAAATGAATGACCTGCATGATGGTGGCGGGGAGATGACCAGAGGTGGCAGGGAAATGACCAGAGGCTGCTGGGCTGTCTGACTTGGAGCTGGAGTAGACAGTGATCCTCAGGACGCCTCAGGGCTGCCTGGGCAGCGGGTGTTCCGAGGACCTGAAGTTCCAGAAAATGCACTTAGTGGCCTCCAGCCTAATCACAACCATGTGTGCCCATGGCCCGCCCTCCTCCTGTTCCCCTGGCACGCTCTGCCCGGGCGTCAGTCACAATCAGGAGCCACACTCAAGTTCCCTTGTCGGGCTAGAATGGCTGTTGCCAAGAGCTACTTCTTTGATACAGCAAATACATCCTGCAGGTACTTTGTCAGACGTTTTTACATTAAACACTTTCGCTCTGTGGCCCTTGGCTGCCAAGGGAAGCTGAGACACATCGCTTTTCCAGTCGCCCTTTGTGGAAAGAATTGCTGATATTTGTGGGCCATTCCCCGTGTCCCCCAGTGAGGGCTCTGTACCCTGGCCAGGAGGGCAAGGCCCAGGGCTGGCGCCTCTGCAGGGGGCCATTCTATTCTTACCTTTTGGTAGAAGTTTCTGGGTTTGGAAAAACAGAGTCTCATGCCTGGAACGGACATCAAAGCCCCCAGCCTAGAAGGCAAATGAATAATGACCTTTCATGGTGCGGGAAGCTCACAGATACGGCTTGAAAGTGGTTGTAGGTTCTCTAAGTCATCCAGGGTTGTGCCAGTGAGGGGAATAGGGAGAAGCTGCTGTTGGTGCCAGGCTAGCGGGGAGGGATTATGGGGGCTTGTCATATATCCTGAAATCAGGAGGAGATGGGGACACCCTTGGGCTCTTTAGCTGCCTTGGGAGGCAGCTATAACTATGTGAGGCAGGTGTGGTGTGGGGGTGGAGGGAGAGGGGCTGAGTGGACACCACTGTTCTAGTCTGGCCTCTGACAGCCAACTCTGCAGTTAGTGGTTGGTGTCAGCCATCAGAGTATATACCCAAGAAGCCCCCAGACAGTTTCTTTCCCACTCCATCAGTATTCCCTCACCTTCTTCAGCCCTTCTGCCCACCTCCTACCTTCTCATACTGAGGGTAAATGTCCCCAGAGGTCAGTACCCAGCCCTGCCACTCACTAACTGTAGTCTGTAAACTGTACATTCCTTAGGCCTGAACAAGGAGGCTGCTGGGCCCAAGGACGTCAAGGTCAATCCAAGGCCTATACCCCTGGGTTGATGGAGAGGAGGGGAAACTTTCCAGAAGGCAGGTGTTGGGGATGGGATTTGGGGGACTTGACTCCAGAGCAGGGCCTGGGGCTTCCCTACCTAGGGCCTAGCTTGGGATTAAGGTTGTGATTTCCAGAAGGAAATTTCAGAAGCTCACCTTGAGAGGCTGTGGCTTGTTCACTCCTGGGGACTCTCAGCTTGTATCATCAGTCTCAAGTCAAGCAGCCTCTGCCCTGAGCTGGGGAGCTGGGCTGTGCAGCCTCCAGGGCTTCACTGCTGTCTGTGCAGAGAGAGCAGCTGAGGAGGGTGGCAGGACACGACTCTGCCTTACTCTACCCTGACTGCCTCCTGCACAGGGCAAAAGCTAGAGACAGCCCCAATGGCTTCCTAGGCTGGCTTAATTCTGTCCCATCCATGTCTCTTGGTCATCTCAAACTGCTTCTACTTGGCCTCTCCATCTGTAAAATGGGTCCCTTGGTCCAACTCATGATTCTCAGCCCTCTTTGCACTTTTCAGTTCAGGCTCAGTTCCAGAAATGGTTGGGGAGAGCCTGGGCACTTTTTTTTTTTTTTTTTGAGTTCCTTAGCTGATTCAGATATATAGCTTGGGCTAAGAACCCAGTTCTGGATGGACCTAGATGGGCACAAAGCACCAGGCCACCTTCCACTCAGGCAGGCATCCTTTCTGTGTCCTGCCCCCAGCTGTACTTAGTGATTCCTACACATGGGCGCAAGTGGTGTCTTAAAGCAGCCATTCGTGTGTGAGCTGCCCTGTCTTCAGTCCCCTCAGCAGTGAGCCATGCCAGAGCACCAAGAGGGGACATCTGACTGTGCCTCTGAGTGTCACTAGGCACTGACACCCTTGATTCTCCCTGCACTGGTGAGGTGGGTGTGGCACCTTCAAGTCTTCCCTTGAGGAGACAGTGTCTGGGGTGTTTAACACACTGCTCAGAGCCAAGCTCCTTCCTGGGATGTCATTGTCACCCTGTGTAAGAAAGCGGATTTGCTGAGATTGTCAGGAAGACTGGGGCAGCCCCACCTTACCCTGACGCCTCCCTTGGGTCAGAACAATTTACTGAAAAATGTAAGGAGCCTCATGCTCGACCTTGAAGTGAACTGTGAGTTGAGGGTACTGATGATACAGGGTGGCTTGGGGACCTGAGAAGGCTTGGGTTAAAAGTTTAGCCTTTGGGACCATACTGGTCTGTGACCTCTGTTGCTTAGCTTTCCTTTACAGTCCTCATTCCTCTTCTCTGGGTGGACTTGGCCATACCTCGTGGGACACCGTGTGCCTGGCACACTCAGATTCCCAGGGAATGGTAATTAGGTGTGTTGATATCAGGTGCTAACAGGAGGGACAGGCCTGTATGAAGGAGAAGGCACAAGCAAGTAGAGAGTTCTCTGGAAACTTAGAATGCAATAGGAAAGACCAGGAAACCTCACTCCCTGAGAGGCAGGACATGTGCTGTTTGCTAAATGAGCCCTGTGGGCTGGAACAAAGCTGCTGCCCAGCACAGGTTGGAGTGGTGGGATCAGAGCTGAGCTTGATGGATGCAGAGGGTTTCACAAGCCTGAGGGAGGAAAAGGCAGCCTGGTCCATCAGAGCTGGGGGGCAGAGGCAAGGAGGGCAGAAGCTGCTTGCTCTGAGTGAGGGGAGTTATCTCGGCAACAAGAAATGAGGCTGACATGTGAGCTTTGCGTGTCACCCAGGGAGGGCCAGACCTTTCTCCATGGTCAGCCAGGGATGTGCATCTCAGAAAAACTGCGGCTAGATGGACTGTAGCCTTAGACAACAGGTGAGTAGAGATTTTGCTTGTTTAACGTAAGCACCACAAGTGACAGGGTCTTGTGATGTAGCTCAGTCTGTCTTGGAGCCTATGGTCCTCCTGCCTCAGCCTCCTGAACATTCTTGTGAAACTGTAGCTCCGGTAGAGAAACAAACAACATGACCTCCAAATCCCATCTCGTGTCCCCTTCCAGCTCTCCCTGGGTAGCTAAGCTGCATCTTGACTCTTCACATGGAAGATAGCTATTCCTGATTCACGAAGGGCATATACCGTAGGCTTGTTGAAATCTAGCTTCTTGAACTCAACAGGATGTTTGTGCGAATCCTCCGTACCACCGCGCAGAGTTGTTGGTCATGTATTCTCATCGCTGGGAAATGAGAATGCACCACGCATCCACCAGTCTTTTGCATCCATCTGTTGCTGGTGGCCCCCTATACTGGCAGTTCCCAGTTTGGGGTTCCTACCCTTGATGTTACAATAAGTATTCTTGTGCTGGCCTTTTCTTGTGGACAGAGGGACAGAGCCCTGGGGAAGGCTCCTGGGAGAGGAATTGCTGGCTAGCTATCATATGTGTGGTCACCTTTATTAGATACTTGGCCAGGCTGTTTTCAAGGCCTTGGTGTTTTAATCAGAAGCACCTTGAGGGGGGTTTTAGTCCATTCCACCCTAAGAAGGGCAGCACCTGTCCCTGACGGTTAGCTCCACATGGCAGAGCTGGACCCAATCAGGGTCTCTCCTGTGTGCAGGACCAGTGGTGCCCAGCCAGAGACACTCAGATGAAGTTGGGTCCTGCACCTTATGTTTCCCTGTCACCCCGTGTTTCCCTATGTCACCCCGAGGCAGGATTTGAGCTTCACATCCTCTCCTAAGGCCCTGGGCAGTGCACTCTGGGAAGAGAAAGGAGAATGGAAACCAAACATTGGAAGAGAAGTGTGTTTCCAATAAACTAGGCCTTTCACCGGTAGCCAAAACAGGACATTCCTGTACCCGGGAGCCACGGGTGCGTTTGCTTCTCTGGGCTGTAAATCTTGCTGGGAGTTGGGTCGGGATTGTCCCCAGGACACACAGACAAGCAGTGTCCTCAGCGTTGGGTCCCTGGACGTAAGACAACCTTGCCATCCTGCCAGGGGCTTGGCTGGTGCCCAGGTCCAGGGGCTCCTCAGAGGCCGCAGGGATCCCGGACAGGCAAGGGGCTGAGTGCAATTTTCCATAAGGGGTCCTGTGCTTACCCACCCTCCCTTTCTGGGGTGCTTTGATGGGTTTGAGGTGTTTATAGGCTTGATTCATGACCGAGTTACCAGGGTTTTCCACGGAAATAACTTATTAAAGGGGCCTTGCACACTGTGATGATGAAGTCTGGAGGGTGGTGTGCATCAAAGGCAACACCGCAGCCAGGGGCCGTCAGCGCTTCCTGGCCACTCTAGATGGCCAGACCCTGAGGGGCGGGCAGGGAGTGGTGGGACTGCAGGGAAAACACGGGGCTTAAGAAGGCACCCCCCCCAGACAAACCGAAGTTCAGGTTCATGGAAAAAAAGTGGGGGAGTTTAAGCCCAAGATCCCAGACCAAACCTGCACCAGCCCTCCTGCCAGCTGTGGGGACATGTCGAGTGTTGGGACTCTCCCTTGGCACAGTGCTCTTCCGTGGGAGGAAATGCCAAGGGTGTGGACTGCCCATCGCCTTGTGCCAGGGCTGGATGGAAGGATGGGCTGGGCCATGGGAGAGGAGTGAGGGGTAGAGGGATCTTCTGATTTCTCCCTTCCCTAGAGCTCTTCTCCTTTGATTGAAGCCCATCTGATTTGTTTCTGAGGTCACTAGAAGCCTTTCTCTTTCAGGAAGCTCTCAGGGATTGCACAGCCCATGGAGGCCTCTCCTTTCTGAACTGGCTGCATCTGTCTATGGCCCCCTTGCCCTGTGTTGACTTCAAATGGGTTATTTGCTGTCCCAGTGAATCCACTGTCTCAGCCAGTAAATGACTTTTGGGCAGTCCCTGGGTCTTCTTGTGCTCCTTGGAGTGGTAACTAGGAAACCAGTGACCCTTGGCGCCTGTCATGGCCTGCCTCATGCAGGAGGACATAGTTTAGAGTCATCTTTTACAGTTCTGTCCTGGCTCTTTCCCGGTCCTAATGACAGTAGTAGCAGAGTATTGTAACAGTGGCTGAAATTCTAGTAGAAAACCTGTGACAGACATTGTGCAGTGTTTCTTTTTATTATTATTTTGGCGGTACTGGGGTTTGAACTCAGGGCTTCATGCTTGCAAGGCAGGTGCTCTTACCACTTGAGCTATGCCACCAACCCTTTTTGTGTTGGGTTTTTTGAGATAGGCCCTCTCGAACTGTTTGCCTGGGCTGGCTTTGAACCTTGATCCTCCTGATCTCTGCCTCCTCAGTAGCTAGGATTACAGCATGAGTCACTGGCACCCAGCTGTGCTGTGTTTCTTATTCCCAAAGCCCACTAAGTCCCAGTGAGTAGGTTATGCTGTTACTTATCTCCACTTTACAGGGGACAGGTAATGTGTCCGAGGTAACGAGCTCGTATGTGGCACAGCTGGGACTTGAATCCGGGTCTGCCGGACTCATGCCTGTGTCCTTAGAAGTCACTGCATCTCTCAGGGCCGGAATGGCCCCACATTCTACCTATGAGTTCACAGACTGGCTGGAAAGAGAAGAGAGGCCCAGCACAGGGTCTGTGATCGGATGTTTGGAAGTCTATTGTTGCATGAAATTGAGAGCTGTGGAACTATTGCCCCCCATTCATCAGCGAGGCAGGGCTGGCAGTGCAGTTCACTGGTGGAGTCTTGCATGGCCCCTGGATCCCCAGCACTGGGAGAAAAAGAACATTTTCACAATCCCCATAATGTTTTTGGTTCATCTATGCTCTAGTTTTGCCTTTTCCAGACTATTCTACAAGTGCAATTACACAGCAAGCAGCCTTTTGCACATTTTTCTTTAACTCATTACAGCACTTTGAGACTCATCCATGTTATGTAGGTGGATATTTGGTTGTTGTCTGTTTTTTTGCTATAAACATTTATGTTCGGGATTTCATGGGAACCTAGTTTTCAGGCCACTTGTCTAAGTACCCAGTAGGATTTTGCTACAAAACTGCCAAGCTGTTTTCTGAAGTGGTTGTACCATCTGTGATCCCAGCCTCGGAGAGAGTTCTAGTTCCTCACCATCCTCTCCAGCACGTCGTATGGCCAGTTTATTTTTATTTGAATTGTCCTAGTAGATTGTGGTTTAAATTCACATTTTCCTAGTGGCTAATGATATCGAGCCTGCTTGATATCTGTGTGTCTTCTTTGGTGGAGTGCGTTCAGAGCTTTAGTATTGGTCGTTTGCTTTCTTCTTGCTGAATTTCCAGAGTTCTTTATTTAGTCTAGCTGTCAGTCATGTAAAAAATATGTTTTGCAAATTTTGTGTATTAGTCCCTGGCTTGTCTTTTTGCTTTCTTAAAGGACTCTTGAAGAACAGAAGGTTTAAATTTTGCTAGAGTTCAATTTGTCAGTTGTTTCTTTTCATGCTTTTCCTGTCATAAGAAAGGACCCTGTCACTGCCAACCCAAGGTCATAAAGGTTTTCTATGGTCTCTCCCAGAAATTTTACAGTTTCAGGCTTTTCATTGAATTGATTTTGTATCAGGTGTGACTATGGGCCTAGATTTTTTTTATATATAAAATTTAGTCGTTCTTGATTAGAAAGTCTGCCACTTCTCTTTTGAATCATTGGTCCTTTTGTCAAAAACCAATTGATAATGTACATGTGACTCTCCTTCTAGACTCTGTTCTGTTCAGTTGTCTGTGTGTCTGTCCTTGTACCAGTACCACACAGGCTTGACCACTCTGCTGTTGGATGCCAAGTTTTGAGATCAGGTGGTGTGAATCATCCAGCCTTGTTCCTTTCCCAAGTACTTTTGGCTCCTCTGAGTTGGCCGTTTCCGTGTCAATTCTAGAATCAGCCTGTTGACTTGTACAGCAAGGTGTGCAGATGAGATGGGCCAAATTGTCTTTTCACGGTATGGAAACTTCCAGTCCACAAACATGACCTGTCTCTCCACAGAGTTAGATTTCTTTTGTTGGTGTTCCATAGTTTTCAATGTACAAATTTGCCAGTATTATTAAACTTGTACCAGGTAGTTCGTATTTCACAGTGTTATTGTAAATGTACTATTAAAACATTCTCCAATTACTTACTGCTAGTGTATAGAAGTACAATTGGCTTTTAAGTACTGGCTTTGTCTATGTAAGACTTTTTTTTCTTTTTTCTTTGCAGTGCTGGGGATCAAACCCAGGGCCTTGTGCATGCTAGGCAAGAACCACACCATAGAGCTATATCCCCAGCCATTGGGGTTTTTGAAACAGGATCTTACTACATAGCCCAGGCTGGCCTCAAAGTCACTATCTTCCTGCCTCAGCTTCCCGAGTATCTGGGACTGTAGGTGTGCGTCACAATGCCCAGTGTCACAGAATTTTGGTGGCTAGGATGCTTGGCATTGGCGCCATGTTTCAGAGGAAGAGTTTCCAAGTGGAGAATTTATTTCTCCTGGATTCCCAAGAACATAGTCTCTGTCCCGTGACACTACTGAGATGGGTGTGACATCATGGGCAGTTGTCTCAGCTGCTGAGTGTCAGTCAGTTTCCTGTCGGTTTCATGGAGGGCAGTGGTGAGGGGACTTACTGATCTGGCAAGGACCCATCCAGCAGGGAGCTTGATGTTCACATAAACCAGGGCTGAGGTTTGGAGGAGGGGACCCTTTCCTCTTTCACAGATCAGAGTGGACCAGGCACTTGCCTGGGCTGCACAATAGCTGAGGAGGGGACAGGTCTCTATGTCCTACCTGGGCCCTGGATCCCTGATATGGGCTTGGAGGTGACTCTACAGCCTAGAGTGGGGAGAGGTTAGAGGGCCATTGGTGCTGGAGCCAGGAGGCCCAAGGCCCTTCCCAGAGTTCACCCTCAGAAGTGCCAGCTCATGTTTGGCTGTTTTCAAAGTATAAAAGCACCATGCTTGGAAATGCGGGTTTTGGCTGACCTTACTCTGAGGTGCTGAGTATGGAGTTAAAAGGCCTTTGTAACTCTTTGGTTTGGAACGAGGTTCTGGGCACTGCTGGGGAAAAACTGGAAGCCATTAGTGCTCGCTTTAGCCGCCCTCCTGTGGGAGAGAAGCCTCCTCCTCTCCCTCACTTCAGAGGCCAGCCCAGCCTTCGGTTATTAGAGCCAGGAGCAGCTCTAAGCACTTACTGCTCATTACCTCTGATTTTCATGATTCCTCCAAGTTATCCCATTTTGCAGATGAACAAACTGAGGCTTGGAGAAGTTTCACTTACTACCAGTCCCTTGGGGGCAGGTGATGTTTGTCTGAACTCAAAAGCTGGTGAGATGGAGCAGTCATTGGGTATAGGGCTTCCATTTGGGAAGATGAAAAGGTTTTGGAGTTACATGGTGGGGATGGTTACATGATATTGTGGGTGTGTTTAATTCCACTGAACTAAAACTTTAAAATAGCTAAGATAGTAAGTTTTATGTTAGGTGTCTTTTACCATCTACCATCATTTAGAGAGCTGCTGGGTACCCTTCACCATCCATGCTGCCTCCTGCCATACCAGGCTCCCTGGCGTGGGAGAGGGCAATCCTCATACCAAGCGTTCCAGTTGTTGGACTGCCCAGGGTCAGGAAGAAGGGGCTTTGGTGAGCAAGAGAGCCATAGCTAGCCCAATTGATCTCTCCACACCATCCCCCTCTTTTGGAACTGAGAGAAATGAAGATGCTAGGACACTGTCCAGAGGTTTTTTTTTTTTTTTGTTTTTTTTTTTTGTAGTGCTAGGGTTTGAACTCAGGGCCTACACCTTGAGCCACTCCACCAGCCCTTTTTTGTGTTGGGTATTTTAGTGATAGGGTCTTGTGAACTATTTGCCCAGGCTGGTTTCAGACTATGATCCTCCTGATCTCTGCCTCCTGAGTAGCTAGGATTACAGGTGTGAGCCACTGCCATCTGGCTGTACCAGAGCTCTTGATTCACACACAACAGGTGAGGCCCCAGTGACCAAAGCTTACTGGCTACTAAAGCCATGCCATAGTCCCAGACTGTGCTGGAGCCAGGAGAGATGGGCTGGTGCCCACCTGTTGGCCCCTGGTCTGTGTCCCATGACATTGTTGGGATTTCTGACTCTTTCCCCAGAGCCTTTCCCTCTGGGAGGGAGGTCAGGGGAGGGCAAATTCTTAGAAGCAGAGCCAGGCACTCAGATGCCCTTGGCTTGTGGGGTGTTCTCAGGAGAGGGCGCAAAGGAGCAGGAAGGCAGGCAGGGCTGTGGGCTCAGCTGGAGTCCAGCTTTTGGCCTGACAGTTTGGGAACTGTCCCTCAAAGAGGTCACACCTTGAGATAAGAGGTGTGACCTTTCTTCCACGTCAGTCATTGGCCGTAGGCAGTAGCACACGTGTGCTTATGTGTGCGCTCTCTCTCTCTCTCTCTCTCTCTCTCTCTCACACGTACCATGGGGCCTGCAGAGTCACCTGACACAGGACAGTTCTCCCAATACAGAGACATCTGTGAAGCATTAGCCCTAAACTCCCACTGGCAAGGGATCAAGAGAGGACCTGGGCCTGCAACACGGGCATGTGTGGGGAGGTTCACTGTTACTAATCTTCCTACTTGAAATTTTTACCAACAACAATAATAGTAGTAATAAAATGTCTACAGAAACAAAGTTCTGAGAAGGAAGGAAGAGGGAACTCCCGCCCAAGGAGGGCTGGCTTTAGGCTAAGCACCTCTTTACCTGTCTTCTACCTTCTCTGTCTTTCACTGAGACAGAGAAGTAGTCCTAGGTGTAGGGTCACCAGATCTGGCAAATAAAAAACACAGGATACCACTTGTATTTGAATTTTAGACAATCAATGAAAAATTTGCATTAAGTATGTCCCGGACAACCCTAGTGACAGACTCGCACTAAAACGTTATTCATTTAGTATCTGAAACCCACATTTTACCTGGGTGATTTGTCTCACAAGGGGCGGAACTAACATTGATGCTCAGATGGGTGATTACCAAGCTTACTTTTGGCCCTGATGGGTACAGCACCAGCAGAAGGCTTTGGAGTCCTTCTCCTGCCAGGGCCTCAAAGGCTACACTGCCTGACCGTGGAGTCCCAGACTGGTGAACCCAGAGCCTCTGTTGGACACCATCCACTGGAAAGCTCTGTCCAGCTCAGCCCACCTGACAGCCCAGCTCCCATTGTTCCTGAATGTGGGAAGGAAGAAACCAGAGACCAAGAAGGAACCCCCAGCACCCAGAAAGTACTCAGGCCCCTGCCCTGGCATGGGCCCAGGAATGTGCTGAGAGAGGCAAGTGGACCCATAGGGGCTGCACCACCCTCCCCCACTCAGCATCCTTCCACCATCCCTGCCCCAGGCTGGTGGAGACTCAGCCTGGCAAACAGACCCTGCCCCAAGCTGCCAGCATGCCAAGCTCTTCCCTAGCCCTGGCCTTTGCTTGACTCTACCTGGAGTGCCTGCCAGGTGCTTTTCTCCCTGTGGCCAGCCTCTTCTGGGCCTTCTGCAGATCCATCTCACATGGCCGCTCCCCTCTGGCTTTGCCTGGACCCCCTGGCAGAGCTGATCACCATGGACTCATGGCACAGGTTTCAGCAGTAGTACCTCTGAGGCCCCTTTCGCTAATAGTTCGGGGCTTCTCTGCATCTTATGGTAGTGTCTGCCATGGTGGAGTCACTTAGCAAGCGGGTGTTGAGTTGGAGGGAGAAGGAAGGATTTTGTTGGGGGACCGGGGTCCCATTTCTCCTCATCCCAGTGTCCCCAGGAGGGGCCCCCTGCCACTTTCCTTCCTGGCTGGCACTTAAGTTCTGTTTGCCTGGGACCTAGGCCTTTTGCAGCCCAAAGGTAAGCAGGTTTATAAAAACTTGAGTGAAAAGGGAAAAAAAAAACAAGTGAGCCAGGAAACCTTGCAATGGCAGATCTGGGCCTGGGTAGGTGGAAAAAGGTCCCCATGGCAAACCAGAGCCTTGGAGCCCAGCCCTAGCTGGCCTGGCTGAGCCTCCCCTTCCAAGAACCTCCTACAGATAAACACGGAAGTGAGGCCAGTACCGCCCCCTGCCCCTCCACCCCCAAATAAAGATGGGGTTAGAGAGGAGGAAGGGAATGAGGATCCCTGTTAGGAGAGGAAGCCCTGGGGTGCCTACTCTTCAAGCAGAAAGTCTTTTTTAAAATATAGAGATAAAATTTACTATTTTGATCTGTGTGTGTGTGTGTGTGTGTATGTTGCTACAGCTGGAACCCAGGACCTTGAGGATGTAGGGTTAGTGCCCTACCACTGAGCAGTATCTCAGCACTGTTTTTTTTTTGAGACAGGGTCTTACTATGTAGCCCAGGCTGGAACTCAAAATCCTCCTGCCTCAACCTCTCAAGTGCTGGGATTACAGGCATGCTCCACTGTGCCTGGCTTGAACATTGTTAGGTATGCAGTTCAGTGCCATCAAGTACCCTCACTGTTGTGCATCATCGGTAGCCATCTACAGATCTCTGTTCCTCTTGCAAAAGGAGAATGGCCTTTTTTTTTTTTTGGTGGGACTGGAACTTGAACTCAGGACCTCCCACTTGCAAATAGACACTCTACCTGCTTGAGGCTTGAGCCACACCTTCAATCCAGAGAATTACTTTTTAATGCCTCATTTTATCCAGTTGAAATGTCCAAAGATTACTTTTATATCCATGATTGGGGATAGAGAGAATAGCCCTGCCCTTGGGGAGCCCCTGTTCTTGGGGGGCAGATAGGACCATGTTGCCCGGGAGGGCTGAGTGTGAGAGAATGAGGAGGGCACAGCTCGAGGCGTGAACAGGTTCCAGCTCCAAGTTGGATGCCAGAGGATATTCACAGGGGTCACCCATAAATATGTCTGTCCCTGTCACCATGAAAAGTGGGGGGGAGGGCATGAAAGGAGCACTAAGGTACTGCAGTAATGCCGGAAGTCTGGAAACAGAAACCTGTTGCTCACTCCATTGCCGCCATGCCCAGGTTCCTCTGTGTCATGGTTTCTTGTGTTCACACTGTCACGGGCAGAGAAGAAGGTAGCGTTTTCCTTTTGGCCCTCCTCATCTCACATCATATTAGAAACACCTTCTGTGTTGGGCCCCGGGCTTCCCAATGCCCGTGCCTTACCCTGCTTTGTCAGGGGAGTGGGTCTTCCATGAAATCCCTGAGAGGTGGGCGAGGGTCAGAGTGGCCACGCTGGCCTGGCTGAGGGTGGATAGCGAGGATTCTACTTTGGCTTACCTGGCTGCAGAGGGAACCCACGTGTGGATTGCTCTGCCCTGCAGCCTTCTGGACACTTGAGGTGGCTGCAAACATCTGGCATTAGTGTCCATCTTCCCGGGACTCCTATAGAGAGAATCTTACCCAGGCGCCTCTGCGGGGGCAGAGAGGTGTAGGCAGGATCTGCCAGTGACACAGGCGTGCAGTGCTACAGGCTGTGGGAAGGGATGCAGGGGCAAGAGGCAGGTCAGAAGGGGCATCATTTGGGTTTGCTTCAAACATACTTACATGCTTTTGTTTTCAAAGCAGTGCGTGGCTCATTATGGAAAATTTGGGGATTATAGAAAAGTGCTAAGGGACACAGGGAGGGACCTGCCAGAATCTGACTGCTCTCCATATAAGGGTTTTTTTCTGTGAAATACAGTTTGGGGACTGAGGTGTAGCTCAGTGATGGAGCATTTGCTAGTGTGCACAAGGCTCTGGGTTTGATCCCCCATGGGGGGGTGTGTATATATATTTGCATTCTGCCTTCTCCCCTTAGCATACATACATGTTTTCCTGCTTCACTATACTCTTCAAAAGTGTTGTTTTTGACAGCTTCATTCTGCTTTGGCCTATGGATCTACCTGGGCTGACTCCTCTTCCCAGGTGGGTAGAGAAGCCCTGGCTAAGCAGTAGGATCTGCCTAGGGTGCTGTCTTGGCGCCTATGGATGGCCCCAGTGTGGTGGTACTACCCATGCTGTCCTTTGAGCATCCCAGCTTGAGGAGTGGCAGTGGGTCTTTACCCTACTCGCTGAACTCCCAGGAAGGAATGATGCTGGCCCTTAATGCAAGCAGCCTAAATGTTAGGCTGGGCCTTGTCCCTGCCAGGTTTGGCCTTTTGAAAATAGTGCTGGCTTTAGAGTGAGGCTTTGCCACTAACTAGCTGTGTGATCTTCGATAAGTTCCTTAGCCTCTCCAAGTCTTGATTTCTCTTCTATAAAATGAGGGTGATGAAAGTGACCTATCTGCTTCGTCATTGTGAAGAAGAAGAAGAGAATATTTGCCTGTGCCAGAGACATGGTGGGTACTTGGTAAGCACTGGGAACTTTGTGAGTGTCAGGGTGAGACCGACTGTCTTGTCACCTCCCTTTCACCCACAGGACTGAGCAGCACCATGGGTAATGGTTGACACGAACTACAGTTGACTCAACCACCTATGAGTGAACTGTCTTTAGTCCTTTGTCTTCTGCCCACACTTCAGTGGGGGAAACTGAGGCCACCCTGAAGTTCCGCCCACACCTGGACTCTCCCAGACCCTGGAGGGTGGCTGAGGAAGAGCCGGTCTTTGGAGAACCGGGAACATGCTGGATGCATCGGTCGGTGAGCCAGGCAAATTAGCAGTAACGAGCTCGTTTCGATGGCAATGAACTGCGTCTCCCTCCAGCTGCCAGACATTTACGAGGCTGGCTGGGTGCCGGCGGCCAGAGGCCTCCAGTGGCCCTCATCCCTCTGCCTTCCGGCTGGAAATAATTCGTATTTGAAAAATAACAATAAAAAAAAGGGCTCCATCTCCTCTGGCCTCTGGTTCCTTCAGGCCCAGGTGGGGACATGGTGGTGGATGTCTTGATTTGTCAGCAGGCTCTTCTGGGCAGTCAGGTGAGAAAGACTCCCCAAGTGCTCGCCCACCACCACCCTGGCCCCCCATTTGAACCCATTGCCTGGGGGCCTGGCTTCCAGCTGCAGCAGCTCTGCTCTTAACTAGGGGGGATTGCCTGCATCTGTTAGGGTCCTCACATGCTCCAGGCCTCAGTTTCCCCATCTGTAAAGTGAGAAGGGAGGATCGTTGGGATGACCTGTGACATTCAGACTCAACATTATATGGAAACCAAGATTCTGGAGTAGAGGGTTTCCAACCCTGGCCCTGATCCATCATTCTTTGAAGCCCTGTTAAATGCAGATCCCCAGGCCCAGCCCTGCTGAAGGAGAATCTCCAGGGTAGGACCCAGCAGTGCACACTTTCTTAGGCAATGAAAAAGCTGAGATTAAAGTCCTATAAGATGGCTGGGTGCTGGTGGCCCATGCCTGTAATCCTGGCTACTCAGGAGACAGAGATCAGGAGCATCATGGTTTGAAGCCAGCCCTGGGCAAATAGTTCATGAGACACTAAAAACCCTATCACAAAAAAAGGACTGTGCAGGCCCTGAGTTCAACCTCCAGCACCATAATAATAATAATTTTAAAAAGTCCTACAAGATAAAACCCAGTGGTTGAATCATTCTAGTATATTTGTAATGTGTGCGACCATCACGCTACTTAATTCCAGATGAAGTGCATCCTGACCAAGGGCCTGAGAGACACCCTTGCTGCTGCCTCTCTGGAGGCTCTGCAAGGTGCTGCTTTGGACCTTTGGATGCAGGCCCTTGACTACCCAGCCACTCCTGCTAAGGAGCTGGTATTCAAGATCTTCCTGAATGAAGATGAGCCTTTGAGAAGGGGACTCTGACTGGGGGAGAGGCTGCTGCTTCCCATACCTTCCCAGGGGAGCAGGGGCCCCATCCCAAGCATCCTACTCACTGGGAGCTGGTGAGCCTGGCACCCCAGCCATGACAGATGCAGTGATGGCCTGTGGGGCTCTCCTCACCCCATGGCTGCCTCTCTCCCTCACCTGAGCCCACCCCTCATGATGGCAGTGTCCCCTCACTGCCCTTGGGGCTGAGGCCCTAGCCTCATAGTGCACGCATACCACACCCTCCAGAGATACTTCTTGGAATAACTTGGTGTACTTGGAAGCTCTGCCTCCCAGCAGACAGGCCTTTGTGGGGATCACGGTGGGGTAGGGGAAGAAGTTATCCTAGTCACCACCTGGTCAGTGAAAGGGACGGGGCTTTCCCTGGGCCCTCGGCTCCCTGCAGGTGCAGAGAAGGTCAGCGAGTGCCCATGCTGCTGGCTGGGACACTCTTCTGCCCACTCAGTCTCCTTGGGCCAGGGAGGCTCTAAGAGTGGGACTTGGCCATTGTACTGTCACTGGCTGACCCTCTTAGGCAGGGGTGGCTGGCTGGATTGTGCCCCTTCTGGTGAAGCCTATGGCTGTCCAGGTTGCCACTGCCATTTCTGCCTCATCTGCCATCAGTACCCTTCCTGAACCTCCAGCTTGACTTCAGGAAGCCAAATGGACATGTTACTGTCTAAAACGGCCCCTGGCTCCCTGGTTGTCTTGTCTCTGCTCCTGGACTTGGTGTTCACACCAGGTTTTTGCTTGAACCTTCAGCCCTGAAGTCTTTGCTTCAAAACCCCCTATCTGGAGTCTGGTGTTCCACACTGACTGCCCTTCCGTGGTCAGTGTGTGGTGGTGGCCCACGCCCTGGCTGTGTGACCTTTCCTGCGGTGGGCCTCAGTTTCCACACCCGTGAAGTAACGAGTCCTTTCTAGCCATGGCCTTCTGTGAGTCACCACTGTGGAAGCTGCCTAGGGAAGGTTGAGGGAACAGGAGGACGATCTCACCAGGCAGAGGCTATGGGGTTCTGAGAGTCCCCCGCATCTGCAGTGATGGAATGGCAGCTGAGAATTCGTGTCATAAGATTGGTAGCTCTGTGCTGGTGTAGTTTTCTCCTAGGCCCCCGCCCGCCAACCAGCCCCGCAGAGGACTTGTGCTGTGTTCTCTTGGAGTGATGGGGTGTGGGTGGGGAGGAGATGGTCTGCAAGCTGGCCTGGAGTCAGTTTCTGCACCTGTGAAATGGGTGTGTTGAGTGCAAGGTCAGGTGTCATATGTCAGTCCCTGCACAGGTATTCTCTTCATAGCTGTCATTGTCACTGATGCCCTTATTCAACAACCAGTTATCGAGGGAGCCTCCAAGGCCACCCTAGCATTTCTTCTTTCTTCCTTTTTTTTTTGAAGGAATACATGATTAATGCAGAACGTTTAGAAAGCCAGAAAAGCCAAAGAAAAAACAAATCGCCCTGACTCTCACTCTGAAAGCAAATCATTACATTATTAGTTACTTGGAATATCATTTTTCTTGTCATCTTGTTTCTTAGCAAAAAATGGGAAGTGCAGTAAAATGTGACAGCTAGAAGATACGTTTTTAGTGTGTGTGTGTGTGTGTGTGTGTACATATGAAAAGTCAAATGAACAGGAGGGAGCCATGCCAAGAGCATACAGAATTTTTCGGATCACTTCTCTGATACTGAGAACATTTTCTTGATTCAACACATAGTCCATGTGCCTTTTTTTGGCAATTGCTGGGGTTTGAACTCGGGGCCTTGCACTTGCTAGGCAGGTGCTCTGTCACTTGAGCCATGCCCCCAACCCTTTTGTTTGGGTTATCTTTTTTTTTTTTTATGGTTCTGGGGCTTGAACTCAGGGCCTTCATCGTGAGTCACTCCAGCAGCCCTTTTTTAGTGATGGGTTTTTTGAGATAGGGTCTTGTGAACTATTTGCCTGGGCTGACTTTGAACCTCAGTCCTCCTGATCTCTGCCTCCTGAGTAGCTAGGATTATAAGAGTGAGCCACTAGCCCCCGGCTTTGGTTGTTTTTGAGATAGGGCCTCACATGTATGCCCTCACCAGCCTGGACCACGATCCTCCTATTTATGCTTCCCATGTAGCTGGGATGGCAGGTGCTCACCATTGTGCTCAGCTTTTTATTGATTGAGATGGGGTCTCCTGAACTTTTTTGCCTGGGCAGGCCTAGAATCTTGATCTCCTCTCCCCAGCCTCTGTTTTCTGACCAGCTGGGGTGACTGGTGTGTGCCACTGCTCCTGGCTTTCTTTCTGTGTACTTTTCAGTGGCTGCTAGTATTCCATCTCATGGATGTGGCATATTTACTTAACCATACCCTTGGCGCTGGATCTTTTGGGTGCAGCAGTGATTTGTATTTTATTATTATTACTACTTATTTTGTTATAATTTTTGGTGGTGCTGGAGATGGAACCCAGGCCTTGCACATGCTAGGCAAGCATTCTACCACTGAGACATACCTCAGCTCCTGCAGTGATTTTTTTTTTTTTTTTTAAACTAATCACAAACATTGCTGCTTGGCGAGCATGCCTCTGCATACATCTGTGTGCTTCACTGGCCATTTCCTTAGGATAAATTCCTAGAAATGGGATTGCTAGGTCAAAAGCTATGTACATTTAAGGTCAAGGTGTCTTCCGGAAAGGCTGCATCCGTTTTCTCTCCCAGCAACAGTGGAGAAGGCCCGGATCTTGTAACTTGCAACCCTTTGCTATTTCCAAACCACGAGCCCAGAAAGAGTTGAAAAAAAATAATAAAAACCACTACTCTGGGAGCAACTTCCTGCTGGAGGAAGGGAGGCCTTTGGTAAATAGTCCACTCCCAGTTTTTGAGCGAGGGCTTTACAGAGCTTGGGCCAGGCCCTTGGGGACATACCTCAGAGTCTCCAGCAGGCCTGGGTCCCCAGGCAGCTTCCATCTGCCTTCAGGGGAAGAGGATGAGCATCAGGACAGCTGGAGGTGTCCCGTCCCCCTGCCCCCCCACTGCCGGCCACCTCCTTCCCTAGTGTGAGGTCAGTGCTGCATGGACTGGCCAGGGGGCACATTTGTGGAACATCCACAGCCATTTGTGTTGCCCCCAGAAGCTGGTGGAAGTAGGGCTCAAGTCTTGCTTATGGGCTCACTAGTCCCCCAAGCCTAGAATGAAGTTGCCATACACAAATATTGGCTAAATGAGTGAAGGCGTCGCTGAACAGCTGAATCTAAGTGGTGAAGGAGTGGGGCCAGATCTCGGCAAGCACGTGGATGAGGCTGTTGCCTTATTCACACCAAATCCTGTCCCCTTTCCCTCTCCTAGGCCCCAGGAGTACCTGTCAGGGGGCTGGGGCTAATTTCTGGCTGCCCTGTCCCCGCCCTGCTCTTGTGGGGTCTGCCTGGTTGCCTCACTGAACCTCAGGTTTTAAAGGATGAGACTTAGTTCTTGGGGATCCCCCTGTTGGTTCCTAGACCAAGAGGTTGGGATGAGAGTAGTGTCAACAGAGTCATTTGTAAGACTTCAGCCCCCCAGATAACCTCCCAGTAAGGGTCACTACTGCTCAGGCCTGGTCCCTGTCTTTGCCCCCACCCCAAACTCCAGGGGTCTGCGTGGTGGCAAGTGACACCCCGCTCCCAGCTCATCCCGGCCCAGGGCGTATGAAAGTCAGGTGACCCAGCTTGTGCTTTGCGCTCTCTGTTGAGTGAGATTGTGGATTATTTATTGAGCGCAGAGGCTCCACCAGGCATCCTGCCTTGAGGATACCCTTCTCACCCCCTTTCTTCCTGGGCCCACATCAAAACAGCTCTCAGGGGTCCCTCCCCCTCTCTGTTTCCTGAACTCCTCCTCTTAGGCCAAGGGCAGAGGGCCTAAGAGGCTCTCTCACAGAGACCATCTTACTTTGGCCAAAACCCTTCCCCGTCTTAGGCTGTACTTGTGTCTTCAAGAGCTGGGTTGATGGAGACACTAAACACAAGAACAGCAGTGCTACTTTCTCAGGGTTCATGTGCAGCTGTGACTGGCATAGGACTGAGACAGGTCAGAAGAGCAGCTCCCACCTAGCCTCTGCCTCCAGCTTGCTGGAAGACCTTGGACAAGCCCCACTCCCTGCCTTGCCTCCTCAGGGCGTGGCAGGGGGTGGGGGCAGTGTGTGTCTGAGTTCCTGCTTTCTCTGATTCTCTATTTCTAGGTGAGGAATAAGGGCCACCAGGATGTGGTAAGGCCCCTTGAGGTCCCTCTGCAGCCCTGTGGCACCCCCACCCCTCCCTTGTGCCCCACTTCCTGCAGCCAGTTTGGAGCCAGAGACAAAGGCCTGTTCCTGGCAGAGAGTTTAGCCCGTGCTGCCTGTGGGATGGTTGCTGGTGACTGGCTGGCGCCCCGATAAGAGCCCGAGTCTCCCTGTGAATCGGCTGGAGGGTGCTGGAGGCAGAGACATGGAGCAGGCTGGTACTAGTCTTGCCAGCCTCCGCCTGCCCCTTCAGGGTCTCTCCAAGCCCTCGTGTGCAGGGGAAAGGAGGTCTCATGACAAATGCCAGGAGAAAGGGATGCTGCTGCTGTGCAACCTTGGTGACTATTGTCCTATTGTGTGTTTGCATGGCTTGGGGTTTTGTGGTCCCAACAAGCCTGGGACCTTCAAAAAGGAATGTAGGACTACATGTGGGATGGGACGTGGGTGGTTTCTGGAAGCTAAAGGTCTCTCTTGCTGGCCAGCCAGCTCTTTGTTCCACATCCTTAAGGACCCTGACTGCAGCCCATTGTTCCCGCTGACACGGAGGTTCCAAGTTCCTCTCTGGCTTTGCCGTGGGACCGTGTTCCTGGTGTTGGAGGCTGGGGCAGGGGTGTGTACATACCTGCTTTATTTTGGTGGTATTGGTGTTTGAACTTAGGGCCTCATGCTTGCTCAGCAGGGCAGGTGCTCTGTCACTTGAACCACTCCACCAGCCCTTTTTTGTGTTGAGTATTTTTGAGATAGGGTCTCACTTTTTGCCCAGGCTGGCCTCTACCCATGATCCTCCTGATCTCTACCTCCTCAGTAGTTAGTACCCTGCTTATTAATAGTCACTTGCTATGAAATGGAAATGCCATTTTGGGATACCCGTTGCTTGTGGGAGGCTTAGACAGAGATTGCTCACGGGTTTATGTCTTGGGTGTTTGTCTGAAACTTGGCCCCTTCTGACTATGTCTGCTTTCTAGTTCAGTGGCTGGTCAAGGGTGAGATTGGACCCTCTAGTAAACCCATCAAGATCCCAGAATGTTCCGAGTCAGCTGCGTGTGAAGAATTCAGTTCCCAGGATGAGTCTGGTCTGGGCATGGCAGATACCGGCTCCGAGGGGTTAATGTTATTTTGAAGTCCAAGTAAGGGCAGAGTATGTTTAAGCTACTTTCCGGGATATTGTGCATTTGGACATTTAGTATGTCAATTATTGGTATAACAGCACTAGCACAAAATTCCTTCTGGCCCAATTTTCATTTTACAAAGAGTAATCCAATTAATCTAATTGATCCAATTGATCATCCCTGAGAGGATCCAGCCAGGAGGACAGGAATTCTTGTCTGCACTTGGTGAGTGGGGAGGATGAGGCTTTGCCATAAGCGGCAGTGTTTGTGGGGTCACAGAGCCAGACTGGTGGGGCACGGGGAGCTATGGGCCTCTCACTGCCAAGGGCTGGCCTTTGTCCTACACATGCCCTTCACTGTGGGCCCTTGGGCCTCTCCTGTGTTGAGTATTCTGTGGGGCCTGGGGTGGTGAGGATTTATGGCTCTCCCAGGAGCTGGGCGACACCACCGTTAGCATGTCCCACCTGTTTACCAGCATTGCTGCTGCTCACCTGAAGGTCGCTCATGGGTAGTTTTTAATTCTAGGTCAGTTTTCCGAGCACCAACTCATGGTTTCCACCTTAGTCATAACTGTCTGTCTGTTAAAATTGAAAAATGAGAAGTTTAAATTTGATAGAGGTTCAGCAGAACATCCCAACTTAGAGTGCAAGTGTAAGGGCCTGAATGATTGTGGGACATCAAAGGCCATCTGTGGTAGTCATTTCTGCTCTGGCCACCATTTCCTCAGAGACTGATTGCAGCCATCTGTCCCTTGTGAAGAACCACTGACCCTCACCCCACTCACCCCCGCAGTCTGATAGCCTTTCCCACCCCGACCCTGGCTTGGCACAGCCCCCCCATCCCCCCAACTCACCCATTGCAGCCATACCCCTCCCCCAGTCATGTCTCCCTGGGCTCCATAAATCACCCGAAGAGCACATTCCTTGGGGGATTTGTAAAATAATCATAATATTTGAGGAAAAGACCTTAAGATTACTTATGGCTATTAGTGGGATCCATATATTTTGGCACCAAGCATGGCTTAATTGAAAAAATATGTGTGCTTGGTGATTTCTTTCCTTCCACTTTTTTTCTTTTTTATAAGGAGTAGATCCAGAGAGAAGAGCGGTTAAAAAAAAAAAAAAAAACCAAGGAGGAGTTGGATATCAAAGGCATCTGTGTGGAGGAGCTGTTTACAGAATGGTGGAAAATATAATGCTAAGTGGAAAGTAAGCCCTGCCTATACAGTCCAGGCTTATTAATAGAGTCACCCCGTATATAATGAACCTTTTAAGAGACCTAGGACAGTTTTCCCTTTTGCAAAACAAGTGTCTTTCGAATAGCTCCATTCACGCTGCTAAGGGTATTAGGTTACAACAATAAATAAAAGTGAACAGTGCCCTGAGAAATTCAAGGAATGCACAAATGTTTCCGTGATTCAGTGTGAGAAAACACCATTTCAACATTTAATTGAATTGCATACTTTCATCTTTAGAACGCTAGCATTTGAACTGCCACCTGACCCTCTCTGCTTCATTAGATCGCTCAGCTCTTGGGAATGGGGGCCGCTCTCCTGCCCCTCCCAGGTTCTTCCCTTCCCTGCTGCTCCGCTCCTTAACTTGCCTTTGCCCGGGATTATCAGGAAAAGGAGACTCCACGGGAGTTTCCTTGTAAAGCTACAGGGAGAGGCTTGGATGAAATGTGCTTTTCCAAGTGCTTTATTTGCTGGGATTTGGAGTGAGCTGTGCAACTCGGGGTCAGTTGCTGCCCTTCTCTGAATCTCAGTTTCTAACTTGGTCACAGGCTCATTCTGGGGTCTCGCAGCTGCTTCTGTTGTGCCTTTCTGGTTAAAATGACTGGACTAGAAGGGCCCTTGCTTTTCTCAGGGCCCCTGTGAGCCACGGGCACTTGCTGGGCCATCCAGTCCTGTTGGGTCCAGGGACCTCAGGAGTTATGTAAGGAGGCTGGCCCCGCATGACATCCCATTCTGTGAACTGGAGTTCAATCTCTGTGAGTGGACAGTTGTGCCAAGTTGTCGGGACAGTGGAACCAGGGAAGGGCTGCTGACAGATGGTGTTTGGCTCTTCAGAGAGAAAGGGAAAACGTGTGTCTTTAGCACGGTGGCCAACGTTGGCTAGCTTTTGTCTTTCGAGGTTAAACGTGTGCACTAGGGGCACACACAGCCCCACACAAGTGTGTTCTTTCCATAGATTAGCCAGCGGCCCTTTATTGATCACCTGCTGTGTCTAGGGCCTCCTGTGAGCTGCTGTGGGGGACAAAACCCAACAGATTCCCGGGGCTTGGTTCTGTTTTCACTGGTAGACGACAAAGTGTGTGACCCTGGGCCAGTCATCTCTCAGTAAGACAAAGGTGTCAGATGTAAACCTAGGCAAAGAAAGCCCTTGGTGGCAGCAGAGTCTTTATCTCTGGGCCTCTCCCAAACTCTTTCGTATCCTGTCTCCCAGCTGGACCAGGGGTGCCTTGAGGACAAGGACAAGTGTTCTTCTGTGTGCTTAGAAGATTGGGACATGCCGTGTGGCCAGTGAATACTCACAGACTGACTCATCCCAATTTGATTTTGCTCCATTTATGGGCACCTCCTATGAGCCTGGCCTGTGCCTAGTGCCGGGGCACACAGCAGATAAGGCCTGGCCCTTGCGCTCGCGGACCTCGCCGTCTCTCGAGGAACTTGGACTTGGCTATGACATGATGCGCTTGGTGCCAAGGGGAGGTTCTCTCCATTTGGGTGTTCCCAAGAGCTGGTCCTGAGACAGAAGAGAGCTGACCCAGGAAGAGGAGGGGCGGGGAGGGGCCGGCACAGGGAGTACATCGGAGGTATTGCCTCTGTGAGCACTTGGAGCTAGGAACATGGGCAAGGGAGCTGAGGTGTTATTAGTTACCACTCCCTGGCATCCATTCCTGGCCCTTCCCAGTGCTCAGGCAGAACAAGCCCCCAGTGGCCAGAGACAGGCTCTGACAAAAGCAGGTGTCTCATTTGCACTGAGTTGTTGAGAGCTGAGTGCATAAGCAGAGGACTGATGGGTGTGTTAGTTCAGCTCGCTCAGTTGGTGTTTACCAAGCACCTGCCCAGGCTCCAGGCCCAAATGGCTCCTGAGAGTAGTAGCTGGTGCTAAGCAGAGAGGAGCCTGTCTTGCCCTTGGGGGAATGAGTGTGAAAGGCCCTGTATTTGAAAGTGCTATGCAAACTGTCCGATCCTGTACTGTGGTAGGTTGAGGATGGTGTGTGGTGATCTCAGCTCTGCACAGAGGGCTCATACTGGAGGCATTTATTTCATTATTTCCTTTTACTCAAGTCAGAGATAAGAGCTAGCCCAGCTCAGCCCCTGTTGGCCTTGGCCCTGGGGAAACTGTGGAACCTACTCTGGCTGAAGGTGGGTCTTGAATGATGCCCGAGCACTGTACCTCCTACAGGAAGCCAAGACCCAGGGGTCTCCTGAGCCCCTGGTCCACACTGCTTTCCTGATGTGGCAAGCCCACATCAAGACCAAAGCAAATTGCAAAGCCCACTGGCTGGTGGGGAGGAGGCCCTCCAGGTAGAGAAGGCTGCTTGGCACCCTCTGGCTGTGGCCCTCACCCATTCCTATGGCAGAGGTTTGGAGTCACTGGACCTCAGCTCCTAACTTTTGCTGTGTCCCCAGCACCTGCATGGTGTAGGGCGTGGAGTAGAGTGGAATTGGCCAGCCCAGACCTTTGTTTTGTTGAGAAGAGGAAACAACGCAGAGACATCAGTGACTTCCCAAGTTGCACAGTGACTTGGTGACACTCAGAGCTGGAGTTTGGCCCTGGATAGCCAGCTTGCCTTTCCTCTTACCCCTTCTGTAGGACCCTGCATGTAAAACACATTTCATTACAGTACTTAGAAGCATAAGTAAAAACCCCTTATGTTGAATGGAATCCTTTTTTTAAGCAGTCGATGACCAGCTTTCACTTGCTCAGGAAAACCACCAAGGGAGGCCACAAAGCTTGTCTGGTTTTGTGTTGGAGTAACAGGTCTGGGAAGGTCACCTGGGTCTCAGGACTCCCAGGACGGTGCCCTATCTAATGTCCCTGGGACACTGGTATGGCCGGGCTAGAATTGGATGCTTTGGCTCCAAGGAGCCCTCCTGCTGTTGGGAAGGCCACAAACCTGGCTGGGGTAGTACTTCTGGGACAGGGGCTCCTGGATGGTGATAAGGACAGGACCAGCCTGAGCTCACTGTGTGACATGGCGAGGATTCTGAGGTCTTCTGCTGGAGTGGCTTAGTTTAGTGGACTCAGATACCTGTCATGAAGGTCTGCACAGGTCGCTGTGGCGCCAGTGGGAGCTGCCCCAGTGTGTGTGGGAAGGCCTCACTGCAGAGGGGACTGTTAGCCCTGGCAGAGGTGCAGGAGGTGCAGCAGCATGGGCCAAAGATGCAGCATGCACTATGCCCCTTAGGGGTGTTGAACTCTCACAACAGACAGTGTAGGAGGTTGACTGCGTACTGCCATTGTGCAGGTGAGCTCAGGAGGCCCTACAGAGGGGGAGGGCACCTGTGTGGCGTCACGGTGTGATGTCATGGATGTTGAAGCTCCTTATCTTCCTTCTGCTTCTCTGCAGCCTCTCAGATGTCTCCCACAAAGGCCCCCGAGGCCTGCTGTGACTTTGTTGGCATTGTACTGGAAAGGTGGTGAGATGGACAAATGAGGGGTGGGGATGGTCCCCAGCCTAGCCTGATGTTACCCCAGCAGCAGGCAGATGCTGTGGGCCTGGTGTGAGTCAGCTGTTCCAGGGAGCTCTGTGGCTCCTCTCTGTCCCCACAGCTCTTAGCGCTGATGCTTGGTGCCCATCTTCTCCCATCCCTTCCTGCTTTCTGGCTCCCTTGGCAGCCTTGGATGTACCTTAGGAACAAGCAGAGTGACTATGCTGGAGTTAACCCACCTGTTCCTCTCCTGTATCCCTTGGTGGCCTTTTGTAAGGGTCCTGTGTCAAGGGCCTGAGATGTCAGAAGAGTCCATTACACAAATGGGCAAGCCAAGGCTTCACGAAGAGAAGTGACTTGCCCAGAGTCACCATTTTAGACTGGGCCTGAACTCCTGGTGACCCTGGCTTGGAGTGATGGATGTTACTGTTGCAGCCCTCCTCCAAGGTAGGATGGTCAAAGGGATCCAGAACTTTCCACCTTGCACAGTTCAGACTACCCCACGCCAGAGATCCTCAATGACCTTGAAGGAAACTAAAATTTCCCCATTTCCTGCAGGGCTTCATCAGTTTTTGGAGACTTACGTAACTGGGTCTTGCTGAGGCAAGAGCCCCACATGGGGCTGGCCCTGGGGTACTGCCGCTGGGTCCCTTAGGCTTCGTGTCATTGTCAGCCTCTTGACACTGCCTGCCTCACCCCCAGAGGCCCCAAGAGGCATGTGGGATGCTTGGAGGCTCAGATTCTGGGTTCAGATGTCACGAGTGACGTGTGGATGGGTGATCACTGCTCAATGTCCTCCTCCCTCCATAGGAGTCCTGTCTCTGGGGAGGAGTTAATGATGCCAAGATAGTAAGTATTGCCTACTCATTGGACACTGTCACCACTCTGGAGAGAATAGGGGCAACTCTTGCCCTCCTTCCCCCTGTCTAGCGACCCTGTGGTGCCCTCTGGATTCTCTCAACCTCTGCCACTCTCACTAGTGGCTGACCTGGCTGTGTTCTCCTTAAACCAGAGGCAGGAGTTCTGCCAAAACCCACACATGTAGAAATGTCAGCTGTGCCCAACCCCACCCCTGCTTGCTGCTGCCTGGGAGTGGCCGGCTCTTGTTGCACTGCAGGAGGCTGAACTAATGCACCACACCCTGGGTTTACCTGCTTCTTCCAGGCAGCCTTCCTGCCTCCCTTGCACAGGGATGCACACAGTTCACCTGCACCCTGGAGCAAAGTCCCTTTAGTGGTACTGAGCACAATAATGCATGGCTCATTTTATTCTCTTTCTCAGTGTGGATGCTGCCAGTAGGTGGGGCTCATTTGTCCTGTTTTCATCCTGTGTGGTGATTACTCTGAGGGCCCTTTGCCCTGGGCCTTGTGGGATTGTGCAAAATAAGCCAGGGCTCTCTCAGCAGAGTCGGGCATTTTACAAATCATGTCTCTCACCGTCCTTATACCCATCCTGAGGGTGGGGTGAGATTGATTGCAATCCCCATTCACAGATGGGCTCACTGAGGCTCAGAGAAGAGGCACATGTCAGCTCTTAATAATGTGGTAGCTGAAAGTCCATTGACTACAACAGCAAAGATAAGACTTCGGCTTCTGGCAGAAGAAGAGGAGCTGGGGTGAGGGGAGGCTCTGTGGGTTGAGGGCACAAACTGGATAGGCTCTTTATTATCTGCAGATGCTCATTTGCTGTGTCACCTTGGGTAAGCACCTCTCCCTTTCTGGTACTGTAAATTATTGCACCCTTAATATCTTTGAAATTTTTTTTTTTTTTTTTGGAAACTTCAGCAGTGAATCAATTGTGTGCAAAAAGGAGCTGTTTATTGGCACCAGTGCTGTCCTTATCCTTCAAAGTCTCCATAAGGGCATCACAGATGGGTCATGACCCAGCTTAAGGGGTTACTGCCATGTTGAAGAGTAACCACATAGCTGGGGATGCAGCAGAAATTCTGCTTGCTCACAGGAAGTTGCCAGGCTAGTTCTCATGTGCTCATAGGCCCCAGTATTCCAAGAGGGCCACACTTGCCACCATCGGGCCAGAACTAGCTCATTTGCCATTGCTAAGCCTCATTTTCCCCATCTGTACTGGGAGCACAGACGAGAGGAGGCAGCTTGGATCTGTGGGGTTGGAGCTCCATTGTGTGGGCATGGAGGATGGGCGGCTGTGCCTGTATCTGTTGTGGATGCTGAGGTTATGGTAAGTCATGGAGGGGGCTGTGCTCCACTGCTAAATACAAAAGCAAGTTTTAAAACTGTAAGAGGCCAGGCATGGTGGCCATACCTGTGATCCTAGCTACAAGGGAGGTGAAGATAGAAAGACCACAGTCCAAGACTGACTCCTGGCAAAAAATCTCCAGACCCTATCTGAAAAATAAGCAAAGCAAAAAGAGCTGCAGGTGTGGCTCAAGTGATGGAGTCCTGCCTAGCAAGCATGAGGCTCTGAGTTCAAACCCCAGTGCCAACCAAAATAAAAACAAATGCTGAACTCAGAGGGAGAGTACAAAGCTCTGGGTTCTATCCCCAGCACAACAAAATAAGAACCAAGTAGGTGACCCTTCCTGCTCAGGTGGCGTTTGTGACAAGGACATGCTAGTTATTGTACTGCCCTCAAATGACATCCTGGGGTGATGCAGGCCTTCTCACCTGTGATTCTGAGTGGAGAGGGGAGGGTGCTGAGTGGAGGATACAGGGCAGGTCTGTGTGCTAAAGGCCTCGGTCCACAGATCGTTATTTGGCCATCTGCCTCCAGATGGAGGAGCCCCAGCTGTCCCTGGGCTCTGCCGTCTGCCTCTCTACTGTACTGCCAGCACCCCACAGTGTGGCAGTGGCTGCTGTTTTTACCCCACTTGAGAGATGAACAGTTGAGGCCTTGGGAGTGGAGAGTCTGTGGAGGTGAGTGACTGGGCCATCCCAGCAACAAGGGGGCCATTTCTCCCCACCGGGCTGACTGGGCTGGGCCTCCACCTCCGTGTGTGGGGTGTCCAGCCAGGGGAACCCACAGTGGGGCTAAATAGTAAGGCCTTCTGGAGGAAGGAAAAGATTCCCAGAGTTCAGTGCTTCAAGCCATTTTGGTTTAAACACACATACACACACACACAACCTAATTAGAGGTGACAGTGGTGACTTTGTGTGTTCACTTTTTCCTCCCTCTTCCCCACACCTCCCCCTTCTCTCTGCCCCTCATAAGTTGTGTCCCTGGGAGAACTGGGTAACATTATAACTACCAAAAACAGCGTGGTCCCTGGAAGCTGGGGGAGGGGCTGGAGTGCAGTAGGCCCTTTTGGAAAAAAAAGAAAAGATTTTTTTTTTTTTTTAGGTTTTATTTTATTTTTTTCCCATTCGTTTGGAAAAGAAGCCCTTTGCAGTCGTGCTGTCACAGTTAAAATAAGGTTTAAATTACAGGCCAGCCCGTGGCTTTCCCCCTTTCTTTCAGAATTTTTGCCAACTTGCAATTTACTTAATGAAATCCTGCTATTCCGTTTAACGGGGATATTTTGTGCAGATGTTGATTTAACTTAGCTTTGCAAAATATGTGAACTGTACCGTTTCTTTTCCTATTTTTAACGGTTTCAGGATTCTAGTTCAGCAACTCCGCTGGCCCTGCCATGCCAACAGCTCTGTTTACCCGGGCCCTGCAAATGCTTGTTTTCCATGCTCGGCTGCCCATCCCGCCCACGTGCCCGCCGCGGGGAGGGTCCCTTCCACAGGGCACAGCCTCCACTGGAGATGCCACAGACACAGGAACTGGTGGAACTGGCCTGATGGGGCCGGAAGGCACCAGAGTTTCTGATAGCCTAGCCCCCTTGGTTTGATGCCAGAGTGGGGAAGTCATTTGCCTAAAGTCATATAGTTGAGTTAGAAGCAGACTGGTCAGGGCCTAGTTGTCCCCTTGGACCGGTGGAGTAGGGAGTGGGATGCTTGCCTTTGGCCCTTTGGGCTGTTTGTCCTCTGCAGGGAGCTGTGGGCTTGCCCCACTCACCCCTCTTGTATTGGGAGGCAAGTCCTACCTTATTTCTTCCTGAGGCAGTTGTGGTGTAGAAGAACCCTGAATGGGGCTCCTAATCCTTGTGGGACCTAGGGGCTCCTGCTGCTGACTAGCCAGTGTGCCCCAGGCACAGTGGCTCTCTGAGCCTCAGTTTCCTATTTGTACAGTGTAGGTGACACCCTGTCTCCAGGTGCTGACTTAAGGACCTAAAGGGTGGTTGTTGTGAGGTACCTGAGGCTCAGCAGTTAGTTACCCAGGGCGATGCCTTTTAAGCCTCACAAACTACCATCTCTGACATCCGGGTAGCCTGGGAGGAGACATGGTGTGCCTTCTCAACCCATGTCAGATGTGAATCTGGGATCTAGGGAAGGTCTGAGTCAGACATAGCAGGAAATACCCCTTCTCTGTGGATTTGGGGACTTCCTCAGCCACCCTCTCTTTAATAAGGAGCCACAGGAATGGCAGGGGCTCATATGGACAGGAGAGAGTGAACACATTATTTAGCCTGGGGAGAGCAGGTAGAGGTCCACAGATGGTGTGGGACTTGTGGAGAGCAGAGCTGACCAGGGCTCTGCAGCTTGGGCCACAGTATCCCTCCTGGTTGCTCCCAAGGGGTGTGTGTAAGGGCCCCTCTGGTGGGATCTCTCTCTGGCTCCCCATGCAGGAGCCTGGCCTTCTTCAGTTCTGTCCCTTGGGCCTCCCTTGCCTCTTGGTACCCCCTGCCTGGTGACGTTGGGAGAGATTTAAAGGAGGCAGCGAAAGTGGGCCTGTGGGAGCATAGAGGGGTGGGGCAGGGCAGCAGCTCAGTGCCTGAGGGGCCTCCGCCTGGGCCTGCTATGAAGTGCATTCCCTATAAGGCCCTGGATGGTGGAATGTTCTCAAAGGTACAAGCAGGACAACAGAGTCACCCAGGTACAGCACAGTGCCAGGGCACTGGGGATCCAACTCTGCAGACATGGCCACCTGATGGGGCAGAGAGGCCTACTCCAAGCACCAGGGGCTGGCTGCCCCCGGGTGGGACTGACAGGGCCGTGGGACCCTCCTTGAAGCAAACTCCACATTTACTTCATTTATATGGGATTGCTGTTGTCTTCAGGTATGATTGTGGGTGGAGGCATGGGGTAGGAAAGTGTGACAGGAACTTTTGTTCACCAAAGTCATCTTCATAGGGATCCTTTTGTAGTCACAAATCTTAGAAGTCTTATTTTCACCATTAAATATGAAGTCATATGTGATTACACACAGAGTGCAGTTATATTCTCTTTGTAGAAAAGTCAGAACACACTGAGAAAGCAGAAGTGTGCCCTTCCTCCCCAACCCATGCCCCTCCTGAGAGCTGACCACCCTAAAATGCGGCGATACATCTACCAGCAGGGCAGGTGCAGACACTGCAGTGGTAAGTCTGCATGCTTGCCAGCACTCAGACTCTGGAGGCCATGGCAGGGATTGTGAGTTTAAAGCCAGCATGGGCTACATAGGCAATCTAATAAGACTCTGCCAAAGAAGGAAGGAATGAAGGAAGGGAGGAAGAGATGGAGGGAAGAAGGAAGGACGGAGAAAGAGAAAGGGAAGGAGGGAGAGAAAGGAAAGGAAAGAAGGAAGAAAGAAGGAAGGAATGAAAAAAAGGAAAGAAATCAATCCAGTTGGTTACCATGACTATAATCCTAGGTACTTGGGAGGCTGAGATCGGGAAGATCGTGGTTGGAGGCCAGCCCTGGCAAATAGTTCTTGAGACTGGAAGCATAGCTCAAGCAGTATGCACCTGCATTGCAGGCATGAAGCCTGAGTCCCACCAAATCATGATCATCACGATCTTCATCCTGGTGTGTACTAGTCTAGCAGAGACACACTTAGACCAAGTGATGTAGGGAGAAAAGAGGCACAGGTTGAGCGTCTCTAATCCTAAACTACAAAATCTGAAATACTCTGAAGCCTTAAACTTTATGAACGCTGGTGTAACATCTGGAGTGAAGACTTTACTCTTGCCTGCCACGATGGGTTGCAGTCAGACTCAGGCACACTACCCAGTGTATAAAAATGCCTTTAGGTCCTGTGTATCAGACAGATATGAAGTACAAGTGAGTTTGTTCAGACTGAGATCCACGCCAAGAAACCTCATTGTAACTATGCAAATACTCCCAAATCTGAAACACTTCTGGTCCTAATCAGTTTGGATAAGTGCATCAACCTGTACTACCAATGTTAGACAGACAGAAAGCAAGTGCAGCAATATGGATAGGAGGTAATAAAATCCCAGGCCCAAAAAGTACATTAAAAGGAGCAAAAGCCTATTTTATACTGATCAGGAACAAACTTTTTATAAAAGACCAGATAGTGAACCTTTCACGCTTTCAGGCCCTACCAGTACTTCTAACACTGCAGCATGAGAGCACCCGTAGATGGCATATTAAAAAATGACTACAGCTGTGTGCCAGTGAAACTTCTTTACAAAAACAAGTGTCAGGTCAAATTTGGCTTTTGCTAATCCTGTACATAGATTGAAGCTAAAATGATCTGTAAGATTTAATAAGAATCTTTGCACACCTGACAACATAGTTTTGAAATGTCTAAATCAAAGATTTCTATCTAAGTGAAAGGAGAATTTGGGGCTGGGGCCATAAATCAGTGGTAGAGCACCTGCCAGCATGTTTGAGACCCTAGGTTACATCCCCAGCTCCATAAACAATAAAAAACAAACAAACAGGAGAATTTAACAAACCTCCAGAAAAGTAGACCTTCAGATGGTGATAGATTCAGTAGACAGAGACAGTGTTACGAATGTGACAGTGCGCTTGTTGATCTGCACATATACCTGTGGTTCTAGATTCCTGCCCCAGTGAGCTCAGCTGGATTTTGGTATCCTCCTTGCATTTTTAAAACCAGAATACTGTGTCTTCCCCTAAATGGAGCTGAAGACTGGAAAAAGCTCTGTCTTCAGCACTGGGTTCTGTGCACATCCCTAGAGTTTGCACTTAAATCAAATTCCCGTCTTGTGGTATTAATCCTATGTGGGTGTCAACACCAAGGGGGAGCCAGGAGAAGCATGGGGCAGGGTCCCAGCCCTTGATGGGTGTGCACACATGCAACAGCAGTGACCTGGTCAGTTCCTGACCTCGTTCAGCACCTTACGTGGCTCTCTCCTGGTTGGATATTCAAGGCCTTGCATGGTTTGGTCCCAGCCAGCCTCTACAGAATCTTTGCTAGCCTTTTGCTTCCTGGAATTGGGTCCTGGTTACTCTTTAAACTTTGTCTTCTTCTGCCTGTATGCTTTGCTTTGCCATGTGCCACCTTCCCTCCCCCCATACCTGGAATGCCCCCTTTCGTCCCCCTCCACTCTCACATCCTTTCCCAGCGAGACTTTCTGTTCCACTGTTCCTTGCCTCTCTGCCCCTCCATGATAACGTTCTTTTGTGGTCACGTCCTCGCAGACGGAGATGCGCCTTGGTCTTCTGGCACTGATACAGAACGGTATTGTGCACACACGGGTGCTAGGCAGGGCTGTGCAGTTCAGGTCAGGGGAAGGAAGGCAGCTCAGTGGGGAGCCTTCCTGCGTGGAGCAAACCAGCAGACTGGATGTGGGAATCCTGGCACCACCCCCGGTCATGACCTTGGATGGGTCAGGAGGCCCTAGTTTCCTCCTTTAATTTTTCCTCCTTAGTAAAATGGGACAGTCAATAACATATCCCTTGTGGGGCTGTTGTGAGAAGTAGGTGTGCCTGGCACACAGTGAGCTCATAGGACATGTCAGCTGTTAGTGCTTTCACCTCCCTCCAGCAATTCACTGTAGCTAGGCATTGGCAGAGCTGGGATTTGAACTGATGTCCTTGATTCCAAATCCCACAGGGACGTATGCCCTGTCCCAAGGGCCTGTCCTCAAACAAACCCAGACACACTGAGTCAGGGCCATCCGTGGTGGCTCCAGAGTGTCGCCTTCCCAGCCGATATCCCAAGCCTGGCGCTGGGACGGCTACGTCCGTCTAATGCTAGGAAGTTGATTTGGTTTGGGCTCCTTCCTGCCCCTGTCATCCTCTGTTGAGGAAGCCAGCTCTCCCACCACCGTGCCAGGCTGCTAACCCCCCACTTGTACAAGCGTGAGCTATCCGGGTCAGCAGAGAAGCCTCCTAAATATTGTGAAAAACATAGATTCTCGGGCTCCACCCAGGACCCATGAATCAGAGTCTCCAGGGGTGGGGCCTGGGAATCTGGACACAGGGCACAAAGTAGGAGATGCACCGGTTCTTTAACCCTTTTATTTTGTGGCTCAAGAGCTGTGTGCACTGCTGCTTCGAGGCCCCTCTTCGGAGTCTTACTTGGTCTGTGGCTGCTGCCATTCCCAGCTCTGTCCCCATCCTGTACCCCTGTCCGCTCCCCTCCACCGTAGTCTTGGAATCTCTAGAAACCCTGTACAATGGAAGTGGCTGCGAACGGGTGTACAGAGAGCCCTCTGGAAACACAGGCTCTGCTCACAGACTTCCTGTGTCTTACAATGTTATCTTCAGAATAGGAAACTTTGCCCCATTTTTGCAACGCACATCCTTTGCCTGAGAGTCAGTGGTGGTGCCGGCCAGCCAGGGCGGGTCACTTCTCAGGCACAGGCCTGAGTTGTTCCGACAGCCATGCAAGGAAGGCCTCTCTCCTTGCAGCCCACAAGAACAAACAAACAGACCGTTTTGCAAAAATAATTCATGTCAGCCAGACTCATCAGGATTATTTGTCTCAGTTCCTTAGACCTGCTGGTACCGACAGGGGTCCTTTCTCCAAGATGGCTAACTGTGGGTCCTACCCTGCTGGGTGGCCTGAGCAAGTGCCTGTTGGTCTCCAAGCCTCAGTTTCCTCTTCTGTAAGGAGAGAAATTGGGCTAAGTCATCTCCAACCCTGACAGCTAGCAAATCTCCACGAATCCTTTAGACTCCTCTAACTCCCTCCAAGCTCCCCTTTGAAAGGAACATGATGCTGCTATTCAACCATATGTTGCATGGTTTTCAGAGTTTTCTGACAATCCAAGAGGCGTGTGTCCCCCTTACCCCAAAATATTTAAGTGACCCACGGAGTTGGTGGCCAGATATCCCAGGCTACAGAGTGCATTCTGAGCCAGCAGCAGGGAAGCAACTCTTAAACCCAGGAGTCAGGCTTCTGCAGGCCTGCAGTCACTCAGACCTGGCTAGTGCTTGCCTGCTATAGGCAGCAGCAGGAAGTGCTTATGCTCGCCCAGTCTCAGGGAGGGCTGTTTTGGTCGGAGGGAAACAATAATGTGTATATAGCCCACTAAACAACTTGGAGCTGACCAGAAGGAATAATGTTTACAGAAACAAGAGTCTCCCTGGTTTCCTCTGACATCCTCATTGACTTCTCCCTTTAGCCTCCAGTGCTTCCCTCACTGCAGAGAGATTCAGTCCTACTGTGAGCACATTTTGCCTCTGCACACAGTAGGCATTTGCTGAGCACAAGAGGAACCCAGCTCCCTAAACAAAAGCTCTTCTTGCATCTTCTGCTGGCGAGAAACCAAACCCACAACGAGTGGTTCTTGAAAACATCCTGCCCACTCTTTCCCTCCAGGGAATTTGCTTCCAGGGTTTCCGGGTGGAGCTCCACGTGTTCAAGGCCTGGGCAGGGCGCTCTCTGTGGCTGCATGGAAGTCCGTGAGGGGCTCTTTGGAAGGTAGAGATGACTGAGCTCCAGCAAGACTCACCTTCTAGGAAGTGGTTCTCAGCGGGTATTTAAAAATAAGTATGTCAGTTTGCCTATTACAGGGTAAATGCCACAAGGAAGGGTTGAACCAAGTGGATGATCACATTCCAAGTGTGTAGATGAAGAAGGCCTCCAGTCAAACTGCATGGTTGATGAAGGGACAACTCCAGATCCATGGTGTCCATCTGGTGGCAGGACACATGCATTGTAGCAAGCCCCAGCCTTGGTGTTTTTGTTGGTTTTACTGATACCAATTTTTTGTGTGGTGGTACCGGGTCTGGAACCCAGGGCCTCAGGCATATTAGGCAAGCACTCTACCATTGAGCTGTACCCCCAGTTCTACTGGCCATTCAAAAATGTCCATGAGGGGGGTAGCCACAGGGTCTCAGTGGGCTCTGCTGAACACCTCCAGAACTGGGAGATGGAAAATGGAGGGAAGCGAGGCGTGGGTGACTGACACCTGTAATCCTAGCTACTCAGGAGGCAGAGATCTGGAGGATCACTATTCAAAGTCAGCCCAGGCAAATAGTTTGTGAGACCATATCTCGAAAAAACCTATCAGAAAAAAGGGAGGCGGGGGGACTGGTGGAGTGGCTCAAGGTATAGGCCCTGAGTTCAAACCCCAGTACTCCAAAAAAAAAAGTAGAAGAACACTCTTCTGTTCTGGGGACCGGCCCAACTCCCTGCCAAGGTCAACTGCCACTTGAAGGGGCTCTCAGACTGGAGGGCTGCTAGGTAGCACCAGGGCACCCTGGGGAGACTGGTGGCTCTGGGTCTCCCTGGCTTGGCTCCAGCTCCCACGTGCCCTGAGACACAGGCAGTTGCCTCTAACTCTGTGCCCTTAGGGACCCGCCCAGCCGGAACCTGCCAGTCCTCCGTCAGTGCCGCCTCCCCGACTTGGCAGGGCTAGCTCCCCAAGCTGAAGCAGCCCTCGGTATTTCCAGCTTGGCCCCCTGCCTGCCTCTCTGGGGCCTTGCAGTCTGTCCCTCTTGGGCCAAGATCAAGGCACCCCTCAGCCTGATGGCTTCCCAAGCCTTCTGAGTCCTCTTCCTGCCACCCTATGCACCCTCCACTCATCTGTCCTCACCTCCATTGTGTGACCACCCAGAGGCCAACATGCTGCTCCCCAGGGAGAAAATATGGGGCCAGGCTGATTTGTAAATCACCAGGGAGGCCACAAACAGGTGACCTTGGTTCACCTACTGCAGTTGACGCCTGAGGGGTTTCAACACAGGGTGGAGCCCCTCCCTGCCCTCTCTCATGTGGAAATGCCTGAGCTGGCACTGTCCCCTGGCCTAAGGCCCTAAGAAGTGCTGCTTCTTGAGGCTGGATACAGAGAGCACTGGGTGGCATGCTGGTATGCAGTCAAGGGCTGCTGCATCTTCCTGGGCAGCCACTGAGGGCCCAGGAGTGTCAGCCATCCCCATGGCTTCTTCAAATACACAAAAACACCGACAACTGGGGCGACCTTGCCAGTCCAGGCTGACTGGGTGGTGGGGAATGGGAAAGGAGACTGTCTAAGAACCCAGGTTTTGTGACTGCCGCACCTTGATGCTCATTGCTAATGTTCCTGTGAGAGGTCACTGGAAGGTGGGCTTTAATAAAGGCAGATAAGTGCAGAGGGGAGTTGGTGGCAGTTGTTTATACAGTGCTGGTAGGATAAACAGTTGTACTGAACCTTATTTATATTTTGCATGTGTTTATCAAGCTTTTTTAAACTTCAGCCCAGCTGCTATGAGAATTATTACAAGCTCTGGATTTATGAGTCCCAATTAATGGTACTTTATTGTATATGCACAATAATTTACCTTGGCAGGATGTGTGCTTCGTCCAGAAGCCTTGGTTGGTGCTTAGGGGAAGCAGAGTATCAGTGTTAGAAAGACGTGAAGTCAAATCATTTGTTTTCTCAGATCCAAAGCAGAATAAGGTATGGGGCAGATAAAAGCATGAGACTCAGGGACCTTCCCTAGGGACCCTAAGGTGCCGGGTCCCTGGAGCCCACAGGCGCTGACTTAGTGCACTCGGGGTATGTATGGGGCCAGAGGAGGAAAATGACTGAGAGGACCCACGCTGGCATTACCAGCAATAATCAGTATTCATCCTTACTTTTGACCCCATGAGTTGCTTCTCTCATTTTTGTCCTTACGTCTCTTTTTTTTTTTTTTTGAGACAGGGTTTTGCTCACTTGCCCTGAAACTAGCAATCCCTCTGCCTCACCCTCCTAAGTAGCTGGGACCTGGCTTGTGACTTAAAATTCAATATCCTCCCAACTAGCATCAACCACTCAGCGTCGTCGCTGCTGATGTGAGATGCCCGGTCTGACTGGTAACTTAAAGGAGGGGATTAAGGAGGGGCTTAGTCCCAGGACTGTACATCAAGCTTGGGGGGTATGTGTGTGTGTGTATTGTATGTGTGTGGGGTGTGTGTGTGTGTGTGTGTGTGTTGTATGTACTCTGCTCTCCCAGATGGATTTCACTCTCTTTCACACCAAGGAAGGTCATCTTGTTTCCTGAGGCGTTTGTCCCTGCAAAGGCTTCCCAAAGCCTTGACCCAAGGAGGGGTCACACTTCCATCCTTTGCCTCCATGCAGTGACAGTGGAATGAGTGGATTAAGTTAGGAAGGCACCTTCCAGCCCAGCCTCAGGATTACTTCTGGGCTCTGTTTTAAGGCTTGGTATCCCCTTCTGACTGGTGGAAATCACAGAGGCCATGCCTCCCTGATTTGACTGCCTCCTTCTTCCCTGGTGGTGAGGGGGTGGGGGACAGACCCCCTTTCCAGATGCAGCATTTGAGGCAGGCACAGCCTCTGATGGTGATGGCATCCAGGTTGGGTTGGCACTGTGGGGTGAGTTGGGCAAGGAAACTTTTGGGTGTTTGGGTTTTCTGCTGTTATTTTTAACTCTGGTTTTAAACGTCCTGTCTTGCAGCAGTGGCCACAAGACAGAGCTGGATGTTATGAGTCGCTTGATGTAACTAAGAGGGCCTGGCCTGTGAGTTCCCCACCAAGGAGGAAGTGGTTAGGTGGCCAGGAATGCAACCTGTGCCTCCCAGATTAATTAATAATTGAGAGCTGGCCCCCAGCCAGCCAGAGCTGGAGAGACAGAGTGAACAAAGCGGTGGTTAACTTGTGGTGGGGGAGGGGAGGCTTGACTTTGCCAGTAGCTAAGTGGGAAATTCACCATGGCCATGATTTATGGGCTGAAGTACTCAGTATCCTCTTTAGTGGGTCCAACTAGGGCCTGCGCTCTTGGGATGTAGACGTGGGTGCTGGTAACCCAGGTTGCTGGTGCCCATGGGAGTTGGGGGAGGGTGGCAGGCTTGTGGAGGAGGTTTGATCATACCCGTGAGAAACCTCAGAGACAGGGACTGTTCTGGCTGCCTGTTGGAATTTTGTACAGACTAAAGGATGAGTGGCTGGGGAGCAGGCTGCCCTGCATTTGAATTTTGGTTCATTGGCTATGTGACCTTGGGCAGGGATTTAATTTATACTTGCCTATGGGCGGTCAGTCATATGGGATAAGTAGACAGTGGGTGCCTGGCAGGTCTGGGTTCTGGTGGGGTGACTGATAGAAGGCCTTAGGATTGATCCAGTCCGGGCAGAGGGCTCATGCCATCAGTCTCTGTCAGCGTTTGCTGGACTCACATATACTGGGTGTCTGCTGCTTGCTAGGGTAGACTCCGCCAGAGCCCCTCTAGGTTTCCCTGTATTGAGAAAATACCCCTTCTTCCCACCTAATCCCAGCCCCCTGCAGAGGGGGACAGTTCCAGAAGGCACTCAGGCATTGCCATCAGTTGCGTTCAGCCCCGTTATCTCCTTGGGCCCCTTTTCCAGAAGAAGTCAAGGACTGAGAACTGGATCATGGAAAACAAGGCGGATGCCCCTCTTTGCTGAAAAGTTAGCTTTGGAATTAGAGGTCCAAGTAGCAGCATGGCTAGCTGTCAGAACGATTGCTGTCACGTCACTGCTGACTTGGCTGAGTCACAGCGTGTGCCTCAGAATTGTTCTGAAAATATAAAGCCCGTTCTGAAGTGACAGCTGTCCGTCTTCCAGAACGCTTGGCAGAAGGCAGTGGTGGCAGAAGGCAGTGGTGGGAGTGGTGCCTCATCAGTGTTATGCATGGTGCCTCAACCTCCCTGAGCCTTATATTCCATAACCTGAGGAGAATGGGGAAATGTCCACAGCTAGAAACAGTGTCCCACCATGACCAGCAATGGGCACACAGCCATCCTTTTGCACAGGCTAGCGGGGTTACGGGGAGCATGCCTAGCTCCCTCCTGCTGTGGTAACCAGGCGTGGGGCCAGGGGCTCTGTGGGGCTAGCCAGGTGGGGTGGACAAACTGGTTGGCTCCCTCCTTCCTCTGCACATCCCACCTCCACCCAGCCCTGTCCAGGGAGCGTGGAGCTCGCACACAAACAGTGCCAAGCGGCTTTGACTCACCTGCACAGAAGCACCGCCACAAACAGTAGACAGGTAGGCAGGTCACCTTGGCAGAGCTGGGAGCTGCCAAGCCAGTAGGTTATTTTGCAGCATTTTTGTAGGAGGGAACGTTGAAGTCTCACGTTACTGCATTCTCTACAGCAAATACTGATATTTAATTGTGGATTAATGATCTCGCCAGTCAATATTAGCTTTTTGCTTATTATAAGGCACTCCTGTTTGTTCCAGAAATATATAAGAATGATTCAGGCAACGCTTGCTTTTAGAAAATCCGGCATGTAGGAGTCTGCGTTCACTAACCAGGCTTGGACTGGGTATCTTTGTGTAACAAAAGGATATTTTAAAGGAAAGAATTTAATGTAAGAATTATTTTAAAATTGAGCACCCACCTCTGGCATTTTGGGGTGTTTATCCCAAACTGCATCTTTAGTGTAAATCAAGGCAAGTATATTTAACTTCTAAAACACACAGTGTTTTGTTGGTAAATAACAACAAGTAGGTATTAGATTGAGGCTAATTTTTGAAAGCTTTGCAAATCAGAAAAGCAGCTCTGCCACTCCGTTCTTTGGCTTTTCCATCCAAAGCTATGCTCTCTGGTCCCTCCAGCTTCACAGACTTAGCAGGCCAGAGAAAGTCACCCCTATTGCCAGACAGGATGCCCACAGCTTTAGGCTAATGGGTTGTTTTGTGCCATAGGAACAGGCCGTCCACATGTATAGTGGGCTCCTGTTGATTCATGCTGACCAGGCTGTGTGGTGGGGGTCAACAAGAAGGGACAATGTTCCTCTCCTACCCTAATGTCTGGACCTGTGAGCTTCAGTGGTGCCACCTGGAAGATGGGCTCAGTATTGCCATTGTACTTTTTTCAGGGGTGTTTGGGGTGGGAATGGGGACACATGATTCCCCAAGAGTTCTTCCTATCCTTAACTGCACCCCACTACTTGAGAGCACCCTGAAAAGGTGCTCACTGCCAGATCCCTAGGGAGGAGGGGCAAAGCAGAAACTAGCTAGACCAGGCTGTATGCTCATGGTGAGCCAGCCTGTGACACGCATACCCTCTTGTCGCAGCACAGAGAATCACAGGGGAAGTGGGTTTCAGGTTTCAGACCTAGGGGCTGTGGAAGGCTCTCTTTCCAAAGGAAGGTGACTGGTGGTTAGGTAAGATTCTGACAAACGCTGGACAATGGGGAAGGAAACTCATTCACCAAAAGCCAGATACTGTTGCCAGACCTATCTCTAAACCCCTTGGCCTTCTGAGCTGGGTGTCCTGGGAGGTGGCACCAGCAGGACAGGCTCCATGGGTGTGCAGTGTGGGCAGCCCCGTGGGGCACTGCTCAGAACGGATCTCTGCTTAATGTTTTGCTTTCACCATCTTGAAATTATTAATTTTTGAATAAGTGGCCCTGCATTTTTCACTTTGTACTGGATCCCCCAAACTATGTAGGTGCCCCGGCCCTCAGAGATGTAGTCACCTGCTCAAAGCAACACAGCTGTTAGAATTGGCAGAATTTCTCTTATCACTACCTGTGACCACCGGAGAGTGGGAAGAATGGAGTGTCACTGTGGGGGGAGGGCCAAGCTCCTGAGATGGCTGTGCACATGGGCACCTGGCCCTGAGAGCTGAGACAGGCTGATGGAGGGCAGCTTGTATGTGTTTTTCTTTTATGGCTTTATATTGGGTTCAAGGGGAGTCTGAGACAGGAGGTTGGCCAATAAAACTTGGATTGTATTTGGGAAATAAAAGAAAAACGGAGTTGCCCCCAATTCTCCCAGATGGGAACCTACAGGGTGGGGACTTGAAGCACACTGCTTTCTGCCATCCACCAGCTTCCTGCACCCCTGCTGTGTACCCAGGCTGTCCCTACCTGAATCCCTAAAGGACCACTTTTGTTCTCTGATTGGGTTGAGTCCGTGAACTTGGCCATTGAAGGCCTGAGATGAGAACACAGGCTCAGCTTGATGAGGGGTAATAAACCCTGAAGATCAGCAAGGGTCCTGGTTCACTTGGAACTCAGTTCTAATGGCAGCCCAGCCCCCGGGCTAGAGGATTTGGGGGGCCTTCCCTTCTTACTGCCACCTCTTTCTGGGAGTGAGTTCCCTAGCTTCACTTTCTTGCATAAATAGTGTTTTTTTAGAATCTTTCCCTGGGCAGTAATAAAAGCAAGGCTTTCCCACTGCAGGTGGTCTCTGAGTAAGAAAACAAGCCAACACACTGGGTTCTGACTTTGATAAGACAACAGAGGCCTTGGAGTGAGAGCAAAGTTCAGAGCCTTTTGTTTCAGAAACTGGTTCCTTCTCACTGCCTGGGCTGATTTCATAAGCTGCTTATCTTTGCTGCCTTGCAGCACTGTTCACTTTTCCACCTTTCAGGGCCTTCCATCCTGCCTTCTTCCATCTGGGGCCAGGGAGCTCCCTGCCCATTCTAGGTGGTCTGTTTCATCCTCACTCGGGGGAGGAGAAGCTCTGACTAGCCCCTCTCTCTGTGGCCTTTTGGAGTTGCACTGTCTTGAAGTTGTTAGGCTTGTGCCACAGAGCACTGGATCCTGGGACAGTCTGGAGGTGGCTTCAGGGAGCCACCAAGCAGGTCTATGTCCAAGGGCCTGGGCAAAACTTGTTCTGTGTCAAGGCTGCAGGACGAGTTCATCTTTTTAGGGTTTGTTGGAGATAAAAGAATGGAAACCGTACCCATTACAGCCCAGGCTGCCACTTTGTTCCTTCAGAGATGTGGCTCTGAGCAAGCCAGGGTCAGAAGGCCCAGGCTGCAAGAAACAAAGGCTTTTCTGCAGGGCCTCTCAGGTCTCTCCCTGCAGAAGCCAGCTGCTGACTGTCACCATACCCCTGATGGCTCCTAGACTCCCTTTGGTGGTACCTCGGGACAACACAGAAGGGACTGGAGGAAATGAGGCAGTGGAGAGGGTTTCCCTCGGTGCACTGCCCTGTGGCTTCCAGCTCTGGGGCTGCCTTCAGAAGGGTGTGTGGTACCTGCTGGATCTGTGAAGTTCAAAAGGGAGAGTGAATGAGGGCAGAGCACTACACACTTTCCCCTCCAGGAGGCACCCTTTCCCTCACCGGTGCTCCTTCTTATCATAACTAAAAAAATGCTCATTTCTGTACTCTGGAAGGGTGGAGTATTTGAGTGTGGGGGAGAAACAAAACTCAAAAGCCCCTGCTCTTCCAGGTTGGTGGGCAGCCTGTCATAGGGCCGGGGCACCATCGCTGCCTTTGGGTGGTGCTGGGGATAAAACCCAGAGCCTCTAGCAGCTTGGCAAGTGCTCTACCACTGAGCTATGTCCCTAGCTCACAGGATCCCTTTTCAATGTCCCATCTCTGCATGGCCCCCACATAATGGCTGGGAGTGGACATGGCTGGGTGACTATAGCATGGCTTCTGTGACAATATCCTGCAGCTTCTGGCACTTTGTAGCTCATAGGTTTCGTCCGTGGGAATAATACACAAGATCCTCTATCTCTAAATCTAGAGAGACAGAGCTCGAGTCCCTAGTGATGACTTTGGGCTCATTATCTATTTTCAGGCCTCAGTTCCCTCATGTTGAAATGGGAGCACGTGAGAAGATTGACGTGCTTCACACACTGCCTGGCATCTGGGAAAGGTCCTTAAGTGTTGACTGGTCTATATTATGACTGCTACTGTTATTTCTCCTGGATTCTCAGCTCCATTGGTACATCTTATCTTTGCCAGTGTTATTACCTAATGTGCATAAACTCTACCTACTGAGTCAACCTGTTACGTAACTTACACAAATACTACATAGATAAGACTGGGGGGTGGTGCTGGTGGTAGTGGCGCTAGTAAGAGTAACTTATGGAGTGCTTATTTCCAGCCAGGCATTATCTGATGCACTTGAAATTGATCCCAACGGATGAAGTAACCACTGATTACAACCCATTTTGCAGCTTAGGAAACTGAAGCCCAAACAGGTGAAATACTTGCCAAAGATTTCATAGCTGGGATTCACATTCGGGCTCTTGGGCCCACACTCTTCACCCAGTCCAGAGCTCCCACTGGTCCTAGCTCTGTTGCCCACTTCCACTGTGACCTTGGCATGTAATTATGACCTCTGTGAATATCAGTGTTTGCTTCTCAGCCATGTGGACTGCATGCTGCCCAGCCTCTCTCCAACTCCTCTGTCATTCTCACACACCCCCAGCACAACAGCTGAACCACAATGTTGGAGGGTGGTGGTGAGCACAGTCCCCAGCTCCAGACCAGCAGCTGAAAAGGCCCCTGAGGTAGGCCCTGTGCAGGCAGCTTCTATGGCCAGACCGCCCCGTGATAATGACCGATTAGGAACTTCCTCTTGGAAGCCCTTCTTCCTCCAGGAGCCAAAGGTGCTGGGGCTGGGGTGGGGGCTGGGGTGGTGGGTGAGAGTGAATGAGAGGAAACTCCTGTCAGTTGGGCCTCACTCTAAGCTACTAACCATTGGCACAGCCTAGCCACATCCTTCCCTGCTGCCACGCAGCCAGTGGGGAAGGCTGGCCTTTCCTCCCCACAGGGAAGAAAGCCTCCAGTTATCACTGTGGCTTCTACACTTGCTGCAAAACCTGGAAGCCTTTCTGCAGCTCACAACGATAAAGGAGTGTCAAGTAGAAACTCCTTTTCTCCAAGTTTGATAACAAAAAACTACTTATCTAATGGTCAAACAGGACTTTAAAGGGGTGGAGGCTAACCAGATGCAGGGCTGTGTAATTACTCCCAGGCATGGGAGCCACAGATGAAAGCCACCAGCATAACATGGGACAGAAGGGAGGGTGAGAGGCCCTGTGTAGCCCTGTGACAAGGGCTAAGAGCAATCTAGGCTCCTTTCCAGCTCTGTTGCCAAACTTGCTGTGTAAACCTGAGCAAGTCACTTAACCTTTCTGGTCTTTTGAATGCCCAAGTCTCATTTCTCAACATTTCTCTAGGGGCTGAGCAGATCTGTTTGTCCAATCCAGGAGAGCAAGGAAGTTGCTGTGGCCCAGGTGGGTGTGAAGGCCAGCAAAGCATAGAGCATGGTGGCCCCCAGCTCATTTTTCTGGGAATGCTCTAAGCCTTCAGATCTAACATCTGATTCCTTCAGGGAATGGCAGTTCCAGGGTGGTTTGGCCAGAAGGCAAGGGGAAGCACCATAGAACAAGCTGCAGTGCTGTAGGCTTTGGTGCACATAGCCCAGGGGAGCACATAGGAGTGCTTCTGCCCTTTGTTTTGCAGAAAACTGCTGATTGCTCTGTCCTCCTCCCCCAGACTGCTGTCGGCCCCCCTCGGTGCTCCAGCACCCCTCCATACACACACACACACACACACACACACACACACACAAAATTACATGTTGGGTTCTGAGTACTCTGGCTAGGCAAAGAGGCCAGGAGGAAGGCCCACCAGCCACTGGCCTGGCAGCTCTGTTCAGGGGAGAGGCCTTTGTTGGGGCTGTCACCTCCTGTCCTGTGCAGGCAGCCACCACCACCCTCTGGTGGCAGGAATGTGGGTGCCTCTGGGAGGTAACAGGGGCTGTCCCCCTGGGAGCCCTGCTGCAGCTACTCTGGGACAGACAGGGAGCTGGCCCACAGCACATTGCCACTTTAAATTTTTTCAAAGGTCTCATACCTACAGTGAAATGCACAGCTTAAATGTTTGGTGATGCTTAATCTCAATCTCTCTCTCTCTCTCTCTCTCTCTCTCTCTGTCTCTCTCTCTCTCAGGCAGGGTACGCCTGAAGCTCTTCTACATTGCTGTGTGTCATGTCTGAGTAGCATCCATGGGTAAATGTGCCTTGCTAGGTTTTGTGTGTCCATCCTGTGACGGTCATCTGAGAGGTTTCCAGAGGGGGCTGACGAGAGCTCCTGGAAGCACTCAATGAATCTCAGAGGTTTAGAGCTGGAAGTTAAAGTCATGCCATCCCCCTTGTTGTTCACATGGGACACTGAGGCAGAGAGGGGAGGTGACCTGCAGGAGCCAGGCCAGGAGGCTGGACTTCTGACTCCCCAAGGCCCAGCACCTCTCCTCCTCCCCACCAAACCCTCCCAGTGGGACCCAGAGCCTGGCTGGGAACTAGGCCAGGCCCTGAGCAGGGGGCATTGAGCGGGAGTTTCGGTCAGGGCTCGGTCATCTTTGATGTTGTTTGTTCGGGTCTGACTCCCTGGTATTTATTTGCTATTAAAGAGCTGGTTCCTAATTAGGGTGATGGCTGTGGGAGATGGCAGGACCACAGCCTTGGAGCCAGCAGGAGTAAAAGATCTTTTGAAAGAGAGCATCCCCTTACGTGCTGCCGGGCAGCTCAGACTAGGGACAAGAGATGTGGTGGGTGGATTGGGGAAGTACAAGGGTGTCTGGGCTTAGAGCCACCTGCCTCCTCACCTGCTGTGTTGCAGAGAGCACATTGGTGTGTTGGCTACACCACGAGACATCAGGGTCCATATGCAGATTCGTATGTGGGAACACAGCCACTGCACGGCTCATTTTTGTTGGAGAATTCAATTATTTCTCCTTTCCCTCCCTCCCTTACTGTGTGCCTCTGGCATTGCAGACACAAGGCTGGGAGCTAATGCACTTTAGGGTTTGCAAAGGCTTTGCCCCCCTCAAGGGCCTATTGAAACCTTCTGTGATGGAGACCTCTGGGCCATGACTGTCCATACCCCGAAGGGCCAAAACAGTGCTGGGGCCAGTTGATCAGACACTGGTTTTTTGCACACAGTTGGTTTGCTGTGGAATGTCCAGAAAATCCAGAGGGAGCTTGTGTGGGCAAGATACTCATGATGGATCAGTTACTTTTACAGAGAGGGAAACTGAGGCTTGGGGACACTTAGAAGTTTATCTGTGGCTGTGCATCTGGTCAGTGGTGGTAGTCTTAGGTCTGTCTGAAAACTTGGCTCATGTGAGAAGGGTTATTGTAGAATTCTGGGGTCCCAGGTTCTGGTTCCTGCTCTGCCACCTGTGCCATGTGTCACTCTACACCCCCTGGAGCGCCATCTTCTCATCACAAAGTCATCAGAGGCTCTTGCAGGTCACTCTGTAGACTGTTTTCCTTGGTTCACAATGTAAGAAACAGAAATAAAGTAGAAAATGAGTCCACACAAGATGAAATAAAGCAGTGAGAACCGTGTATCATCCACAACCCCCTGTTTAAAAAGTGTATTGGTTTGGGCTGGGGTGTGGCTCAGTGGTACAGTGCTTACCTAGCATGCGTGAGGTCTTGGGTTCCAGCTCCAGTATTCGCTGGGCCTCAGTTTCCTCACCTATGAAATGGGCTGTTGTGAAAAAAGCGTCTGGCTCAGTGATGCCTGTTGCCCTTCCTTCTTGCAGCATACTCCAGGCACCTCTTGCCTCCCCCCTCACTGAGCTTGGCACACTGAAGAAATTCTTGCTGGTGGTGAGCAGTGCTGGAATTTCATGGCCAGGATGGCATGGTGCTGCTTTCCTGGTCCTCTGGTCTCCCAGACCTGTGCCAGATGGATGGGTAGAGGGGCCAGTGACTTGGAGTATTGGAGCTCAGATTGTTGCTATTTCAGCTGCCCACCTGCTGGGATTGGCTGGTGCCCACTGGCTAAGGAGTGGGTCAGTAAAGAGCAAGGAATTGCTTCCTTTCCTCTTCTCCCTTGACTATCAGCTGGAATAAGAGGGCCCTAGAGGAGACTGAGGCAAAAGGCTCAGTCCTGAGCTTATTCCCTTGCAGACCTGGGGACCTAAATGCCAAGTAGAGGGTGAGGGGTTCGTCCCAGGGGCCAAGTGGCCTTTGTGTGTAAGTGGATGTTGGAAGCTCTGCCCCACCCCCACCCCCACGCTGCTCCAGGCTTGAGGCAGGGCTAGGATCAAGGCAGTAGGGCTGGCTCCTTGAGCTTCCAGGTGAAGCTGTGGGAAAGTGTTCTCTCCCTCCACTTAACCTGGCTGCTGAATCGTTTCCTGCAGAGAACCTGAGCCATAAGGTTCAGGTTGTGCTCTCACCAGGCCTACAGCAAAGTGGTAGTCATGTCACTATGTCACTTCGCTGGGCAGTGGTACCCACCTTCCTCTCAAAGCCCTGAGTCAAAGGAAAGATGGGATGTTGGAGGTTTTGGAGTTTGAAAGGCTGGCTGCCCCTGAGAGCAGGGTGCATGGGGTGGCCCTGGAGACAGGACCCCTTGCGTCTGGTCTTCATGCATATTAAGAGGCCCCAAGTTGGAGTAAGGCATGGTTTCAGGAACGCCACCCCTTTACCATATAGTAGAGAAACTGAGGCCCAGACAGAAGCTGCACATACCAGAACCCAAGAGGAGCAGAGTTTTTTGTTGTTGTTTTGAGTTGTTTGTTTGTTTGTAAGCACTGTGCTGTTGCACAGGGTGGGTACAGTTCTGGGGAAAACCTGTTTTCTGCCAAGAAAATCAACTTAGGTAGAGGTGGGGTGGGGCTCCTGGGAGGAGGAGTATCAGGCAGGGTCTTTTTTTTGAGACAGGGTCTTGCCATGTTGCCCAGGCTGGTCCTGAACTCATGGGCTCAAACAGTCTTCCTGCCTCAGCCCAGCTGGGACTCCAGGCATGTGTCACCACACCCAGCCAGGTAGTCTTGTTTATAACAAGGCCAGTGCAGCACCCCAGGCTAGACAGGGATCCCCACCCCCTCCCCGTGCTGGAGTCCCTCTAGGTGGTGACACACAGCCCTCTGCTTACCTCCTACTCAGGCCAAGGTTTGGACTGAGAGGCTCACATCCTGGCTGGGCCACGCTAGCTGTGCACCTTGGGCAGTCTGTGGGTGCTTTGGCTGTGAGAACAGGAGAAGGTGGCTCACAGAGCAAGGTCCTTGTAGATAGAGGAGTATGGTGCATAGGGGCGTGGGTGCTCCATTGGTGTATGTGGATGCTTGTCCTGAAGGCATGTAAAATTTCTTGTGGGCAGCAGCTAGGTGTAGTTCGTGTCAGTGCATCACAGCACCTAGCACACAGTAGGTACCCTGGCTTGCACGCTGTAGGTTCACCACCTTTGCATGGGTGTTGGGCGCTGGGCGGAAGGGGCGGCCAAAGACAACCTGGTGCAGAGCAGGTGCTCCCACGTCAGGGGACCGCTGGGCACCTGTCCCATCCCTGGCCAGCCATGCAGCGAGCAGAGCCCACCTCCCACCCCCAATAACCGCATGCCTGTGCTTGCCCTGCAGACGCCAGCATGTCCCCCGACGCCAGCAAGCCGAGCCACTGGTGCAGCGTGGCGTACTGGGAGCACCGGACGCGGGTGGGCCGCCTCTACGCGGTGTGCGAGCAGGCCGTCAGCATCTTCTACGACCTACCTCAGGGCAGCGGCTTCTGCCTGGGCCAGCTCAACCTGGAGCAGCGCAGTGAGGCGGTGCGGCGCACACGCAGCAAAATCGGCTTCGGCATCCTGCTCAGCAAGGAGCCCGACGGCGTGTGGGCCTACAATCGGGGCGAGCACCCCATCTTCGTCAACTCCCCGACGCTGGACGTGCCCGGCGGCCGCACCCTGGTCGTGCGCAAGGTGCCGCCCGGCTACTCCATCAAGGTGTTCGACTTCGAACGCTCGGGGCTGCCTCGCGCAGAGCCCGACGCCGCCGACGGCCCCTACGACCCGCACAGCGCGCGCATCAGCTTCGCCAAGGGCTGGGGACCCTGCTACTCGCGGCAGTTTATCACCTCCTGCCCCTGCTGGCTGGAGATCCTCCTCAACAACCACAGATAGGGGCAGCCCGCCCCACGGACGAACCCCATATCATCTACCTAGATTTAATATAAAGTTTTATATATTATATGGAAATATATATTATACTTGTAATTATGGAGTCCTTTTTACAATGTAATTATTTATGTATGGTGCAATGTGTGTATATGGACAAAACCAGAAAGACGCACTTTGGCTTATAATTCCTTCAATACAGATATATTTTCTTTCTTTTCCTCTTTCCTCTTCCTTATTTTTTTTTTTTTTTTAAGAAAATGATACAGCAGAGCTAGGTGGAGAAGCCTGGGTTTGGTGTATGGTTTTTGAAATATTAAGGCCCAGACAAAAAGCTAATACCAGTCACTCGATAATAAAGTATTCTGATAATAGTATTTTTTTTTAAACTGTCTTCTTTTTACGTGGAGGGATATTCACAGCTTCAGTGGGCTTCCCACCCATCAGTGACCCTGAAACTTGGCCTCGGTGTTTACTGGATACAGAGGAGGACAGGGAACAAATGGAAAAGGGAGACAGGATATTTTTACTCTTGTGGCCACTGGATAGGGACAGGAGCAGAGAAAGAGAGCAGGGCCATCTCTTTGGGAGACTCTTGCATTCGGATCACGGAAACCTCAGGTCTATGCCTCCCAGCTCAGAGCTATGCACAAGTGAGCAGACACTATTGCTCAGTACTGGAGAAGCAGCCTGAGAAGGAAAGGAGACCTACCTGCCACCTGTACCACTCCTGGACCTCCAGAGTGAGGTTCCTCTTAGCACCTGGGTAGGCTACACTTCACATACACACACTCACACTCACCAAGCAGCCCAGAACCTGCCCATCTGGGCTGTGCTAATGACTTTTGTAAAGGAGGCAGCTGGTGTATTTCTACTTCATAAACGGGGAATGTTAAGGTTCTGGAAGAATAAGTGACTGGCCCGTGAGACAAATGGAGACTGGAAGTTCCATCTAATTGTAGGAACTGTAGACCTGAGTTTTCTTTATCAAAAAAAGAAGGCCTCCTTGGCCAAATAACGAAGAGGAATGTTTCACTGTATGTCCTCTTTTCTGAAGATTTACATTAGCATGAAGTGCTCTGAGAAGCACTTGCTGCTTAATAAATTATCTCTCAGTTTAGCAGCTTATAACAACAGACGTTTACTCACGCCCACAATTTCTGTGGGTCAGGAGCTGGGTGGTTCTGGCTTGGGTCTGTCCTCTGTTGTGAGGTTGTTGTTAGGAAATCTGTAGAGCTGCGATCATCTCAGACCGATTGGGTCTGGCGGACCTGATCCAAGCCCACTCAAGTGGCTATTTGGCAGGAGGCATGGGTTTCTCTCTCTGGGGCCTTTCTGTCAGGTCTCTTGTGACAAGAGAGCGAGTCCTCCAAAAGAGAGACCAAGCGTGAAGCCCCTGTCTTCCATAACCACATGTCACAGTGGGGAATCATCACTGCCACCATATTCTACTGATCGTGTAAGCCAGCCCTGTTCCCATGTAGGGGAGCCCACACAAGGATGAGAATGTCAGGAACTGGGGGCGGGGGGCGGGGAGCAGGAACCATGACCATCACATCCTTCTCGAAATATACCACCTAACTTTGTTTCCCAAAGATATTTGCCCAGAGACTGTCCCCACCCTTGCTAAGCCTGTCACCATACAAGGCACACAGGAGCCTCAACTGACCAAAGCTGGTCACACCAGTGTCGTCGCACCGAGGCCCTGTCCTGAGAGGCCTGCAGGGGGCGCCTGACTCACCTTTGTAGCCCGGGGCTGCATTCTCAATGTTGGTTAAGCCTGGAGGCCCTGAGGCTCACGGGCAGTTGGTGAGGGTCCAGTCCAAAGGCAGCAGAAGCCAGTTCTGTTGGTGCCAAGGAGAGATGGGGAGCTCTCCATGGAGGTGTTCAGTGCTTGAGTTCTGGTCCTCAAAGGACAAAGTGTCAAGGTGACAGAGGGAGCTAGATTGAAGGGCTTGGAGTGGCAGACCAGAAAGCCAGACAGGCATTTTCAGGCATTCACACTATGGAGGAGCTGAACTCAATCACTCTGTCACTTACAGTGATGTCTGTGGCTTCTTAGGTCTTCAGGATTACCATCTGTGAGATGGAAATAAAATTGCTCCTGACTCAGAAGTAGGTGCAGAGTGGGAGAATTAAGGACCTGATCTGACATCAGGACATAGCAGCTGTTGCTAATATGGCCATCGAGAAGAGGCTGGGGAAACTGCACACCAAAACAAGGGATGGGGCTGATGCCCAGGAGGCAGTGGGAGGGTGGGCTGGTTCCTGAATGGACCAGTAAAGTGATCAGAGCTGAGCTGCTTTTTCCTTTTTTGGTGGTACTGGGACTTGAACTTAGGGCCTCATGCTTTCTAGGCATGCACTCTACCACTTGAGCCACTCCTCCAGCTCAAGCTGGCTTCTTAAGTCACTGCCAGGGACTTAAAGGCCTGGAAGGGCCTCTCAGAAGACCTGGGCCCTGCCGAATCCATCCTGGCTCCCAGAACAAAGTGTCTATCAGGTAGACTCCATGCCTTCGGAGGACGCAGCCAGTCATCCACATGCCTACAAATGAAGGGGCAGTCCCAGTCTTCCACCCTCAGGGAGCAAGGGGCAGGTATAGAGACTGACACCTCCTCCTACAGAGGAGGAAACTGAGGCCTGGCCAGGGCCCAACTGACCTGAGGTGGACGGCTGCCTTGAGGGTCTCAGTTGCTGCTTTTTTTGTGTGTGACTGGGTTGTAGGAAGCACCCTACAACACTTTATTAACATCTTATTGCTTCCATAGTTAAAGATACTGATGGAGCTATATACAGTTCCTTTACCTGGTTCCAGCTCACGCTGAACAGAGCTTCCCCAGGCTGTTGGGAGTTGGGACACTATTAGTCAGACAGGACCCAGAGTGAGAAGGATGGTACTGCCTAAGAGCCTTAGGTGGCATCAGGCTTCAAGAGGGTCCTTGGGGGGGGGGAGCAGAGGCGTCAGGAGTGCTGAGTTAAGCCAGGGCCCAGGGGAATAATCCCTGAGATGAGTTAAGCCATAGGCCTCTCTGGTATGTCCAGAACAAGGGAAGTGGTGCTGTGGAGGGGACATATCTCCAGGCACCGTTGGAACTGGGGGAGCTTGACAGAACAGTTTGTGTGGTTATATGGTTTGTGGCAATTGGGTCTTCCTGCATGACCATGTGTGAAGGATGTATCCCTTAAAGGGAAGTCATGCATGGAGGCTGGGCTGGAGTAGCCAGTATCAGGCCTGGGGGCAGTGGGTTGGAGGGTGGTCACAGTAGCCAAGTAAAGCCACCTGTCACCTACACCCCACTTTAAGTAACTGTATTCATGTAGGATAAGGCCGGGAACTTTCCCCATCAGGGATGGGTATTGATGCTCCCAATTCTTCAGTGTGGAAGAACACGGGACTGGGGTGGGTGGTGGTGTTGCCTTAACCAAACCCACTTTTCATGTCTCCTAGCGGTACTCCTTCATCCTCCATCTCCAGAGTCTAACCTGACTGCTAGCTCTCACTTCCCCAGCTTTTCTCACAAGGCCCTTGTTAAAGGGCTGCTGGGCTGTGGGGGAAAGAGGCCTGGGAGGTGACTGTGGTGGTGGCTCCTCATCTACAGGCTCAGGAGCAGGAGTGGAGGTAGTCAGGGGCTAATGGCTGCCACAGAACAGGCGCACAGCTAGACCAATGAGCAGTGTGGCCAGGAAGAAGGCGGCTGTGAGTTGCAGCTGTAGCAGGGCTGGAAGCACAGGATTGAGCACCAAAGAGCAGGACACATGAAAAGATGTGTGATGCTGCTGCCATGCGTCATGACAGCTGACATAAGCAGTCCATCTAGTGCCTGGCTCAGCACCACAAGTGCTGCCCATCTTGAGAAACGCTCTAGGAAGCCTGAACCTGGGCCACTGCCTGCATGCAGTGTAGAGGAAGAGGTTCTGGAAAGAGTGGCTGCCTTTCTTTGGGGCCTGAGTCCAGCTCCAGACCCTCAGGTATAGGTGGGGGGCTGGGACCCAGGGGCTGGGCAAGTAGCTGAGTCGGCAGCAACTGCTGTCCCCCTCCTCTCCCAGCACAGTGTGGGGCAGTGACTGGGGATCCCCAGACCACCCAGGATCTGGTGACGCAGGCCCCAAAGAGACATTTTCTAAACAAGGTCTGGGAGCCTGGAGAGACTGATGGGAGCCTGGTGCCCAACCCCAGCTCAGGAAGGGCGATGCCGCCAGCATTGCCAGCAGTTGGCTAGGTTTGGAGGAAGTGTTGGTCCTCCCCTGTCCTCTCTATGGCGTCTGTTCCCAGCTCTGGCTCTCCCTGCCTTAGTCTCTGTGTGTATGTGGCAGGGATGGACGAGTTGATCAAGGAATGAGAAAAGCAGACTGGGAGAGAACAAACCCTGGACGTTTTGCATTCATGTCTCAGGTGAGACAACCTGAGGCACAGAGAGGGAGAGTGAGTGGTACACAGCATGTGCACACTTAATTAGTCTCCTGAGAGTTCCTGGTGCTCCACACCTCCATGGTCTCCCTCCCACCCACCCCCAATGTCTACACCCTCCTATCCCCCACACTGCAGGGAGACTTAAAAGCCCCTGCGCAGCACCTCTGTGCTGCTGTCTTGTTCTAATCCTGACCCTGCCACATTGCAGCTGTGTGACCTTGGACGTTACTTTAAGGCACTGTTTCAGTTTCCTCTCTGTAAGAGTGAATACTAATGGTAAGAGTACCTACAGTGTGGCAGCGGTGTGGGGTAGGTTACATGAATTCATGCCAGGGCACGCTGATTTGCATATGTCAAGTGTTCCTAGTATTCTTTGGGAGTCTGAAAGGTAGTTCAAGGAGGTGAAAAAAACTCAGCAAGAGTGAGGACTCAAATTCAGATCCCAGAATTTTCTGGTGACTTTGGGCAATCACCTGGCCTGTTGTGAACTCCTGTCCACAGCTGGAAAGTAAGTGGATGACCCGCCCAGTGACATCTCTAGTCAAGGACATCTGGTCCCTCCAGACAGCCCCTAGCCCTCCAGTCCATTCCCCACTTAGGGTGACAACAGTCTCACTCCTCCACAGGGCTGGGCTACTGCCCTGTCCTTCAGGATAGACAGTCAGCTCTGAGGGTGGCCTGCAGGGTCCTGAGGGAACCTGGCACTGCCCGTCTATCTGGACCCCTGGAACGTCACATCCGGCTGCCCCTCTTCCACTCGTTCAGGCCCATGCCCAGCCTGCCCTCCCCTCTTCACCCTCCTTGCCCCATCCAAGCTCTGACCACCGATCACCCCTCATGTCCCATGTTCCCCAGTGGCCCTGGGCCAGCCCCCCAGTGCCGGGCACTGAGGATGGACTCCCGGATGTTTGTGGAAGGAAAGGGTCACAGAGGTAATGGCTGTAGGCGTTGTATAAACTCTAGGGACACAGGGGTGTGTTTACTAGTGTCATGGGTCTCTATGACAACCCCCAGCTGGTTTCTCCCTATGCGCCCCTAAGAACAGTCACCCCTCCCTCAGGTTTTGGGATTCAGGACCTGTAGTCTTATTCTCCCTTCTCAGAATTGCTGGGGAGCAAGAGGTCTGTGAAATGATTTAGGACAAAGATTTGGGATCGTTAGCACTGAGAAAGCCCTCAGAGTGCATCTGCTTCTACCACTGTGACAGAGGTGAGGCCCAGAGAGGACAGGGCGCTCACTGGGGTCACACAGCAAGTTAGTGGTCAATGGAGGCCAAACCCAGGACCTGGAGCTCTTTCCATATCTGGCAAAGGGCAAGGCGGTAGAAAAACAGATCACAGGTTTTGCTTTGTTTCCATTGTGGTCAATATATGTAGTATAACATTTACCATTTTAACCATTTGAAGTGCCCAGTGGTGGTAAGAATGTGCCATCATTGGGCAGCTGTCACCACCAGCCTCTCCAGAACTCCCATCTTCCTATGCTTTTTAAGTCTTTTTCTTTCTTTCTTTTTTTCTTTTTCCCAGTACTGGGGATTGAACCCAGGGCCTTGTATATGCTAGGCAAGTTCTACCACTGAGCTCCAACTCCAGCTCTTTTTTATTTTTGTATTGTACACCAGGCTGTTCTCAAACTCACAATCCTCCTGCCTCTGCCTCCCAAGTGCTGGGATTACAGCCATGCCCTGCTTTATTTGTTGAATTTTTAAAAATATTATTTGCTGTTAGTTTTTTGTTGTTATTTCTGTTTGAGCAAATTAATTGTAAATGTTTTGCTTTCTATTTCTCATCATTGAAAAGCAAACAAAATGGAGCTTTTGGAATGCCTAAAAGCACACACATGCACGAACACCACCATCTCATGTTCATAGCCCAAGATGAGCTTTCATTAACATTTTAATAGAAACACATTTATTCATGAGTTTTTGTAAAGGAGGAAAAAAACCCAAAACAGCCTCTTCCAAAACAGGCCTTTTGATGTTGGCTCAGTTCCTTAGGTTGCCTAAAACAGGCAGAATTTTGATGTGTATAAGAAACAGATTAATGGAGACTCCCCCACGCCTTCTTCCCTTTTCTCCTCTAGGAGAGAGCGAGGAAGTCTGTCATTCCTAGCTGTGATGCCAAGTATTGTGGACTCTAAAGGCCCCTTGCTTTGTGCTGCCCAGAATAGAATGTCACCAAACATCAAAAACCACATCCGATCCCTGGAGAGCTGGGTGGCGCTCACTGGACCTACCGAAGTGGCTCCTGGGTTTTCCTCAGCCTGGACTCAGAGGGTCTGATGTCTGACCCCTGGAGCCACTGCCAGGATCCCTGCTCCAGCCTAGCCATGATGAGGGGTGTCCCTGCCATTGCCAGTTTTTGGTCACACTGGTTTTAAATGGAGGATCTGTCATTCTGGGCTCTACCTGCTCTGAGTCAGCGGCTGGGTGCTCAGCTGGGGAGATCCCTGGCTGGCCTGGCCATGGCCTGAGCAGGATGTCATGAAGTCTTCTGTGACAGTCCCTAGGCCTTTGGGGTGGGCTCTCTGATGACTGAGAGAAACCAATGGTCATTGGGGTGAGTTTGTTCTTGAATTTTTCATGGTTAGGGAGAGAGGACACACCAGGGAATTCAAGGCCACAGAGCTGAGGAAAACCACCCTTGAGCAGAGAGATTTCCCTATCAGGCCAATTCCTGAGGGGCAGCTGCTACTAAGAGTGTAGGGACTCTTTCATCGCAAAGGAGACCAATGCAAACCTGATGCTCATGGCATGGGAAGCAAAAGTCCTTTGTCTCTGACCTGGGAACCTTGTGTCTTCTAGAGTCTTTCAAAACAGTGTCCACGAAACAGCGAGGCACTAACATCTTACCTTGTATATCAGTTCCTGACAGTTTGGTGGTGAGAATAGTCTGGCTCACAAGCCAATCAATTAATGCAACTTGAGGGAGGCCCATAGAAAGTGATAGCAAATGTGTTGATCCGATCGTATGGCCAAGTGACTTCCTACTTGTTAACAAGAAGGACCTGGGTGAGAGTGGTTGCAGGCTGTTCCCTGGGGAGGTCACAGACACAGCTTCCAAATCAGTGCCCTGAGTGCTAACTTGCCTCCAAGTCAGCCACTTTCTCAGAAACAGTAGTCAGCCTTGATTTCTGCTTTTCAAATGACAGTGACAGAGATGGCTACTTATCCTGACAGTAAAAGAGGGACTCACATTGTGGCAGAGCGAGAGTATCACCAGAGTTTGGGTATGTGATGCTTATGAAGGAAGAGTGATGATGCTCAGCATTCCTGTGGGCTACCATGCCAACTTCAGACCACCTGGAGGTGACAGTAAGAGGTCTCAGGGTTTTGTTTCATTTTTGTTTGTTTGTTTATTTACAATGGATCCTGGCAGCTATAAGGGAATACAGAGGAATTTTAGCCTGCCTGGAGAAATTTCCTGAGACAAACTCCCAGAGGGAACCCTGGGTAAAGAATTACCTCCCATTTGGGCTCTACTGCTTCAGGTTGAGTTTATAATTCCACTCGTGACCCACTGGAGAATGAGGGATGGATGCAAAGAACTCTAGCTAACTTCTTGCCATCAATCCACTGCCATTGGGTTGAAGCCACACAAGCAGTTAAATGATATGGTAGTGGCATTGGGGCAGCAGGTACCTGGAAGAAGGTGACCTGCTTTAGAAAGTTGCAGCTGTCTGTGAGTCTGGCCCAACTTAGCCTGTGAACATAACCCTATGTCCCCACCAGAAAGCAATGTGGCTGTGGCTGTTGAGTCCACATAGCCCTAAAACTGAAAGAGATGTTGTCAACAATGATGGCTTTGCTGCCCAATTTAGGGTTTTGAGTGCACAGCTTGGTGGAGCTACAAGCAGTTGCCACCATGCTGGTTGAAGCTAAAAGTAAATGTGCCTTGCTTACTGTTCCAGAAACACTGCCCTTCACACCATCTCTCCCTCTCTCCCTCCCGAATCTCAACTGCTATAAGGACAAAGATGACTGCAGTTAACACTAAAGTCTCCCTGTGCCCAGGGAGGCAAAATTTACTTGCTTCCATCCAAGTACACTAAGGAGCTTTGCAGACGGAGGGACTCAAACCATCCTACCAGACCACCATTTACCATGGAGGGAGGGGAGCCAGATTCAGCTGCTAGGGTAGAGGAGGGTTCAGAGTGGGGAAGGGAAGCTGACATGATCATTTGGGCCATGTCAAGGTACTGCTGCTGTTGGCTGATGGCTGGCAGGAAGTGACTGTCTACCTGCCCTTCCCTATCCCATGGAGATTCTCCAGGTGGGGAAAAGGCACACTCAGAGAAGTGCTGGTACCTTTAGGGCCCCACAATCTAATGAGTCCTTTGAGATACAAGAGCTGGGGGTGTAGCTAAGTGGCAGAGTGCTTGCCTGGCATGCACTAGGCCTTGGGTTTAATTCCCAGTACTGCAAAAAAAAGAAACACATTATTTTTTTTAATTTAAAAGCTACAAGTGACAGATGATCTTGCTGTCCCCCAGGGCACCCTGGGGTCTTTGGACTCATACCCTCCCCACATTAGTCAGTTTCTTAGCACTGTGACAAATACCTGAGAAATGATTTAAAAGGAGGACAGTTTCAGTGGTTTCGGTGCATGGCCTGCTGACTCCATTGCTTTGGGCCTGCAGTGAGGCAGAGCATCATGTCAGAAAGGGTGTGATTGAGCTTACCTCATGGAAGCCCGGAAGCAGACAGAGAGGGACAGAGAAAGGGGCCAGGAATAACATATGGCCCCAAGGACATGCCCCCGGTGACCTACTTCCTCCTCCATCACAAAAGTTTCCATCTCCCTCCAATTATGCCATCAAACTGTGGATTCATCAAGTGGATGAATCCATTGGTTAGGTTAGAGGTCAGAGCCCTCAGGACCCAATCGTGGCTCAATAATGGATCTGCCAGGTGGGGCCCAAGCCTCCAACACACGAGCTTTTGGAGTATGCTTCATATCCAAACATGACACTCCCTGACACAGCTGCCAGGAACCCTCTTTCCTTTCCTTTCCTTTCCTTTCCTTCCCCTTCCCCTTCCTTTTTCTTCTCTCTCTCTCTCTCTCTCTCTCTCTCTCTCTCCCTTCTTTCTGGCACTGGAATTAGAATCTAGGGTCTCACACTTGCTAGACATGCCCTCAGGCCTTTTTGCTTTGGTTATTTTTGAGACAGGTTCTCCCATTTTTGCCCTGGCTGTCATCAAACCTTGATTATAGCTGAGATTACAGACGTGAGCTATGGAGTCCAACCAGGCACACCCTTTTCAATGCTTGCTACTAGGTTCTTACTGAAATCAAGTTGTACCTCCCACCCTGCCCTGCAAGGCCTTGTAACTGGCCTGAGAGTTCCACCTGGGGTAGGTCCACTCAGAATCAATGACTAAAAGGGCAGAAAGGGTCCAACAAATTTCATCCAAGTTTCTGAGGGGAACAGCATACTCTGGGACATGACTGCCCTGGTCCCGGCAACATCCTGGCCTCCCACCCCTTTGGGAAAACACTCCGACACTCAACTCCCTGAAGCAAAGCTGTGGGCTTAATGGTGACGTTCATTCACAGAGATTCCCCCAAATGCCTTGACCTGGGTCCCTGATGGGCCAGCTGAGCCCTAATCCGGTGTTGTCTGGGGGGTTGTTGTGGCCATTCAGCCTCAAGGGCCAGCTTTACCGAGCTGGAAGTTGGCATGGCCACTCAGCCAATGGGCAGGACGCAGTGCTGTTCTTATAGCTCTGGCCAACACCCTCCCCCAGGAAGCCTGTCCCACTTTTACTGACTCTTGGGCACAGCCAATGGCTTGGTTGTGTCAGCTACCACTTGGAAAACTACAGCCTGGCAGATCAAAAACATTCCTCCTTGTGGTGACAAACTGGAAACAAGTTGAAGCTGCCGATTGAACTTCCTGGGTCACGTCTGTAGAGGCCCATAGAAAGGGTATGGTATGTTCTCTGCTAAAGATGCCTGGCAAGCATACCTGCCCAGATCACACCATTGCCACCTGGACCTGTTATCCCACGAGACATGACAACACTTCTAGGGGCACAGCCCTGTACAAAGTACACTTCTGCCATTTCATGCATGACACGAGACTCAGTCAAAGCTGACCTGGCTGTCTCACAGCGGGCATGACCCCTGCCTGGTTATGGCAGATTGATGGCCTCGAACTTTTGACTTTTATATTATTGTGTCTCTTGACACTTTCAAGTCCTGGTGTTGCTGTTCTACTCTGAGCAGCCAATTCCAGCCACAATGTTATGGGCCAAAGCAACTGATGGCTGCGTGCCTAACTCTGTCATGGCTGAGACTTTCTGGACCGCTGATGGTCGGACAGTGCTGCAGAAGGCACTGAACCATTGAGGTATCCAGTGGCCTTTCACATTCCCTGCCATCCAGGTGTCTGGCATCATGAAGTGTTGGCACGACTTCCTCAAAACTTAGGTCAGGTTTCCAGAGCCTTCCTCATGGGCGGAAATAGTTCTGTGTAGCTTTGTCACGCTGTGCAAATGCCTGACATCTGAGTACTGCATTGGCCACCCCACCAGATAGCTCTAGCCATGATCTGATGGCAGTATCCCTGAACTATCAAAACTCAAAAGACTGTGGGAGCTCAGCTCCTGCACCGCCTATGCAAAGCATCTGTGACTCTCTGGATGTCTGCCCACCCACTTCCATCACTCAGTCACTCACAGGCTGATGAGTGCTACCTGTCCCATGGGGTAGACCCAGGACAGGATGGACTCATCACCAGTTCTCTCATTCCATACTCACAGAAGTCAGTTTCTGTGGGCTGATGTCTGCTTTGCAGAGGAGAGAAAATCTCAGGGAAGTTAACTAGTTGCCCAAGGTTGCACAACCAAATGGTGGTACTAGGTCGTGAACAGATCTACCCGACTCTTGCTCCAGTGCTAAGTTCTGCCTCACTCATCAAAGGGACTGGGATTCCTTCCTATGCCCCACAGGCTCTGGCTTGTAGCATCCATTTATTTCAGCCTATACATTGGTTCTGGATACCATACTATGTGCGGGAGACTTAGAAAGTGGGGGAGTCTCGGTTGCCTCATCTGGGAAACGGGTCTGAGACCAGCCTCAGCAGGGTGATTGGGAGGAGCAAATGAGCTCAGAATAGGAACTGCTCTGGAGAAAAGTGTGGGGCTAGGGCTGGGACAGTCTCAAGTGGTACAGTGCCTGCCTAAGCAAGCACAACGCTGAGTTCAAATCCCAGTACCACCAAACAAATTCAAAAAAATAGAAATTTTTAAAATTCAAGACAACAGTGATATGGATTGTTTCGTGGTCAGAAGTGAGTGCAGGGATTGCTGGAGGCTTGGGATGGAGACACAAGTAGGAAGGTGTACTGAGAAGCAGAGCTAGGTTCCCCAGGATCTCCCTTCCTGTGCCTGAATCCCCAGACAGTACTCTGGGTTAAATAGCTCCTTTCTTAACCCTTCCCCTGTTTGGAGCAGTGGCATTGGGCTTTACAGATAGACAATGGGATGCAAGCACAGAAGGTTCATGCTAACCCTTTTCTCCCATTCTAGGGATAGGATGAAGGAGGCTTGGAGGGCTCGCTAGCTTGCCCAAGCTCCTGCAGGACATAAAGGGCAGAGTTTGGACTGAGATTTCTCTCTGGGCTCCTTGGGTTTTATAACCTTGCTATCACCCCCAGAGAAGCTAAGCAAACAGGCTGGAGCATGGGCAGAAAGAACCCAGAATCTTCCCTCCATGGGTGGGATTCCAAAGTGGTTGATGGCCAGGTGTCCATGGGCTAACTCCTTTCTTGAAGGGGCTTCCAGGCTGGCTGGAGCAGCCAAGACCTCCATGACTCTGAATGGGTGTGTTCTCTGTGACATCAGCACTACCATCTTTTGCGGGTCCCTCTATGACTCAGCCAGGTGGTTCTTCCTTGCTGCAGTCCTGGCCCAGATGTCCCCTCTACAAAGGTAGCCATTGACAGACATCAAGTCCAAGTCTTTATGGAGGGTAGAGGCTCCTCATTGTCTGCAGCCCCTCACACATCCTAGGCTGAGCCCGTCATGCTCCCTAAATAGGCCCGGTTGGCTGGTGACACCAAGCCTCTGTGTATGCTGTCCCCACACCCATGCTTAATTGTCAATCTCCTTCCTATTCATTTAAAATCACAATTCTGTGTTATGAGGAGATGTGTACACATGGACAAATGGGATAGACTAAGAATTGCCTCCTCCCATCCAGGCCAGCCAGCCTGTCAACCAGTTGGTTGTGTTGTATGTCCTTGTTCCTTCCTTTCAACATGTTGGCATCTCAATGCCCCTGCTCATCTGTCCCTTCATTGGGGACCCCTGCCCTAACACTTTCCCGTCACCCAGCACAGGTACACTCTAACCCTGAGCACTCACACAGTACCCATGCACCCCTGCTGGTTCAACCCTTCCGAGCTCTGCTTGTGGCCTGGGAGCTGTTTGAGGATGGTAACTGTACTGTGTTGGTCTTGTCTGTCCCTGATGGGAGGTTGAGGTCTCCGGAACATGGCAAGTGCTCAGTAAGTGCAGATTAGAGTGTTGCAGGATGATGGCCCAAGGGCTGCCCGGAGTCTCAGAAATCCCCAACAAGCAGGTCCACTAATAAGCAGGGCTGGGGAGGGAAGAACAGCTACATCTTCACCTCACTCTACAGAGAATAAATTCCAGATGGACAAGACTGTACAATGTGAAAACAATGAGTCCATAAAATAACTTGCTCAGAATGTTCATGATTTTGATCTCTGGTTGGGAAGGGCTTCTCCAAACCCAGTAATGGAAGAAATTAGAAAGGGAGAGATGTATGTATTTGTATACTCCAAATTAGAAACTTCTGTACATCAAAACACACCAGAAATAGAATTAAAAGAAAAACAAATATGTAAAGAGCACTTGAAAAACAAAAAGAAAAAAGTTGAAAAGCCTCAACAGGAAAACATGGACAGTGGATTCAAAAAGAAAGGGGACAAAAGGGACATTGAAGTGACAGGCATTAGCTTGTTAGAAAACATGAGATTCAATTATTTCTCACTCATTACTTTTGCCAAACCATTTTAAAAAATAAGTTGTATTCAGTGTTGCTGAGCTAAAGTGAGATGAGCAGTGTATATTTTCCTTTGCGGCTGATGGGGTGAGAAATGGGGCCACGATCAGAAAACTCGTTTCTTTATTTCTTTTGCAGTACTGGGATTAAACCCAGGGCCTCACTCATGCTAGGCAGTTTCTCAATATGATTCAAAAGCCTTAAAAAGGTTACGTCCTTAAGAGGACTCCTTGCATCTAGGAGTTTGGGACCAGCCTGGGCAGCATAACTAGCAAGACTTCCTCTCTCTCTGTCTCAAAAAAAAAAAAAAATCTATCTATCTATCTATCTATCTATCTATATGCCCTTTGTTCTTTCAGTTCTGTATTTCAGGATCCTTCCTGAAAAATACTTTTTTTTTAATAAGAAAAAATTCTGATAGAGTGTAAATGCCCCATATCAGGTAATTACACAAAGGATGACTCATCTATGTGACAAAATATTATGTAACCTTTACCAGTCATGTTTGCTAATGGCAACTGTGCCCAGACAGTGGAGGGGAGGGCAAGGCACAGTTTTTTTTTTCTTTTCTTTTTCTTTCCGCTTTCTATTTTGCAGAACTATTTACCTTACTGTGACCATGTGTCATTTTTAGAAAGAAAATAACACATTTTCGGGTGTCTTTAATAGTATGGAAAAAATCATTCTATAACGTTGGAAGGAAAAAAAGTAGATGACAACCTCACAGATGCGTAATGTGATACTTCATTTACATATATACATGTATAGTGCAGGAGGCACTGAGCTCCACCCCGGTGCATAAAAATTGCTGAATATGTGCATGCATGTTGATAGTATGATAGTAATGCATGCATATATATATATATATATATGTATATATATATATATATAAAATATTACTAGTGAATTTATCTGAGTTCTGGAATTTGGGATAATTTCTGCATCCTTTTTCTTTTATATTTTCTTACACTTAAAACATTTCATATATTATATGTTGTTATATTAGACTTCATTACAAACTGCAATCCTAAAAACATTCTCAGGCCAAGCAAGGTGGCTTACACCTGTAATCCCACCTACTTACGAAGTGGAGATAGGAGGATTGAGGTTTGAGGTCAGACCAGGCGCACAGTTCAAAACTCCAGTATCGTGGCCACTAAAAAGAAAAAAGAGATTCTCCACAATGACATTGAACAAAAAGACTTTGGTGTTAAGCCTGAATTAACGAGTTCTCTTTTGGGGGAGTGGGAAGCAGGACTGGGGTTTGAACTCGGGACCTCTCCTCCTTGCTAGACAGGTGCTGTACCGCTTGAGCCACTCCACCAGCCCCTCAAAGAAAGATTTCTAATGGCCATTGTTCAGTTTAGTTGAAGTTCTCTGTCTTAAACGACAATGAATGAAACCTGACATCTGATCATTTCTCAGTGTGCTCTACACTTGCTCCCTGCGTCCGCCTTCCAGGCGCTGAGAGGATGACACTGTGAGCAGCAAGACAGAACGAAAGCACGCACACACAGGCACACCGTGCTCTGGCCCTGAGGGAGTGCCAGCCTCCGGGGTCTGACGCACAGGCCACCATGCTGCTTTCTACCTGGGCTTCCTGGCTGCCCCGTGGTCCAGTGAGCACAGAGAGGATTTGGTGGGGTGGCAGGGGAGGAGGGACCCCCCACAGTCCTTGTGGGGTGATGGCACACATTGCATCTCTCATTTGGCTTTCAGTAAAGGCCTCCTGGCTACTGTGCCTAGAAGACCCCATCCTGACTAATGAGGCTCCTGCCTGTCCTGGTGCCCCACAAACTTGCCCTGCTCAGCCCAGTAGTGGGCTTGGCTCTGAGGTGGCATTTCCCTAGAAGAACAAACAAGAAGACTGTGTCCTGCGGTGCTGTCTGGTTAAGTGCTGCCCATTCCTTCATTCGTGGGCTCCGTGTGGGATTTACTTCTGAGACAGACAAGATACGAGGGCTCTCCAGGACTCAGTGCAGAGTACCCAGTGCACATATAAGTTAAAAAATTTAGGTGGGCGTGGTGCTCTGTGCCTGTAATCCCAGCTACTTGGAAGGCTGAGATAGGAGGACTAAGATTTGAGGCCAGCCTAGGCAAAAAGCAAAAGACCCTATCTGAAAAACAGCTAAAGCAAAAAGGACTGGGGGATGTGGATCTGAGTTCAAACCCCAGTACCACTGGTCAAGAAAGAAGAAAAGAAAAGAAAATGAAGGAAAATCTTGGGGCCGACAAAAGCAAGAATGTGAGGCAACCCTCACAATAGGCATATTGGCCATGCATGCTGGCGGCCAGGCCATTGGAGAGAGGTTAGAAGAGTAATCATAAGGAAAGGACAATGACCATTCTTCAAGCACCTGTTATGTGCTGTGCATTATCTAATTGTTCCATCGTCCCTGTGGTGGGTGATGTTGGGTCCATTTTACAGATGGTGAAACTGAGGCTCAGGGAGGTAAAATAAATACCTATCCAGTTACCTAATGAGAAAATGGTAGAGTTGGAATTAAAATCCAGGCTGTCCTGTTCAGAAACTTACCTGACATCCAAAAGTCTCTGTGGTTTATTTATTTATTTTTAAATGAATGGCTTTAATGCATACCTACTGATGCCAAGCCCTGGCTTATGTATTTTATATGGTATTCTGTTTATCTTCAGGACAGTGTCTGTGGGGGATTGTAATTATCCTCATTTTACAAATGAAAAAGCTAGGGCTCAAGTCTGTTCAAAGCCACACTGAGCCAACTAAAAGTCTTTCTAAGGGAAGCACCTAGGGGGAAGAATGGATCAGGAGCAACGAAGATCAGGCCCATACCACCCTCGCTGTGGAGTAGCTGTGGGAGCTACTCCAGGGACTGTCCCTTGCTCTTTCCAGAGGGACCTCTCAACACACTAGGTGACAGACCCAGCCTTCTTTGTCCCACAGCCCCTGGCAAAGGCCCTCTCAGCCCAGCAGCAGACAGGAAATTGACTCAGCCCCGACAGCCCCCTCCTCAGACTCACACACCACAGTCCTGCTTTGGAAAAAGGGTGGTTTTCATTTCTTTCCTTTTTTCTTTTTTTTTTCCTTTAAGCACTCTTATTCGCTCTGTCGCTGGGCTGTCTCTCCCACGAGCTTCTGCGGTCGTAGCCAGAGGTCTTCTGGCGGCCCTTCTCTATCCTGTCCTGGTGGAGGGTCCAGCCATTAGGGCGGGCTGTGTGGCCCTACTGTGCGTGGAGAGAGGTGGCCCCTGGAGACCCCTGACGGTCCCTATTATATTGGCTTTTATGAAATTGAAACTCATAGCACATCTATTACACAATAAACCACAGCTATTTCATGGATCAAATTAAGTTTTATTTGGGCAAATTACAACCTTTCCTACAGTCGTGCCTTTGTAAGGCCATTCCTTTTTAATAAAAGCAAGCATTTCTGGAGCTGGCCCTCTAGGACCAAAGCTCCACAGTGGGTTGGGGGCTCAGCCGGGGCTGGCAAGAAGGTGGGAGCATGTGTGTGTGTATGAGAGAGAGAGAGAGAAAGAGAGAGAGAGAGAGGAGAGAGAGATGGGAATCCTCAGGGCCCCTCCTGGGATGCAGCTGGCCTCGTCCCCCTGCGTCCCCATCCTGATGTTGCCAGGGAAGTCTGCAGAGAACTTCTCATTAAATGTGAAGAGAAGCAGCAGCAACAGCAGGAGGGCATTTCCCGGAATCCTGGAGGAAGTGTGAGTCACCAGCCTGCTAAGCAAGCCCTGCGTGTCCACCTTGGCCTGGCCCAGGAGGCCTGGGGTGCAGGGCCAGTCATCAGGGCTGCGCCAGGCTGGCCCGCATAGACACGCCTGCTGTCCAGGCTGACACAGGCTCTAGGAATGCAAACAAAGCTGGGTGGAGGGGCCTTCTGGGGACCAGGGCGCTGGGCCAGGCAGGAGGCAACAGGCCCACAGGAGAGGCCTACAGAGGGGCCATGGGCCTCAGACAAGCCCCTTTCTGGCATCCTTGGAGCCCAAGTGGCTGGTAAGGCTCCTAACTCCTGGTGTGACTTGACCAGGCCTGCAGCTCTGGACTCAAGCTTCACAGGGGGCAAGGGTACTTGCCTGAGATCAGAGCTTCTCAAAGTTGGTCCCTAAATCCGCAGCAGCAGTAGCTGGTTACATGCCCGAAATGCAGATTCTCCACCTCCCACTCCAGATCTACTAAGTGGGAAGCCCGTGGATTGGGGGCACAGCTCTGTGGTAGAGCACTTGCCTGATGGGCAACCCTGTGGTGGGACCCAGCAATGAGTGTTTTTAACAAGCCCTCTGAGCAACGCTGATAAACGCTCAAGTTTGAGGACCACTGTGTTTAACGATCTGGAAGTCAGCTTCCATCCCCCATCTGCTGGTTATGCACTCAACAAAGTGACGGGATATTTCAGTAGTACTTACTGTGTGCCAGAACTCAGCGGCCTCAGTCAGCCCTGCCAGGGCAGCTTCTGGGAGCATTTCTCCATTGTACAGATGACGTAAGTGATACAGTTCTGGAACCTCAAGTTCTGGAACCTCAGAGGTATGGATGCATACTTTTTTTTTTTTTTTTTAATGGAGACAGGTCTCACTATGTAGCTCAGGCTGGCCTTTAAATTCCTCCTCCAGAATACTGGGATTATAGTCGTGTACCACCACACCTGTCTCCCATTGGTAGATTGGGCCTGTACTGACTAATTAGTTTGTGTGGATGGCTGACCTTTCCCTGGGTAGCTTTTCTTAAAATGCTCTTCAGAAGCTGTTCTGCTATGTCACAGGTAGCTGGGGGTGGGCAGAGCACTCACCCAGAAGTGGGGAATAAGAGGGAATCAGGCAGGCAGAGTGAGAGAGCAAGAAGAGAGGGGAAAGACAGGCGGCCTGAGAGAGGCGGCCTGTGGGGCAGGGTCCCCACAGCCTTGTGTCTCCAATCCATGTTCTTGGGCCTGCAGCACCAATACCAGCTAGGAGCCTAGCAAAAATGCAGAATCATGGGCCCTGCCTTCGCTGAAATGAATCTGAATCTCAATCTACATGGGGCTGGAGCTGATTTGTCAGGATGGCTCCACTTGGCTGTTGGGCTCCCACCCCCATCGGGTGGGTGGCCATGGCTTCTGTGGCTGGCCTGGGGATCCGAGTGCACATTCACATTCAAGAAGAAGAAATTGGGGCACACAGCCAGATCCCTGAGCCCCTTCTTGCCACAGGACACCTAGACCCAGGATGTACAGGGCTTTGGCTCCCTCATCAGCCCAAGCAAGCTCTCAGTAAATCCTGGGTGGTGAGGGTCCTTAAATCCCACCAACCAACCAGCTGAAACCCCTCTTCCCAAGATCTTCACTTCCTGCCCTGCTCTTTTCCTAGAATGCAGCCTCGGGGTTCTGACGCTGGCTCTGCCACTTACTGCTTGGGCTCCTTGTCTTACAAAAGAAAGAAGGAAGCTGGCCAGGGGGCCTGGCCTGTGACCCACCTCTGTGGAAGGCTTAGGTACAAGGACTGGGATCCAGACCAGCCAGGCAAAAAGCTGGAGGCCCCATGGGAAAAATAACTAAAGCCAAAAGTCTGGCGGAGTGGCTCAAGTGGTAGAGCACCTGCCTAGCAACCGGGAGGCCCTGAGTTCAAACCCCAGTATGCAAAAACTGAAGGAAGGGAGGGAGGGAGGAAGGGAGGACTTAGGTACAAATCTAACAAAACATGTACAGGATGTATGCAAGGAAGAAACGAGCACTGATGGAAGATACCAAAGATGTGGGGACAGGAAGCACGGGTGCCCAGCCAGGATGGGAGCACAGCCTGGGCCCCAAGCACCCCTGGAAAGGCGAGGCCACAGCGGGCACATGGCATCCATCTTGCTGAGGGGCTATCACTGGCACCCACAGCCCAGGGAACGGCCCTGCTGGCCACCTTTCCCGGTGAGGCCATGGCCTCCGGCTGGCCACTGGGGCTGAGCGCGTGCGCTTCATGGCGACTGCGCCACCCTTGGTCGCCGTGAGCCCTGGCCACCTCCCAATGCATGGCTGGCACTTGGCGCCAGGAGAGGCTGATGAAGAAGCCGTGGGTCAGCCTAGGGCTGGCCACATTTCTGCAAGACGCTGTGGGGGAAGTGGCCTTGAGCAAGACAGCCAAGGGCAGTGCCACCAAAGACTTTACCCTTTTCCCCAAAAGATCTGGGAGACAGGGGAAAGACCCAGCAATGAGGAGTCCCTGTGTTTTTCCAAGTGATGTGAGGATGAGCAGACTCTGGATATCCTCACCCAGCAGAGCAGCTGGTGGCGCTGTGCAAGCTGCTGGAGTGGCAGACACAGGCACCAACAGCTTCCTGTGCTGCTAGCTCACCATGGAGCCAGGGGCCATCAAGGCCAAGGAAAAGCTGCTGGCTGAGGAAGGAAGGGGTGTACAGCCTCCACATCAGGGAACTGCAATCAGCTTATTGGGGAGGGGCATGTGCACCACTGTGTCACAGCCTGCCTAGGGGGCCAGCTGAAACAGTGGCTGGACTGGCACCTGCATTGGGACATCCCTTCTTCACTACTCATTTCGTCCTGAGTCATGTACTTCCCAGGCGCCCTCTTGCCTGCAGAGCAGCTCACATCTGCTGTTGCAGACCCTTCTAGAGACTGTAACGAAGGGAGCCCAGGTGAAAGTGGCCAAGGATGAGGGTGAGCAGGTGGACAACAAGGTGAAGCTGGAGGCCATCCAGCAGGAGCATCAGGAGAAGGAGCTGCAGACACTCTCCCGGGCAACGAAGGCAGTAGTACCTGCTGCCTCTGGGAGGCTGGTAGTCCACCGGCAGGCAGAAGTGCCTGGTGGGGTCCTGCCATCAGAGTCCCTGAAGGACCCTGCCCCTGAGCTGCAAGTATTGGAAGAAGAGGAAATAACCAAGGAGGAAACTGATATCTTCTGCCTTGCCCATTCTAAAGTGAAGGCACTGAGAAGACCCTCACCAAGGAGAAGAAGGGGTTGGGGCTACCAGAGGAAGATGTCCAGGAGGTCAGGAGGGAGCTTTAAAGCCAGCAAGAGACTGACAAAGAGAATGTACCAGATGATCAAGCAGATAGCTTGACTGGGCAGCTGGAAGTGGCCCAGATGCAGGCAAGCTGGGAGTGGACGAGGTCTTGACTGTGCCATACATAAAGATGGCAGGATCAACACGGACAACTTCATCAAGGCGATTGAGCTGATAGGCCAAGAAGATATCGCCATCCTCACTGCCCAGGTAACAAGGAGACATCGCCATCCCTCACCACCCAGGTGGCCAAGATTGTGGCAAGTCTGGAGGAGGGAAAGGTGGAAGAGAAGCAAGCCAGGAAAAGGGCTGAGGAGGCCACAGGAGTGCAGACTTAGGGCTGGCCCAGCTCCCCTCCCAGGCATGTGGCAGCTTTGCGCATGTCTGCGTCCATCTTCGGCACCAGCCGGTGTGGGAATGACCAGGATGGCAACTGCTTGGAGGTGATCCTTAGTGGCAAGGGGATGTAGGAACATTCCACATTGTCAAGATGTTATTTCTTTCCAACTTGTTCTATACCTGCAACATGACCCCAACTAAAATTTGGTGAATTGTTTTGTGGATATTGACAGAACAGCCAACAAAGTTATGAAAAAGAACAAAGAGGACTGACGTTATTCTGCTTCAAAACCTACCATCAAGCTACAGTAGCCAGTGCAGTGTGATATCGGAGAAGGAATGAGCGAGAGGCCCAGAAATAGACTTAAATGAGTATCTTTGACAATTTTCTCCATGGAGAAAAAAGTCTTTTCAACAAATGGTACTGGAACAACTAGACATCCATGTGCAAAAAAGAAAAAAAAGACTTTTACATCTTTCATAAAAATGAACTCAAAATAGACAGTAGACCTAAATGTAAGACACAAAGCTATAAAATTTTCAGAAGCTAACTCAGAAACAAATTGAGTAACTTGGAATCAAGCAGTGAGTTTTCAAATACAACACAAGTATGAAGGAGAAATCAATAAACAAGATTTCATTAAAATGAAAAACTGCTCTGCAAAAGATACTCTTAAGAAAATGAAAAGACAGGCCACAAACTGGGAGAAAATATTTGTAAAACATATCTGATAAAGGACTTGTATTCAAAATATACAAAGGGCTTTTAAAACTCAACAATAAGCAAGCAACCCAGTTTTTAAAACAGCCACTACTGGAGGTGTAGCTCAATGGTAGAGAGTTTATCTAGCATCCAGGAGGCCCTGGGTTCCATCCCTGGCACAAAACAAAAGCAAGACAAAAGACCTGAACAGAAACCTCACCAAAGAAGACACGCAGAAGGCAGACGAGCATGTGGGAAGACGCCCACCCAAGCTGGCAGCCAGTAACTGTTCTTGACATGACTGGGTTACCCAACACACGTTGGAAAACTTAAAATCCAAGCACCAGTGGGGATGTGCTGCTGCAGGGGCTCTCCTCACTGCTTGTGGTGATGCAAAATGGTCCAGCCACTTTGGAAGACAGTTTGGCAATTTGTTACAAAGCTGAATGCACTCTGACCATACAATCCAGCAGTCACACACCCAGGTATTTATCCAGTTGAGTTGAAAACATGTCCTTGCAAAAATTGTCACACATAAATGTTTATAGACCTTTGATGATTGTGGAATCATGAAAAAGTGGACATCATCACGATGCTCTTCAGTGGGTGAATGGGAAAGGTACATTCCTGCAGTGCGGTAGTATTTGATATCAAAAAGCCATGGGCAGTCATGGAGGAGACCCAAGTGCTCACTGCTACGTGAAAGAGGGCAGCCACCGTGTCACTGCCACTCCACCATGTTCTGAAGAAGGCAAAACTGTAGAGATGGTGAAAAGACAGTGGTTGCCAGAGGCTTAAGGGAGGGTGTGGGGAGGAGGGGATTGTAGGCGGAGCACAGGGGAGCTATAATGTTGGATACATGACATCAAACATTTGTCAAAACAAAACTGAACCCACCAAGAGGGCCAAACCATGGACTCCTGTGAATAACACGTATGACTACATATCATATCAACACCAGTCCACCGACTGTCACAAACGTACCGTGCTGACACACGATTTTAATATAGGGAAACTGTATTATCTACTGGATTTTTCTCTAAATGTAGAGCTATTCTTAAAGACTGAAGCCTGTTGTTTCTATTGACAATAAACCCAGCGTGGCATCTGCTTGGAGCTCCAGGGTCTTAGTGCCTAGAGGCTGCATTTAGCATCTGGGCAACATGTAGGGATGGACATTAGTGTCTGAGCGACAGTGATACAATCTCAACTCCCACCATTCATCTGCTGTGTGACCTTTGGCCAATCACTTAACCTCTCTGAACTTCAGGTTCCTTATCTGTAGAGTGGGAAATAATAGTAATTAGCAGTAGGGTATTAACAAGGCTGGAATGAAACATTCTGGGGAAGGTGCTTCAAATACTCCCTGGCTACAGGTAAAACATCAATAAGCATTTCCTATTCATGGTGTTAGTGAGGGAGAACTGCTGTGTACCGCCCCCTACTGGTCACTAGAGACTCAGCTGCTCAGACACCCCAGAAATCTCTGTCCACAGGACTCTCCCTATGGTTGCCAACCTCCAGTACAAGCCAGGCTTAGCTAAGGGCTGAGTGCGGAGGGACTGTGAAATGGGCCAAGCCGGGACCTAGCCTGCGTAGGGCTTTGGGGTGGATAAAGTCAAGATGAGAGAATCGGGCGGAAGGGCGGTGTGCAGAGGTCACCTGGCCCATCACCTTGCTTTAGAGAGGAGGAAACAGAGACGGCCCAGTTTCAACATGGAACCTACTGAATGTGGAGAATGAGGGGGTGGCCTGATGCTGGGGGGGGTAATGACCGAGCCTGACCGTGACCACGTGCTCAGCACTGTTGTAGGGGCTTGACGGGAGCTGTTTACCCCCAAAGAAACCCTGCGAAGTAGGCACTGCCATTCCCACGTGACAGATAAGGAAGCTGAGTCACAGAGAGGTTAAGTCACGACTCCACACTGCTTTCAGGATTTTCTCAGGCTCTTCCATACCTGCCCTGCCTTTCTCTCTGGCTGCAGGACACCGACATTGTTCCCTGTCCTCCCGTCCCACAGGGCTTGGGAGGACAAGCCCCAGGGGAGTCTTTCTCTTTAGACACCTGTGCTTTGTTGCGGATGGGCTACAGGAAGTGGAGGCAGTGGTGGCTCCCAGCCTCCCGCATGCTTCTTAGGCTCACCCAGGTGGTGGCCGACTGTCAGGGGCTTGGTCACCTGGTTGAGGTCTTGCTGTTGAAGAGGCCGGCCATGCTGCAGATGACGTCCCCCAGACGTGTCTTCACCATCTCTGGCTTCTCCATGGCCGGTGCCTCCTCCTCGGCTTTGCACGGGCTCTTGGGCAGCAAGAGCCATTTCCCATGCAGGCTGTGGCCAGCTGCCACTGCCACACGCTACGCAGCTGCAGCAGGTGTGCTAGGACCCATCCAGGAGCTCGTCCAAGTCCACCTGGCAGGTGAATTTGAGGAAGGTCAGCTGTTTCCGCTCAACCTCTGCCATCTTGCAGCTCCTAGAAGGGCCTCAGGGAGTCTTCGCTGACGTCCAGCCAATCATCACGCCTCACTCCTCTCTCCAGAGACTGGTTCAGGTATGAGGATATGATGTCTCTTTGCTGATGAGAAGTGGAGGGAAACTGGGAGAATTCTAGGAAGAGCTCCTTGATTGTAAGAGAGAGGGCAGGAGAGACCCAAAGAACCCACCTATGAACATTGTGGGATCTGTATGTGATGTAAGAACCATGGCAGCCACCTTAGGTCCATGAGGGCATCAGTCTGAGAAGTGGTCTGACACACTGAAGATGGCAGAGCAGAGGCAGTGAGTTAACTAGGTCCTTAAAGATGTGGTTAAACTGCTGAATTAGCCATGGAATGCCCTTTCCTTGGCACGTGAGATCTTATGTCACTTATGTGCTAAGCCAGCAACATCAGGGTTCTTGTTCCTTGCAGCTGAAAGCATTCTTGCTGGTGTGAGGCTGCACCCCAGACCTTGTCACAAGTCATCCAAGGTGAAGGCCCTTTCAGCCCTGCTTCTTGTCAAAGTTGGCTGAAGCCAGAGTCAGACCTGTGGTCCCCAGAGGCCATGTTCTCTGGGTTCTGAGCATCTGCTTTTCCTAGGAAGCACCTCCCACACACCCGTTCTACACCTCCCTCTTTTCCCTTGAGCTGCCTCTGTCCCTTCCTTTGTGAAGTCACAGTAGCTCCCTGAAGCAAGGGCTTCATGGCACCATGCTGAGCTGGTTTATGTACCTGCCCTGTGTCTTGGACTGAGAGTTCCGGACTGAGGAAAAGACCTGGTCACGTCCATTCCTGCGCCCTCGCCACCAGCTTGGGGCCAGCCCGATGCATAAGCACTCTAAGTGCCTGTGGAATACGTCAGGGTGTGTCAGCCACCCAGGTTCCCTGGGCCCTTGAGAGACTGGGGACCTGGTATCCAAGGCAGGACATTGACAGTAGTGTACGAGCCACTCCTGCAGCCTAGGCCCTTCCCACATCACCTCATACTCTGTTGGGTGAAGTGGTGCTTGTGCCTGTCATCCCAGCTATAGTGGAGGTTGTAAGTAGGACTGTGGTCCAGGCTGGCCTGCAAAAAATGTAAGATGCTACCTGAAAAATAACTAACAGGGTGAAAGGGGCGGGGAGCTTTAGTGCAGGTGGTACAGCACTAGCTTATCGAGTGCAAGGCCCTGAGTTCAAACCCTAGGACTCCCTCCCCCAAATATCAGGTTGCTGGGGAACAGGCCTGGAGGTAGGAGACTTGGACTCACACACTCTCTCTCTCGCTCTCTCTCTCTTTTCTTTTTCTTGTTTACATAAAACTTTGTTTATATAACTTTGTCCTAAGGCATCTTGTGGACCAGAGAACAAGCACGCAGACGAAATCAGGTCATGACCATTCTGCTGTCTAAACTTTCCCAGTCAGGCCGAGGGTGGAGCCCCAGGATAGAGGTCTGAGGGGTCACCAGGCAGCATGACCAGCAAGCCCAGGAGGTGTGCATGCATGCCTGGACCCAGGATCTGACATGAGGGAGAACACGGCCATAGTCAGACCGTTACAGCCAGGTTTTGGACGCCGGCCCCCAAGCCAGCCCATGGCCCTGCTTGGAGCCTCATATATGAATGGGGCTGTGTGATCCTCACCAGGATGACACATGGGACCCCGCCAGACAGAAGTTCAGGAAGTGTGGAGTGAGTGCAGTCTGTGAAGATGGGGGAGGGCTTTTCAGATCAACAGTAGGTTTTGAAAAGCCCTCCTTCTGTCCTTGGCTTGGGGACCTCCTGCCATCCTCAAACCATTTCTGCTTGCAGCATTGGTGTCTTTCCTGCCTCATCTTGAAGTCATGCAGACCCCTGGTGCCATTGTCTGCCTCAGCATGACCCAGATGGAATCCTTGGCAGTGGACAAGGCTGCAGGGCAGTGTCCCCCTTTGGAGAGAAGACCCTGTCCTGGACCCACCAGACTTTACATCTCCAACATGGCACATCTCCAGTATTGAAGACCTCCTGGTCCTGCCACAAGCCTGCCTGCACCATCTCAGACTTCAGTTTCCCCTAAGAATTGGGACACCTTGGCTGCATGTTAGTGAAGGGCCTCCTCAGTGTTGCGGTCTTCAGGGAGGGCTGGGACAGCTGGGGAACAACTGGCAGGGAGCAGAGGCCTCTCCCTCAAGGTTCCCCTCTAGGCCCCTCTCCCTGACAGGGTAAGAGGCAGCTACTGGTTAACGCAGACCAGATGTAGCTGTCTCCACTCGCTCAGTGGCTGTCCTCCTCAGATGTCCTGGGATATATGAGACTCCATGGAGCTTGGCTTCGGAGGCTAGAGTGGCAGCCACAGCTCCAACAAGCACATTCGATCCCCCTGGGAGGACAGGAACAGATTGGTCCCCAAAGACAAGTTTGAGGTCACTAGCTCTGTGGAGAACACTTTGCCTCCTGGCTAGGACTGAGTATGGAGCCTCAGGGCTGCCGGGCTTGTGCTCAGCCAGAGGGCAGGGTGGTGTCTCCCATTAGCTAGGACAGGAGCACAGGCCAGGAGCCCACTGAAGACTGGACAATCACCAAGGCCACATCTGCCTCCCCCAAGGCCGTCTCTCAATCCGAAAGCTTCACACTTGGCAGGCTAATCTTTGAAGAAGAAAATTCCATCAACAGAGAATGACACCCTCCCCATGAGGGGACTCCATCCTGTGGGGCGGGGTAGTAAATGTTCCCCAGGGGGCCAATGTCCCCCCTCCCTGAATCCAGGGTGCTCCTCCTGTCAAGAAGGTCTAAGTGCCCCCAAACCTGTCTAGACAAACTTGTGACTTTCTTTGATGTACAGAATATAAGGAAGTGATGTCATGTGGAGGAAAGCCTAGGGACACAGTACAGGTGCAGCCTCTGGGCCAGGTCAGCCTGGCTGAGCAACCTGCTGACATTGCCAGACGCTTCCACTGGAAAAGAGGGGGCCAGGTGGCTCAGGCCTGAGGAGGGGTTAGTGACAGGGATCACCTAGGTTGTATGAATCTGTGGGACCTTGGACCTCCCAAAGGTGATCCCTGTTCCTAGGGTTCCCAGCCAGCCACTGAAGGTTCAGCCCTGTCATTTCCTCATGGGGAAGGGGGAGGGGCTGTGTGTCTCCCACATCCTGTTTACATGGAGCTCCTGGGACAAGAAGGACAAGCTAAGGGTGGTTGCTGGTGCTCCAGCAATGGTGTCCCTTTAAGGATAATCCTGGAAACTCCATACTTCACTTACAGGCTATTTATTGATTGCCAAGGCTTCATCTCATAGATAGATTCTTTTTTCTTTTTTTTTTTTTTTAATTTTATTATGTTTTTACATTTTTATTAGCATATGTTAGTTATACAGAGGCATTTCATTGGAGAAGCAAAATTTAAATAAATCCTTTCCTTGCTGGCTAAACATTCAGGATTGAAATGTCAAGTTCAGATATTCCATTGCACCCTCTGCTTCTCCCCTTGCAGGGCTAAACGTGAACCAAGTGTGAAATTAATAAAGAACACGATTCCTGATTGGCCACAGGTTTTGATGGTTTCCGCCTTAGGACTGTACCCTGGACCCTCACAATGAAGAGTCTTGAAGTGTAGATTTTTTTCTAAGTGGCCATCTGCGCAGTTAGTTGAGAGTTAGTGGTTTCCTTTCTAAGGAGCGCATGGGGACAGACTGTGAGCATCAGCACTGGCCAAGTTGGCCACACGGAGGAAGGAGGAAGGGACACCATGGGTTGGGAAGGTCAGCACTGTGCAGGTTAATGATTTGGGGTGGCAGCTCTGTCTCCACAGGGCCTTTGAGGACCTCCTCCCCTCTCCTGGAATCTTCTGTGGACTTGCCTTGGGCCAGACCCTCTCAGGACCACCATGAACAGTTCCTGGCTGTCTCTCTGTCCTGAGGAGTCGGTGGTGAAGGATTCACAGGGAAAGAGTCACTCCCCTTGGGCTTCTGGCCTGGGCTTTTGCAGCTGAAGCAGGGTACAAAAGAGCCCTACCTTCCCCCACTGCAGGGCTTATGAAGCAGCAGGAGGTGGGACTGTGGGGGACTTTGAGAACTGATGTCTTGCTTCGGCTGGGGCCTGGAGGCTGACAGAGCAGAGGCTTGAGGGCTAAGATCCCGTGTTCCCCACAGATTGCCTCACACAGATGCGCTGGAGTTGGGGCCTGAGCTCACCATGTCAGTGCTATGGGGAAGAAAGGGAGTTGTGGGGTACAGGTCTGGAGCAGGCCATGTCCCGTGGAGCCCCCCCACTCTGGGCTCACTGGAAGGAGAGCATGCACACAACTTGACACCCTGCCTCTCAGACACACAACTTGACACCCCGCCTTCCCATCTGAAAGTGGCAGCTTGCTTCTCCAGACCGTGTGAGGATTCTAGGATAGGCCCTGCCCAGTTGCCTGGGGACTGTACACACACTGCCACCCAGAAGAGACTTGAGATTTCTGAAAGAAGGGCCCCCAGGCCACATTGCTTTGGGACCTCCCAGACTATGCTTCAACAAGGAGAGCCTGCCTGACCCGCAAGGCCCAGCTGAGGCCACCGTTGCTTAGGGAGCTGCCTCTCCCACCTCTGTGGCCCCAATCCACAGCTCCCAGCCTTCCAGGGGTCCAGCGGAAGTGCACGTCCATCTGACCACAGCTTCCAGCACACTGAACTTAGCACTAGATTGAACAGCAGGACTAGAACTTAGAGGTGTTTTTGAGATGGGGTCTCCCTATATTGTCCAGGCTGGCAGACAACTTGTGGGCTGAAGCAATCTTCCTGCCTCACTCTCCTGAGTAGCCTGGACTACAGGCACACACCCCTGGGCAGGCGGGAAGCTTCTAAGTTTCCTGGTCCCAAGTATCTGCTCTCTGTGTGTTAGGGCTGAGCTGAGGGAGCCCTTTTTTGGTGGTGGTTTTTATTTTTTGGTGGGACTGGAGTTTGAACTCAGGGCTTCGCGCTTGCAGATCAGGAGCTTTACTGCTTGAGCCACACCTCCAGTCCATTTTGCTCTGGTTGTTTTGAAGATGGGGTTTTGCAAGCTTGAACTTCGATCTTCCTGATCTCAGCATCCCAAGCAGCTGGGATTACAGGCGTAAACCATGGACGTCCAGCTCAATTTCTTTATAACAGACAAAATCAACCAGCTGGGAAGAGAAATGCCAGTTTTCTTTTTCTTCTTTGGTGGTACTGGGGTTTGAACTCAGGACTTACTGCTTGCTATCACTTGAGCCACTCTGACAGCCCTCCTGTTTCTTGTCTTCGCTGCCACAGTTTCCATTTTCTTCTTTTTTTGTTAGCATAGGGTTTGAACTCGGGGCCTTGTGCTTGTTGTGGAAGTTGCTCTACTGCTTGAGCCACAGCATCCAGCCCCTTTTGTATGGTGCCCGGCTTCCTTTTTCTTGCAATAGCTAGTTTTGGTGAGTTTCTGTAGCATATAAATAAAATAACCGTGCCTGATATGCACAAAAGCACAGGGGAGATGGATGGGCTTGTAGCTGCTGCCCATTGAGCCAGCTGAGGGGGCTGCTTGAGAGCCCAGCAAGGCCTGTCCAAGTCCTCAGAGCAGCTGGCCGGCAAGGAGGCTGACATCACATCCTGCCACAGTGCTGAAGCTTGTGAGTTATAGGTCTAGAGGAGCCTTCTTTCCTTTGCCCCACTTCATGCTCCATTGCCAGGGCCACATCTCAGGACCCTGGAGCTCTTGGCTGGGGTTGCCTGCAAAAGAGCCATGCAGGGGATCAGCAAGTGCAAAGCCCTGAGTTCAAACCCAGTACCAAAACAAACAAAAAAGAGCCATGCAGGACAGACCCAGAATGGATAGGCTTGGCCTCCAGCCTCTCCCAGGATAGATACTTGTCCTTGGAGGGTCAGGTGGAGGACAAGACCCAACACTGGCTGGGCCATAGGAAGCCCTGGGCTCCCAGAAGAAATAGCAGGGGCTGAGCAGCTCAGAGAAGACTCAGGTGCAAATACGGCCACATGTAGACAGGGGCTTTTCAGAGACTAGGCTAGCCACCTCTGCCCTTAAACCAGTCTTTAAATTTGCTCATTTGAGTTGTGTGAATGCATAGTTTCAAAAGAAAGGGGACAATCTTTCAAAGGGCACAAATACAGTTCAGTTTGAAGATATTAAAATCAGCTTTATTTTCCATTCCAGCACAGGGTAACCCTTGTAAAACCTTTTCCATAAGTGTTCTGATGGACTGAGCAGAGGAGGTTGGTTTTGTAGATAAAGGCTGAAGAAATAAGAGACAAAGAACAAAAAGTAGGTTGGTCATTTTAAAGTGACTTTCCTTGTAAGTTGGCCATAGGGAGACAAGGCAATAAGAAAAAACTGAAAACAAAACAAAAAGAATGGATCTGTTAACATCAAGTTACCTTTTGTGTCAAGAGTAAAACAGAGGGAACTTCATTATTACACCAGTTGAAACTGGCTTGTTTGGTAATTGGACTGTGGTACAACTTAATTTCATCTTGGTGACTGGGAACTTTTGCATGAGTGACTCCATTTTGATTTTTAACCTAGTCTGTTGGAGCACAGTGCAGGAGTTTAGTCCAAAGCAATGACTTCCTGTCATTTGTATTTAACAAAACCACGTAACATACATATTATGCCATATAATTTATATTTGCATATATACACACTTTTGTGAGTTTTTTTTTTAATTGACTATGGATACCCTTCCAAATGAACACACAGAGATCTACATCATTTTTGTTAATAGTTGTGTATAGTCTACAGAATGACAGTCCAAAGAAAACTCAGAACAGGTTTTATTTTGAATGTAGATGTAAGAATTCTAAGTAAATATATTAATAGAAGAAATCTAATGCTGTCCTGAACTGAAAGAATAATAGCTCATGACCCAGTAGGAGTTTATTCCGGGAATGCAGTGTGAGGATGGTCACACTGGGAACCCCACCATGGTGCTCATTAAGACAACAGATATAGAAGGAAACTGTCATTCTATCAACAGATTGTAAAAAAAGATTTATATGCTGACAGGCAGGCTTCCTGATAAAGCACTAAGAAGGAATTTCAAACACGGCCAGAAGTGTTTACCCGGACTCATCAGCAAACAGAGGAAGACAAATAGTAAAGATGTTTTCGTGCTGTTCAGAAGGAGACATGGCCCAACTAGGGGCCCACGCAGAGGGTGGGTGAATGGGGAGAAGCCAGTACCAGGGGTCTCTGGGGGAAGACATCTTTCTGAGGAGCCCCTGTGGCCTAAGAAGCCTTTGCCCTGGCACATCCTTGCCATCTCATACACGAGTCACAAAGCCTCTGTACAGAGCTGGGTGTTTCTGGCTCTGCAGGCCACACGGTCTCAGTTACAACTACTTAGCTCTGCTCTCTGAGGGCAAAACCAGCCCTCCACAAGGCAAAACTGGACGGGCCTGGATATGTTCCAATGAAACTTTATTTACAAAAATAGCTGGTGCCTGTGGCTAACACCTACAATCCTAGCTACTCAGGAGGCAGAGATCAGAAGGATCATGGTTCGAAGCCAGCCTGGGCAAATAGCTCAATCACAAAAAAGGACTGGTGGAGTGGCTCAAGGTGTAGGTCCTGAGTTCAAACTCCAGCACTACAAAAAAAAAAAAATTTACATTTGACCAATCGTCCCTGTCACATCCTTCGATAATAAGATTTTTCCCCCTCATCTCTGTATAGATTTCAAATGTTTACTTTGAACAACCCTTTTTTGAGACAGGGTTTCACTATGTGACTTAGGCTGACATTAAACTTGAGATCCCCTTGCCTCAGGCTCCCAAGTACTGAGATTTTTGGCATGTTCCACAGCAAATTAATGCTCTTAGTCATCCAAAATAGAATGGAAAATAACCGTGCCATTCACAAGGCCACCACAGGTTGTGAACGTATGAATTCACATACAGCTGCACAGGCAGGATCGTCCTGTAATAGGCTTAGGTTTCATCTCAGTCTCCTTTGTCTGATCATCTTAGCTCCTGGAGGCTTTGAATAAGTTTACCACAAAAGTCTCAACTGGAGGTCCTTTCTGGGGGTGACCCTCCTTACAACCTTAGGCTCCTTCTCAAGTGCAGGAACCATGCCCCATTTCTCACAGAGCCTGACCTGCTTGGCCCAACAGGTCAAGGGGCAAATCATGAGACCTGGGGAAAATCATCTCTTCCCTGGAGGCTACCGTTCCCTGCTGCCTGTGTGACTCACTCCAGACAGGGTGGAAATAACTGTCTGGGCTCTGTGGCAAAGTAGCAGAGGTTTCAAAAACTGTCTCCCAAGCCAGGCACAGGTAACCCACACCTAAAATCCCAGCTACTTGAGAGGCTGAGATGGGGAAGATCATGGTTTGAGGATAGCCTGGGCAAAAAATTAATGAGACCTCATCTCAACGGGAAAAAGCTGGGCATGGTGTCTTTTCATCGTAGTGATGCAGGAAGGGTAAAATATGAGGATAGCAATCCAGGCCAGTCTGGGCAAAAAGTGAGACCTTATTCCAAAATAACCAGAGAAAAAATGGCTGGAAGCATGGCTCAAACTTTAAAGCACCTGCCTTGAAAGTGCAAAGCCCTGAGTTCAATTCCCAATACTGGCCAGTCCAGACAGCCAATCAAATCAAAGAATATTTGCTTCAAAGGCCACAGAGGAGTGGGCCCAACTGTGAGAGAGAGAGAGAGAAGAGAGGAAGGACATCTGGAGAATTCTGCACCTCTAAACCTTTCTCAGGCCCTACTGTTGGGGCCAGAGCCTGTGTTCCCTCTCTACTCCCCTCAAAAAGTTCCAGAGACCCTTTGCTCCTAAAAGAGGCTGGGAGATATATATATATATATATATATATATATTTTTTTTTTTTTTCAAGAAAAAGGTATTCTGACACATGTCACAATTTCAAGGAGGGCTTTCTTCAGGACTGTTGTTGCAGGTGCCAAGGCTGTCACAATTGGTGAGCGCCTAGGTCCAGCTCTGGACAGCACAGATGAGCTGGGACTTTGTTACCAGTGAGTAGAATGGAGCAAGGTGGTGAGTAGAAATTCCTGAAAGGACACACAGAGGGTAGGGTAACTTGCTAAAACTGCCCAGGTAAGCTGATGACAGGTAGGCCCAAGGATGAGGCCTAATCACAAAGAGTTCAGAGGCGCCTACCTAAAGTTTGGTTGAAGAATCTTTCTCACAGGTTGTGGGATCTTGGAAAAATTCCTCTTTTGCAGGAGGAGAAGTAGAGGCTCAGAGATTGGCTTTAGTTCCTGGGAGGCCCAGCCCAAAGGGCTACATCTTCCCCCTACCCACAAGCTGTAGGTGAAAGGACCTGGGTTCCAGCCTCAACTTTGCCACCAAAGACTCATGGATTGTGTGACTCTGGTTAACTGTGGCCCATCTGTGGGCCTTTCAGTGTGGCTCAGTGCCATGGTGGAGTCCCCTAGCCAAGCCATTGGAAATAAGGGGAGCCGGGTGGTCCAGGCCTGGGACAGGCAAGGCACTAATTAGCTGAGAGCCCTCTGGAATGTTAAGTACCCAGCTCTGGAATGCAGCTCCTGCTGGCTGCAAATCCCCTGGCCGGCACACAGGGCTGCAGAGATAAAGATCAGGGTGGGCAGGCGAGTCTGTCTTAGGAGCCACCAACGGGCAGCATGTCCAGGTCCACTCCATCTTAGAGCTCTGCCCACAGCAAGGCTCGGCAGGTATGGCAGACAGCTTTTAAGATGCCCCCAGCGGTTCCCTCCTGGTATTAGTGCCTGGTGTAATCCCCTCTCCTTTAGTGTAGGCGGGACCTAGTGACTCTTCTGACAAAGGACACAGCAAAAGTGATCACAGGTCACTCCTGATACTGGGTTGCAAAGGCATCCTGATTAACACACCCTGTTCTCTGTCTGAGTGGACCAGTTGCCATGTCATGAGTTGCCTAGTGGAGGAGCTCAGGGATGAAGGACCTGAGAGATGTCTCCAGCCACCAAATCATTGAGGCCACCAAATCCAGAAGGGAACTGAGGCTCCAGCTTAGCAAGCCACATGAATGAGCCCAAAGAGTAGGCATCCCCAGGCCAGCTGCCCCAGCCTGCAGTCCTGGCCACAGCCTGGCGGCAACCTGAGAGACCATGGGGTGGTAGACCCTGCTGAACTATGCCCAGATTCCTGACCCACAAAAAAGACCACATGACAGGTATTTGCTGTTGAAAGTGCCTAACGTTTGGGACAATCTGTTACGTAGTGCCCCAAATATGGGACATGTCAGTCAAGCACCTCCAGTATGTTTTGTCCACTTGAAGGGCAGACAGTGGGAAGTCCACTTGTTTCCCAAAGATGGTGATTAGCCAGGGAAGGAAAGGCCCTGTCTTCTTCCCAAGAGACACCTGTTTGAGCCAAAATCTTTGTGCCAAAACATACTCCTCCTCCTGACAACAAAAAATACTACAAAACCTGATGTCTAACTAGACTCGAGGCACTACCAGATTCTGGGTCCCACCGCACGCCTCTCCATGTGGCCTTTTCTTGCACTTCTCTGCAAATAAAATTCCTTTGATCTTTGCTTACATTCCAATCCAAGTGGGGAACAATCCAAGTGGGGAACAAGGACCCTCACCACCCGAGAGCTCTAGTGTAACACCTTTTCCGTCATCCTTTCCCTGCAACTCACAAGGTCAGTCCATCTCCTAGATGTGGAAAGTGAAGCAGGAATGGAAACCCAGTCCAGGCTCTTTAACCTTGGCCCTCTTGGGGAACTGGGCTACACCACCTGAGACTTAACTAGGCATCTTCGCCCCCCTCATTGCCTGTAGCTTCAAAGTCAGGCAGGTATTGTGACTCTGCTGTTCAGATGAGGAACTGAGGCCCAGGGGAGGCCAGGAGACCCACACTTCCAAAGGTGCATAAAGCATCAGTGCAGAGCTATGGTTGGAGCCCAAGCATTTTTACTGCACACCAGTCAGCCTAGCCCATTTGATCCTGCTCTAACAATAGCCCATGGGATGGGGACCAACAGAGGGTAGACTTTAGCGATCCCGAGAGCTGCCTGGGTTTTGGGGAAGGGACATCATCCTTAGGGACTGTCCCTGTGCCAGCTAAGACCTGTTCTTTGGGGCCAAAGACCTTGAATCTGAACCCAGCCCTCATCAAAACCTAAATGGTCTTGAACTCAAAGAGGAGTTCATGGTTCCTGTTATTCCTGATGGTCCATCCCAAGGATCCTAAAAACCATTTTCAGACTTTGCCCATGAAAGAGCCATGAGTCCCCAGTAGGACAAACTGGACAGAAGGTTTCCTTGAGGTAGGTCAGGACAGATTTGGTGTCCTGAAGTCTTCACCTCTAGTCAAGACCTAGGACTGATGGATTTGGGGAGCTCGGACCCAGAGAGAAAGATTGACAAAACCAGGTATGGTGGCACATGCATGTACTGTAACCCCAGCACTCAGGAGCTGGACACGAGAGACTCACAAGTTTGAGGTCAGCCTGAACTACATGGTAAGATCCTGTCTCAAACAAATAAAAGCCAACAGAAAAGAAAAGAAAAGATGAATGACATAAACAGTCACCTCACAGAACACTCACCAGACACAAACACAAACAGATCCAGAGGTCCTGCCTGTACTTCTCAGACCACAGACAGCCTAGGTAGGACAGGACCTCAGCCCAGCTCAGAACATGAGGGAGTTCATAGGAACTTGCTTTCTGCACTCCTGTCACCAGACCACTTAGCAGAAGAGCACCTCTCTCCAGAAAGGGTGCTGTTCCATACTTTAAGGTCAAAGCCTGCTCCCAGCAGTCAGGTAGGGTGATTACTGGCTATCTGAACCTCAAGGGCTACCTGGGCCACCCTCAAGCTCCCAGGACTAACCCCAACACTTTACATCTAAAGACTCAGGGTACAAGGTCACAAGGCCTGGAGTGTCAGGTCCAGGGCTAGAACAAAGCTTTCCTGACTCAGCCTGGTGTCCAAGCCCCTAGGCTAGTGGTTCCCAAACATCAGCTTGCTCTGGAATCAAGTGGAGTTAGCTGAGTCAATTCAGACAGCTAAGTGCTGTCCTTGGAGTCTCTGCCTCTGTCGTCCACGTGGGGCTGAAGAATTTGCATTTTGACATGTTCCAGGGGGTGCATTTTGAGAATCAGTGTGCTAGCCATCTGTCTCTCGACTCATTTTCCTGGTGGCTACCCACAGCATGGACCAAGGGCAGTTTGTGGAGTCCCCGAGTCCCTGCCTGGGCACCATCTCCTCTGAGGGAGTGAGGTGGTGTGCAAGAAGCCCGAAGGGCAGCACTGTGTCCTGCTCATCTCTGAAGCTGAAGCTGTTTACCAAGCAGCGCCCATATTTGCTGGCTTGTGGAACACACAGGTGCATGTGACCTGCTCCAATTTAAAGGGAGTAGTTTCTTCAAAAATTAATTTCTTTTTATCACAACCTAAAATATTTTCTTTTGTTCAAGTAAACTGAGCAAGAATATTTTTGTTAAGAAAATGACCAATGGGATGACCATGGAAGGTGAGATGATTACCCTGCTGCAATCTTTTGTTCGTCCATGCTTCGCTATCAGGGGCTGGTTTTATCCATCCCTGCATTTTACCTCTTGGGCACTGAAGCTTCTGCCCTCAACATGATGCTTGGATGTGGGTGATTGGTGGATCCAGCAATGTAGGTAGCTGAATATCAAGCATGCTGGGCAAGCACTTTACCACTAAACCACAGCCTCAGCTCTATTATTTATTTATTTATTTATTTTCTGTTGGACATATGGGCTGCCTGGTTAGAGACTACATTACCCAGTGTCCCTTGCACCTAAGTGTGACCTAAGTGTGACAGTGGGTTGTGAGCAGAAGTGATGTTCCATAAGGAGAGAGGGCATGTCCCTTTCCTCCCCTTTCCTGTGCCCAGAGTGGAGGGGAGCCAAATTGGGCTGGGTGTTTGGGACGACCTCACCAAGTAGGTTTACCATCCCAGCCTGGGCACTGTACCCTTGGGAGCTCCCAGAGGAGAGAAGCCAGCCGCACTCTGGCATGCTGGAGACGGACACAGCTCCCCCAGCAGACAGGCTCTCCACAGCTAACAGGCAGGGCAGGGACTCACACATTAGAACACTGATTCTGTCCCTTATTACCAGGTGGCCCAGGGCAAATGAACTCTCTGGCCTGTTTCCTCTTATAAAATGAGAGTTGGCGGCACCTGTTGTGGGACTTCTATCACAGTTCGTGAATTACCTTATGAACACCCAGCCCTGTGCCAGCTCCTAACAGTAGCGAAACAAATGGTGGTTATTATCAGCCACGGGTGTTCAGAAATCTGATTCTGTCTCTCCACTTTCTTTAAACCATGGCTCCCTGCTTCCCTTCAGACAGACAGCGTGAACTTCCTGAAATGGCCCCAGGAGACCCTTCATGCCCCAGTCTGCCCACCTCCACTCAGCCTTTCAACAACCCCACCAAATGGAGGTGCCCTGGCATCCCGTCTTAGGGTTCGTCCGAGGCCAGAAGTTAAGCAGAGAACTGCGCTGAGTCCAAATGGCCGGTTGGGCAGGTCTGCAGTCTCTCCCAGGTGTGGTACCTCTCAGTCCACAAGTTTTCCTCAGCGCCACACACATGGCTCTGCCTTCAGTTAAACATCAAGCACAGCCAGCTTTGTTCAGCTGCTTCATGGGACAAAAAATGTGTGTTTTTACCCAGTGCAGCCACACTAGGATTCCAAGTTCTAGCGATGGTCTCTGCTGTACTCCGAGGCAGTCACCTGCCTGTCTGCTCACCTCCAGCTTTGCACCTGTTGTTCCTTCTATCTGGAATCTCTGGCCTGCTTCCCACCAGCCCCACCTTGGCCTGTCAGCCCAGTCCTCTGTGCAGGTGTCCCTTCCTCCAGGAAGTCCTCCCTACTGTACCCATTCCTCCCCCCCACAGGTGCCCCAAAGTCCTCTGACAAGATCACTGTGGCTTCTTCTCAGTTAGTGTCTTAGGTTGCTTTGCTTGCTTTTTAACCAGGGCCTCTGGTCCCCGCTGACTCCCCAGGGCCTAGCTGAGGTTGGTGCAGAACAAGGGACCCCAGAGTGAAGGGTGGAGACAGCAAGGACGGCCTGCCTGCCTTCCACCCAGGGATGCCCTGGGGAGGCAGGAGGAGCCGGCAGCGCCAGGCCCTCCCAGACCCTTTCCCTGCCCAGCCGGGCGCCACTGGCCTGTCCCACACCCTCGCTGCCGCCTGCCCAGTGACCTAATTATTGTTTTTTCTTCCAGCCCCGCGGAGGGGAAAACAGAAATTCCTGGTGGATGACACAGGCCGGCGGCCTTTGGAGCCGGGCACGGGACCGGCTGGGCCGGCTTCGCCGCCCTGCGCCCGCGCCCGCCCCGCCATTAGGGCCGCGGAACCCGTCATCAGGCTAAGTACAGAGCGGCGCGGCCGCGGGAAATTGCCGGGTCCTCCGCCCCGCGGGGCCCGCGGCGCCCCTGGTCTGGGGGCCCGCGGCGGGGGGCCGGGCCGAGGCTCCCGGGGGGTCACCACATCGCTGCGGGATCAAGCCCCGGTCCCGGCCATGCCCAGCAGGGGGCAAAAGGCCTTCACGCCTTCTGCCCACACGTACTGTGAGCCAGGAACGCCTTAGGACTGGAGATGAGAGACAGTGACGGGGTGCTGTGGGGACAAATCACCGTGAGGGGAAAGTTTTAGGGTCAGGGGTCCCAGAAAGGAGGGCTCCCTTGGAAGTGCTCTTTCAGTGGACACCCCAGTGTGGAAGGGCCGACTGGGCAAGGCAGATCTAATACAGGCCTTCGCCTTTTGGATGAAGTCTAGAGCAGGTGCAAAGGCCCTGGTCCTTCTGCCCCTTCCTGATTCCTGAACTCCCAGGCACAGGATTGCTTTCTGCCTCCAGCAACAGGGGAGGCAGTGTGGTCCCTGCCCCCACACACACACCATGATGGGAATTGAACCCAGGGCCTCACTCAGGATCTACCACTGAGCCTTACCCTTCACCCCAGACCCAGCTCTGTTACTCATTAGCTATGTGACCGTACACAAGTCATCTGACCTCTCTGTGTGATGCATCTGTCAAAAGCGAAGAATAGTGCTAGGTTCCTTCCAGGCCATGGGGAGGAGCAGTGGGGGTGGTACTGAACGCTGCAGGCTGGCACAGCCCTCCCCAGGGCTCACATGAACCGTCTGTGGGATCCCCCCCAACAAAGACCTCAGCTTCCCCACCCAAGAACCCCGCCTCTCTCTGGCTAGGAGTGCAAAGTGGACTTCCCTTTCCCCCACCCTGGTAGTAAGAGGTTCCAGTGGTGGGACCAAGAGCAGCTGGATTGTTCAGACCCTGGATGACAGTCCAGCTGTGGCCTGCCACCGGTCACCCTCTGGGAGGAGAAGAGGCAGCTGAACAGCTAGTTCCCCAACACTCCCACCCAGGCTGTGGAGTCCCAGCCAGGGGTTCAGAGAGGAATTCTCCAGCAAGTGCAGGTGCAGGTCAGTCTGAACAAAGCCGTCACATTGGTGACACTTCCTGTTCTCACCTCTTTCCTCAGCTCCCTCTCCCTGCATCCCTAGGTAAATTCTTCCTTCCTTGAGAAAGACCAGGAGGCCAGTCACTTGGCTTTATACCCAAGGGAGGAATTCAGTCCTTGGATACACTCCCTCATTTGATCTGAAGCCCAGAGAGGGTAGGACTCTACTGGAGGCCACACAGCACTCCTGTGTCTGCTTACCAGCAAAACCCTTGATCTAGGGCTGCTACTCTATGGTACTTCATGGCTTAGTTCTATCCATTTTACACATGGAAGAAGCTGAGCCCCAGAACTCTTACATGAATCAGCAAAGACTTTTCAGGCCAACAAGGAGCCATGGGGAATGAGGAACGTGTTCTAGGTAGGAGTGGGGAGATGGAAGCTCTCCAGGACCAGTTTTAGTTCAACGCACAAGGGAAAAGACATTTGGGAGATTCGTGGCCATCAGTTCCCTTCCCTCACGCAACCTGAAGGGCCAGCTGGGGCCAGGTACACATTGACGTCCTTCCCTGTCTGGATCCCCTGACAAGCTGGCTGTGATGGCTAAGCTGTGGCGGTACTTGGCGGTCACGGTCTGGGCACTGCCTCACCCCATCCCACCCCAGTGCAGGGTGGCAGTGGGGCTTTGTTTAGGACCTTGGATGTCAGTAGCCCGGTCTGGCACCAAAAACTTCTGACGTGACTTTTGCCACCCTGCTCTTAGAGGTTGCTTTTCTGTTTTTTCTTTTCTTTTTTTTTTCTTTCAGTACTGGGGTTTTGAACTCAAGGCCTCAAACTCTACCACTTGAGCCATTCCACCAGCCTGAGAGGCTGCTTTTCATTTGCTTACATGTTCAGTCATTTTTGCATTCAGCAGATATTCCTGGGGCACCAGGCCCTGCTCCATGGGTTGGGGGCTGGCAGGGTAGAGCTGTACCTTCCCAGGGCATCTGGACACCGTTAGGAGTGCATTACAGAGCATCTGTCAGTTAGCCTGGTATGTCTCCTCTCTCTGGCTCTCTGCACCCTCATGCCTTCCACCTTTTCTACAGAGCAGGATTTAAAAGGTGGGCAAGGAAGTCCATCCCCTGAAAGACAGACCCTGGAGTCAAAAATGCCTGGTTCCAGGCCAGACTCCACTGCTGAGGCACTGTGTGAGTTCCCAGGGGCATTTCCACTCTCTGAATCTCCCTTTCCATACCTGCAAAATGGGGCTAAGCATACCTACTGCCCAAATAGTTGTGAAAGCTAAGGCTTTGCCAGCCCCTGACCTGGCAGGTGCATACCCTAGGTGCATACCCAAAAGACTGGAATGTACATGCGTTGTAGGCACAGGCACCCTGAGTGCCCATCGACAGAAGGGTCACATAGGTGCAGTTCCATGATGCAAGAATATTGTACAGCAACAGCGCTAAAAAGGAAAGAAACTGTAGATGTGGCAACATGGGTGTGTCTCAAAGAAGCCAGGTGCAAAACAGACACTGTGAGATTCCACTGATGTCAAGTTCAGGGTCACCCTTGGGGGGCTGCCTGAGAGGAGGCTTGAGGGACCCTTTTGGCATGTTGGAAATAGTTTATGTATGATCTGGCGCTGTCCTGTGACTTCATACATGTATAAATTCGTGCATAACATGCAATATGGACATTGAAGTTAAAAAAAAAAACCAAGGTTAAACAAAGAAGCCTTTAGAGCTGGCAAAGGGTAAAATGGATGGAGGATGTCGAAATTGCCACTTGTGACTATTTCTGCCTCCCGCACCACTCTGAGGAGCAAAAGTAGCCTCCAGCAGCCAGGCCCTTGCCTTGTCAGCCTGCTCTGGGCTGCCATCGACCACCATGACCACCGTCAGCAGAGTGTCTGCTAGTCAGATGGTACTGTGCTGTTGGGGTTTTTTTTGTTTTGGTTTAATTTTTTTCTGTTGCTTCATTTTGTGATGAGAAAATTGTAGTGTTTGTCATCATTTAATGTGGCAACTCGCCAGCGTTCAGATCCCCAGGCCTGGTGTGCGGTGGAGACCTTGGCCGTTTGCAGATGAGGGTGCTCCCCAGAGAGGAACTCCAGAGCCTCGGGTTCCCCCAGATGGGTAACCCCTCCCATGGTCCACACCCAAGGTGCCCCCTCTACCCCTCTGTCTTGGCTTGGTAGAGCCAAGTGTGTCACCTCTACCCCTCTGTCCTGGTTTTCACTGTCCCAAGCCCAGAGTGGGGGAGTGACCTTTCTGAAGCCACACAGGAAGTCTGCAGCATAGCCAGGCCAGACCAGACTGGTCAGGAAGGTGAGGTGCGGGGTTCCTGGGGCAGCACCCAGCTTCCTCTCATGCCTCGGGCCAGGCCTTGATGTGCACAAGCTGGAGTCTGTGCCCCCTGCTCTGAGGAGAGGGACATGGACAGTTAAGATGGAGCAGTTTCACACCCAGCTCGGCATGGGGATGGCTTCTGTGCCAAGTGCCTTATGGGAGAGCCCCGTGACCTCAGTCCTTCCTCTGTTGGGTCATGGCTTAGGACCCACCTCCCCTTCTGACCCCACCTTGACTCCCACAGACACACAGCACGCCCTGCTTTCTACCCACAGCATCTTCGTTTGAATGACCTGGGGCTGTGCTGGTGTGAGGGGGTGACCTGAGGAGGATTCTAGAAGTGACAGTGACCCAGCCCAGGGATTGACTTTCTCCCTTCTCACCTGGCTCCAAGGTTGGATTTCAAGCTGCGCTCCTGCTTCTCCCTTCTCTAGACCCCTCACTTCAACTTAGCTGAAGTTTCCCAGCTTGGTGTGGTCCTGTGGCTATGCCTTTCCCTTGCTCCTTGAGGTCAGGGGCAGTGTCCATGCTCCACCAGGCCTGTGCCCGCACACAGGCACGCAGATGTTTGAGTGATGGAAAGGGAGTAAGACCAGCTCTGGCAGGGATGTGCAGAGGCAAAGGAGGCCAGGATGGAAGGAGAGCGGATGCCGGGGCTGGGAGGAGTGTGCGTGTGGGGTTGAGCCTGTGGTGGTGGAGGTTTCAGAGAGCTGGCTGGTGGGGTCACAGGACATGGCAGGAGGGTCCCTGAGAGCCTGGGGCTCCCTGGGGAAGCCTGACACTAGGGACTCCTGGCCCTTCCTTTCTGAGGTAAAGGCCTGGGTGTAAGGCTGGCTCTAGGGGACTCTAGGGGAGTCAGTGTGGGAGAAGGGCTCTCAAACTCTGCCTTCCATAGGACTCCACACGGCCAGTAGCTGCCCCTTCCCTAGGGCAGGTAGGCAGCCCAGGCCTCTTCCTCAGGCACACTGGCCATTGGTCTGTAGCTCTCCCTTTGGTCTTAGATCCCTAGGAGGTCCCAGAGGCCCAGGCCACATGACAAGGGACAGACAGAGCTGGCAGTCATGCTGGCTCAGCCACAGGGCAAGCCAGCTGTGGACAGGGGTGACCTCACTGGCATGGCATCTTTCCCAGCAGTGCCTGAGGTCACCTGGTCACCCGCATGAGGCTGGAGGCACTGAGAGGCCTGGCTTCAGAAATGCCTGTGGTCAGTCTTTACAAAAGTATCGTTTGACTTCCCCATGAAGCTGGATCTTCTCTGGGGACAGAGCCTAGCCTCCATCAGTCTGGAGACTCCTTGCTCATGGGCCCCCTAAGTCTCAAGGTCTCAGCACTCTCATCCTAGGATCTCCTAGGGCCCCTAGGCTTGTCAGTTACCCCTGCTACTCCAGGCAACCTCTCTGTGGCCCTGGAGGTGGAGGCTTGGCCTGGGACAGGTAGGGATGTCAGGATAGATGTTCTAGCCCTCGCTTCCTGGGAGTCCTGGCCATGGCTTACTTCTTCCAGATCCCCTGAGTCTATCACAGAGCCTGGCATAAAAGGGGTCTAGTGACATAAAAGAGGAGATCTAGGGAATATCGGGGATTCCCAACCCATCCTCCCAGCTCCCCAGGAGCCACTGTGTGGCGCTCCCTTGAGAGACACAGTCCTTGACATTCTCTTCCAGGGAACAGTTCAGAGGCTCTAAATTCAGAGCCTCTCAGGACCCTGGAGCCTTTGGGACCCTTGAGAGCCTGGCCAAGGTTGTGTGGGGCGGGGTCTCCGGCCTGCTCTTTTCCTTTCAAAGGGAGAGCTGCGACCCCAAGGGGGCTCCCCTCTGAAAACAGGCTGGGGCCGTGGGCTCTTGGGGCCAGTGGGAATAGCAGGGCCTGTCTGGGAAGGAGTCTCTGGCAGACGCTTTATCAGGCCTTGCCGCCGTGTTATCTGTGGCTTCTCAGCAAAGGAGCCACAGTCGGTCATTGCTCAGAACACTCCAGGCCTGGAACAAAGCAGCCGAGTCAGCTGGCGTCCCTATGGCTCCATGTCAGACCCGTGGGCTCGGCAGCCCATGGCCCACACTGGGTCGGGTGCTGGGCTGGCGACGGCCTGTCTGCCTGGACTCCCCACGCCAAGGGCCTGCCGCCACTGGGACCACCTCCCTTGGTCGGTCTTCAGCATGGGCCTGGGGCATGGGGTCACCCCAGTCTTTCCAGGCTCTGCAGAAATGTCAGCCACAAAGGATAGGACACAGAGGGGCCTGTCCAGAACAAGGGCCAAGTGTTGGCGTGGGATGCGGGCTGGGCCTGGGCTGGTCAAATGTTTACTTGGAATAATTTGAGTGGGTGCCCTCAGGGCATGGGGGCATCTGGTGCCTGGCATGGGGCCCCTTTGCCTGCCACGATGGAGCACATCCTAGATGGGGCCCAAATTCAAAAGCACCTAGTGGGGGGCTGCCAGCTGAGTGTTGGCATAGCTACTCCCTGCTAGAAGCAGCTCATTGCTGGAGAGAAACCAGAGCTGGAAGGGTGACCTCTGAATCAGCATGCACCTGCGTCTTTGGCTTCCTGAAGGATGGCCGTGAATGGCTGGGCAGGTTGGGCACTACAAAAGGGTTCCTTTGCACCCAAGTAAGTGGCCATGAAATCCTTGTAACTGGGCAAGGAGATCATTCAGTCTAGAGGCTGCTTTTTTTGGCAATTGTCTGCTAACACCTTTGTATACCGGGCATTGGGGACATTAAGGTGACAACATGGTTGCTTTGGTGGGAGCTCATGGTCTGCTCTACGTGGGCTTGCCAGACACAATGAAGGATATGCAGTTGGATTTGTTTCTAATAAACAATGAAGGGATACAGTATAACTGACCCACATGGCCATGTGAAGGTCAGGAGGCATCAATGAGGTCTGGTTGCTCAGGGCGGGCAGGCCAGGTGACAGGCCAAAGTCCCCTTACCTGAGCTGCCCTACAGGGCAGGGTTGGAGAGGCTGCTGTAGTCGCGGGCTCCCCCTGGCGGCTGTGTGGAGAGCACGCTGCAGGCCGGGCGTGCTGGGACCAGGTTGTGAGCAGGGGGCTGGTGAGAAGAGTCTGATGTGGGATATATAAACTTTTCCCTTTGGAAAACGGTAAGCCTGCACAAAAGTGGTGAGGCCCGTGCAAGGAGCTCCCAGTTCCCAGCCCCCACTTTAGCCATCATCAGCTCATGGCCAATTTTGTTTCATATAAACTTTTCACCCTCCCTGCAACTGGATGATTTTGAAGCAAATCCCAGACTCCTATGAGTTCATCCATAAAGATGTCAGTATGTATCACTGCAAGATAAGGCCTGGAGATGGCTCGAAGCTGGACGCCCTTGAGCCCCTATTAAGAGGGAGAGGTCCTGGCCCGAGAAGCCCACTGCAAGGCGGTCGGTTCCCACTTCCTGTGACCTCTCCTGAAGCTTCCCGACTATCCTCCCCTTGGAAGAGTGTTCTAAGCCTGGATCTCCTCCCTTGTAGCCTGCTGGGCCCACTCCTGCCCGAGGCTCCTCCAGTGTGGCTCCTTCCCTGTGGCCTCTGGACACTGTATGGACCCCAGGAAGCTGCTGCCACCTCTTAAGAACTCACATAGCCCAAAGTCCTCTCCTCTCCCTGCTCCCTTCCCCGCCTCACTTCTGTAACTCCAAAGTCCCTGTGCTGGAGGAGCTGAGAGGCAGAGCAGGTTTGGGTAGAGGGACATGTTAACTTTTGACCTGGTCTCGTCCCCACACACTGAGTCTGTGCAGCAGGTACAGTACCCCCACTTCAAGGAGGGAAAAGTGAGGAGCAAAGAAGTAAAGAACTTGACAAGGGTACCCCAGGTATCCTGGCACAACGAGGACTTGAATTTGGGGCCAAACCCTTTGTGGTTACTTGGTCTTCCTAATAACCTTGCAGAGGCAGGGCTGAGGACACCTCAGCTCATACAGGGGAAGTGCCACTTGTGTCCCTGGGGTGACCTCATCTGTCATCCCCCAGCTCACATCACTCCCCAAGTAGCTCGCAGATGCTCCTGCCCTTCAAGAGTCCCTGCCACCTGTGATGACACCAAATCACGCTCCTATGTCGTTTAGAATTTTGCTTGAAATGTTTTCTTTCTTTTTTGACGCAATTCCTTCCTCAGTTGCCAACTCTCAGGGCTCATACAGGCCTGACCCACAGTGCCCCCTTGCTCAGAGCAGTTAGAGGTAGATAAACCGTGTTTGCCTTCTGCGACTCTATCTTCTAGGAGACAGACTCCAGGTTCTATCAGCTAGGGAGGTTATCAAGTTCAAGACCAGGACAATGAGTCTGGGTCTCCACCAGCCTGTGTACACCTTGGGGTGGTCTGAGTCTCCCATCACTTTAAACTAAAGGTCTCCTGGGAAGGGAAGCCCGCCCCCCATTTCCAACACTGGAATGAAGCCCTGCAGAGCTCTGAGAAGAGGTAGCCTCTGGCCATGTCCTACCATCATGTCCCTGGGTGGCACTCTGTGCCTGCCACAGAGGATGAGAGTAGGGTGCTGGCTTGGGGCTCTGTCTGCACACACAGGACCATCTCAGTGCCCAGGGGAACTTGAACTTGGACAGCAGCGTGACTGAGTCTTCTGGAGGGTAGGCACGTTGCTGGAGACTGCTGTTTAGGAGCGAGGAACCAGGGCTGGATTCTCCAGAAGGTGAGGGATGGGGCAGGAGAGTGGAGAAAGAAAGGCCAGCAGGTGTCAAAGGTGTCTCCACCCTGAAGGTTCTGTTGCCCACCAGTCACCCTCACCCCAAAGTCCTGTATGTCCCCTGACTCCCCTCAAGCATTCCTGCCCTCACCTTGTCCTCCTTCTAGGTTGCTCCTCTTTGTTCATTTGTTCATCACATAGTCAATTGACATTCAGTTGATCATTTATCAAGTGCCAGGTTGAGGTGTAATTTCCATGTTGTAAAATTCACCTCTTTTAAATGTACATTTATATGAGATTTGGCAAATGTATAACAGATGTGTACACACCATTGCAATCAAGATATAGAATATTTCCATCACGCCAGTTTCTTCCTGCCCTTCTGGACTCCCCCTCTCCAACCTCCAGCCTCTGGCAGCCTCTGATCTGTTTTCTGTCCCTCCATTTGCCTTCCTCAGAATGCCACGTACAGGAATCCCACAGCAGCCTGGCAATGGCTTTTACACTGCACAAATGCTTCAGAGAGCCGTCTACACTGTTGTGTGTGCTAGCAGCTTGTTTCTTTCTCTCACTGTTGTCTTGCACTGCGTACATAGAGTACGGTTTGTTTATCTGGTCGCCAGATGACTGCCATTTGGCTTGTTTCTAGTTCTTGGCAATTCTGAAGAATATCACTTGTAAACACTGTGCGTAGGTTTTGTGCAAACTTGGATCTCCATGTCTCTAGGGTCCATTCCTACAGGAGGTGTTTCTGGGTCACGTGAAAATGCATGTTTACCTTTGCAGCAATCTGCCCAGCAGATTCAGAACGGCTGCGCCATTTCCAAAGTAATAATGACTTCAACATTTAAACTTTAACTTGAGTATCTTAGGGAAAACACCAGGAGGAATCCCATTCCTCACAGGAAGCATTGATTCTTGGGCAAATGTAAGTTTCATTTCTCCAGAAGAGATGTTGATGGCAGCATTGATGGGCAGATGTTCAGTATATCATAAGAAATTGCCCACCTGTTCCCAAAAAGTGTACCATTTTGCATTCTCCTCAGTACGAGTTTCTGTTTTCATTTTTGAGGTTTTTGTTGTTGTTTTGAGACAGGGTCTCACTATGTAGCCCAGGCTGGCCTTGAACTGCAATCCTCTTGCTTTATCTTCTGAATCCTGGGATTACAGGCGTGAACCACCATACCGGGCTAATGTTCCATATCCTTATCAAGTACCATGCTTTTTTGTTTTGGTTTGGTTTTTGTTTGTTTGTTTATTAGTGGACAAGAGCTCACTATATAGCCCAAGCTAGTCTTGAACTCATATCCTCCTGCCTCAGTCTCTCAAGGCTGTGTATTACCAGCCTGGCTCAGGTTTTAAAAATGTTTTATTATATATATATATATGTGTGTGTGTGTGTGTGTGTGTGTGTGGTGCTGAGGATGGAACTCAGGCCCTGCACATGCTAGGCAAGTGCTCTACCACTGAGCTACACCCCTGACCGTGGTAGGAAGTTTCCTAACATCTGCAGAAGTACAAGGAAAAGTGTCCTGAACCTCCACACATTCATAGCTGGCTCTAGCTACCACTGCCTCCTGGCTTACTGTATTTCATGGCCCCATAATGAGATTATTTCGGAAGTGAATCCCAGATGTCCGTCAAATTCAGCATTATGTCTAAGAAGATAAGAATTTTGTAGGAAAAAGCCTTGGTCACTTTGTGTGAAGTCATTTGGAACAGCTCTTCTCTTGGTGGTGAGACTGCTAACTCATTGAGTAGATTTGTTTGCTCCAGTTTACATTTTTAGGGATTTATTTAAGGATCTTAAATCTGATCTATGGTTTCAAAGTCTATTGTGATAGGTTTGATCTTAAATGTCCCCGAAAGGCTCTGTGTAACTGGGTCCCCAGTTAATGGTGTTGTTGGGAGGTGGTGAAACTTTTAGGAGGTGGGGTCTGAAGGGAGGAAGTTAGATCATTGGGGGGCATGCCTCGAAAGGGATATTACAACCTCCACCCCTCCTTTCCCTCTCTTTGCTTCCCAGCTGCCATGAGGTGATCAGCTTCCCAGCCACTTGCTTCTGCCATGATGTACTGTGCTACCACAGGCCCAATGGCACAGGGCCAAGTGACAGTGAACTGCAACCTCTGAAACCGTGAGCCAAAATAAACCTTCCTTCCTGTAAGCTGATTTCCTCAGGTATTTTGTCAGATAGATAACTGACATATCTATCAGACAAAATAAAATGTGTTCACAAAGGTCTAGCTCTTGTGTCTCCCCACCCAATCCTCCCTCATAACCATGAGTTAAAATTGTGCTTTACCCTTTCACTGATCTAACACGTGAAGAACATATAAAACTGCCTCGTGCCCTTGCACCCCTCCCTTCCCCGTTTGGCATGCAGTCACACTTCCCTCTGCCTTGCTGTCTTCACTGCCCCCACCCCACCTTCTCTCCCAAGGGTGGGTGCGTTCCTCCTGGGTCCCTTTGGCTGCCACTGAGTCCACCATCATGCTGACAGCCGCAGCTTCTTGCTGTTAGGCCTAGGCTTGCCTTTCCTGAGTCAAAGGTTGGATATCTGCAGCTTGGCTGGCTGTCACAAGTTCCTGTTCCTCCACTGCCTTTGCAGCAAGAGGGTGGCAAACTTTTAGATTTTTGGCAATCTGATAAGTGGAAAGTGGTACCTCCAAGAAGTTTTAATTTGCATTTCTTTTATTTTGGCTTTGTTGACTATCGTTTCATAGGGCTGAGGGCCATCAAATTTCTTTTTCTGTGATTTGTCAGTTAATATTTTTAGCCCATCTTTCTAGGACATTGTTGTTCTTTTCCTTCTCTACCTGTAGAAGTTCTTTATAAATTAGATGTATTACTGCTTTATTTGTAATATAGGTTGCCGTTTGTTTTCTTCCCTTCCCCTCATTTCTTTTTCTTTCCTTTGCTTTTACATAGGACCTCATTATGTAGCCAGGCTGGCCTTGAACTGTTGATCCTCAGTCTTCCGAGTGCTGGGATTACAGGCATGCACCACCACACCTGACCTATCTTCTTTGTTCATTTATTTATTAATTTATTCTGGTGCTGTAACTGTGAACAGGTGCTTTTGAGGGGCTCCATTGACAGGTTCAAGCCAAGTCAGAGTCTTGGGTGGGTCCTGGATGCTCCCATTCCAAATGTCCTTGTGCAGGCCTTTCTGTCCCCTGACTGCTTTCCTGCATCCCAGTGTCCTGCCCAGCTCAGGCCTTCAAGCGTCTCCCAGTCCAGGCTCGGTAATGACCAGAAACAAGCCTGGTTGACTCAAGTGAGCGAGTGAATGGATGGATGACAGAAGCAGGAATTTCATGAGGACAAGTAGTCTCATGGCCCAGGAAGCCAAGCCAGAGGGGAGCTTGGAGAAGCACAATGGAGGCCAAGGTTTCTCCCCTTCTTGCTCCTGCTTTAGGACTAAGTCGGGTCTGAATTCTGACTCCCAGATCACTCACAGACGGTGGATGATGCCTGCTTCTTATGGGACTGGGGAGAATGCCTGCTTATCGCAGAAAGTGAGAAAACAAGAAGAAAATAGAATTCTCCCATTGACTCTTGACCCAGAGCAAGCCACAGTGGATGGCTGGGCACATTTTCATCCAACTTTCTTTTCTTTTTTCCACATTTTATCTTCTACATACATGCGTATGCTTGAATTCATACACAAACACCCCTTTAACATTATAACATCCATATTCTTTTATGGCATTAAACTTCCACATTTTAATTAATTTTTCAAGACAGGGTCTTATTATGTAGCCCAAGCTGGCCTTGAACTCTCAATCCTACCTTAGCTTTCTGAGTGCTGAGATTACAGGAGTGAACTATCACTCTCGGCTTTGCAAATCTTAATTTTAAACAACCATATAAAATTCCACAAATTTGAATGTATTATGTCTTTACCCTACTACTTTCCCTCTCTGTGCCTCACTTTCCTCCCCTCTAAAATGGGGATAATAACAGAAACTTGCTGCAGTGGCCCAAGCCCTTCTGTGCAGTGGCACTCTCTCTCTCTCTGCCTCCACGTTGCTCCTGCCCTGCTCCTTGCAGAGGGCCATCTCAGCACAGAACTTGGTCCTGCAGTGGTGAACCTCTGCATTTGAGGCTCTGGAGCCATCCTACTAGTCCAGAAGGAGTGGGTGTCTCTAAAGGAAGTGTCTTCTGAAGGAGTGTCTCAGAGCATCCAGGCCGTTCATCTCAGGGGACAGAGTGGGACAGGGTGACCTTCACCAGGGGCAGGGATCTGCCCACACCAGTTGCTGGCAGAGTTGGGCCTAGCACACAGGGCTCCTAATCCCAGCCCTTACTCTGGGGGACCATGCTGACTCCTTCCATCAAACAGCATAGGTGATGTTTGGCACGGGCTGGGGCATGGCAGGAAGGAGCCCATGTCTCTGCCCTGGAGGATCCAGAGGCCAAGGACAGGACAGGGGACCAGAGGGCCATCTGAATCGAGGTAGGTGGAAGGTTGGCAGGTCATGTCCAAGGCTTCAGGGAGCAGAGCAGTGCAAGAGACCCTGGGGCTTCTCGAGGTAGTTAGCACAAGAGGTGGAGGGAAGACCTGCACAACCTTGCCAGGAGACTAGAGAAGGGACTCCATGAGGGGCAGCAGGCTGATTTCTCTTGTGCCCCAGTTACAGTGGGTTCCTGAGGGGCTGAAGCCAGTGCCCCAGTGTCCAGTGAGGACCTTCCTGCACAGCCCAGCATGCAGTCTGCGACCTCATGGGACACACTCTTTGATGGGGAGCTTGCTCGGACTCGGGGTGTTTTTCTAGAAGAGCAGCCTGCTGTGGAAGTCAGGCATGTGCTGTCAGTGAGAAAGGCCCTTTTGGGGTGGAGGTGGTGGGAAGTGTTTCCGTGGGTGTTAGCTGCGGGGAGGTGGCTGCTCTCAGTTTTATTTGTTGATTTTCAGTTTGGACCTTAAGAGCCACCTGCTCACTTCCAAGTGTTGAGGGGACCATTCACTCCTCCCTCACCTATGATCACACCAGCTCCCTCTCTCAGCCTCAGTTTCCCCACATGTAAAATGATGCTGGTGGACTGGTTTGTCTTTAAGACCCCACCTGCTTGGGCACGTTCCCAGCTCTCCCTTTGCTGGATGGCAGAGGCGCCCTCTGGTGGCCAGCACTGGCCATGCAACCTTGGACTGGGCACGGCTCCTTGCTTGGCCTGTGTATGTGAGCAGCCTGCCTGTGCCCTGGGGCTGGCTACACTGGGGGACATGTGACAGGCTCATGACACACAGAATGCAGAGCTTCCTAAGTCTCAGCCCCTGAGGAAGACATGGACAGGGAGTTGGAGGCATTTAAAACAAGGGCAACTTTGGTAGAACTTTCTGGATACTGCCTGGGACACTGGGGTCTCCAAAAGCCCTGGGTGGCCTTCTTGCTAATACACTTGGACAGGATCACCGCTCTGCCCCTTTGCACTGGACACAGTAAACTCCTGGTCACAGCATGGGGCTCTGCAGAAGCTGACCCATCTAGAAGCCCCCTTTCTCTTCTTCTCTCCTGCCCACTCTAGGTCCATCCTTTCCCATCTCCCAACCTCTGCTGAGGACACTTCTGTCTCCCAGAGTGTCCTACACTCTCCTGTAGTCCCCACAGCACCTCTCACGTCTTGGTAAAAAAATGCCACCTCATCCAGGAAGACATCTTGGGTTTTTCTGCTCATTATTTCTTTGTGCCTTCCACATCTGTCTCTCAGGATGTGAAGTTTAGAGTTTTCCCAGTTGACCTGGGTTGGAGATGTCCTGTTCAAACCCCTTGCCTGAGAACTGACTCTGCGTCTGCTTTGTCCCTGGGTCTTCCCACACTCTGAGCCCTCCAGAGTCTGGCATCCAGACTGCCCTCTCCAGGCCCCACTGGGCCTCCTCTGGGCCTTAGCCAGTCGGGGCTGCTGTCATGAAAAGAGGCTGAGCACACACGAGCCCAGGCTAGACTCCTTTTGGACTTGCCCTTCAGCAGGGTGTGTGTGCTGTGTGTGGGAGGCCAGTCCTGGTCACCCAGAATGAAGGGTCGGACCCAGGTCAGAGCCTTCGAGGACAGAAGTAATAGCGGCAGCCATGGCAGCAAAACCCACTGCTATTATCACTTATGCTCCATAACATTAAATGCTCCTAAATCTCATTGGTAGGTGGGGAAACAAGTTCAGAGAGGTTAAGTAACTCACTTAAAGTCGCACAGCAGCTCTGAGTGTGAAGGCTCAAACACAGTCCTCACTTTCCAGTTGCCTCAGAAGCCATTCCTGTCCCTGTGACTCAAACATAGTGGGTGCCCGATGAATTCCTGGCTAAGAAAACAGACATAAATGAATACATGTATAACTATCTCTTTCTGTTGGACTTGCGGCCACCCCAGGTCACACACCCACCTCTGTGTGGGGAGGAGCAGCTGACCTGGGGTTTCCTGGGAGGGGAAAGGGCTCTGGGGACCTAGGGGAGGTGGTACCTGCACTCAGTCCCTGAGTTGGGGCTTAGGAGTTTGTAGGTCCTGAGTGTGATAAGATTATGCCCTGTGCCAGTCACATCAGCACCTTAGCACGGTGGCATGGGTGACCACAAGTTCTGGAGCCACAGGGAGGTCCATGACCAGAATTGGCCTGTGTGAGGACCCAGAATTATTCTAATCCCCTGAGAAGCCCAGAGTAGGTGTGCAGAAATTTATTAAGGAAATGTCTGTGAGGAAGTGAGGAGGAGCTAGGGGAGGCTGGGTGTCGTCAGAACACACCGCAGGTATGTCACTGACTGGAAGGGGCCTGTGGGAAGCATGGCCACCTTAGGCACACACCTCGGTAACAGATTTCAGAACGCAGCTGCTGAAGCCATTGGTCAGCTATGTTCCTCGCAGCCAGAGATGTAAGCTGGCTGTTTTGTTCTCCCCTCAGCCTAGCCTGGAGGGTGCCACAGCACCAACAATTGGAAGGAAGGGGTTTGGGGCCTCTGTAACCCAAGAGAGAAGCTGATTGGGTCAGGCGTCCAGTTCTGGTCCAGCTCTGGCCCAGTCAAGTATGGTCAGGGAGTGGAGCCACTTGTCCACTGCCCTCTCAGAGGGGTCCTTCAGCTTGTTGTGAAGTGGGGAGACCTAGGGAGCTGCAGAGGTCAGAAGGGTGTCGGCATCAGGGCATGGGCGCTGTGAGGGCTGAGGCAGTGGGAGAGGCAGGTGGCATTCTCTTGCTGGACATGTCCCGTCATTGTGACACATCTGTGAGGTGAGGAGCAGGGCTTCTGTTTCTCTCAGGGCTGGGACATATAGAGGAGTGTCAGGGCCCACTTGGTAGGCTGACTTCTGCTGGCCAGACAGGCCCTGCATCTAACCAATGGCTGCCACTCTCGGGCAGGGACACTGGGATCCGTCTTCCCCTTTAGCCTCAAAGCCCCTGGGAGCTGGGGACCACTGAAGTTAAGCATCCCAGGCTCTAGTCTTGGGTTTGGGTTCAGCTGCTCCACTAAATTGAATAAGACCCTTTCCTCCTGAGGTCTCGCTTCCTCTTCTGTCTAGTGAGGATGAACAAAGCTGAGGAAGAGGCCACAGATGGTTGCAGGGTTTAGGTGCAGCTCCAAGCTGGTTTGAGTCAGCTCCAGTTGCTTGTAACTTGTGGCAAGTTACTCAATCTCTCGAAGCCTCAGTTTCCCCAGCTATAAAGCAGGATGAAGGAGAAGCCGTCTTTTCTTTCCCAAGAAGCTAAATATGAAGAGTCAGCAGGTGAATGCATGGGCAGCTCTGGTACAGTGATGCAGTGCTGTATGCAACATGGAGGAGAGGAGGCTCATCTCTTACCCTTCACCTCTACTTCAGCACTGCCCCTCGTCTCTCCCTGGCTAATGGATAATCAGTGATTAATGGGTGGGGATGCAATGCAGACCTCCAGCCCCAAACTCATTCACTCAGCATTTTCTGAGTCCTTCCCTTGCAGCAGGTGCTGGACTGGGTGCCCAGGAGACAGGCCAATGCATCCTGTCCTTAGCAGGGTAAGGTGTGCCGCTGTGTCAATGTCATTGCAGGCCTGGGAGGAGTCTAGCTTGGATATCTGGTCACCTGGATTTCAATCGTCTTTGCCACTCACTCCCTGCCACCACTAAATAGATTCTATGAGCTGAGGAGGGAGAAGACCCAAGGGCCACTGAGCAGAGAGGGTGCACCCCCTGGGCCCTTGCGGCAGCCAGGAGGTGGGAGGAGCCTGGGCAAGCAGAGAAAGAGGAGCGGGCGTGCCCTGGCTGATGGGTTACCCGGAGCAGGAATGCACCTAAGCAGGAGAGGTTTTCCACAGTTTAGGTGGGGAAGACCCTGGAGCTTGTGACCTGCCTGATCCCTGGCATGGCAGAGGCAAGGGACAGGAGAGGCAAGGAAGGAGAGGCATGAGGTGGAGCTCAGGGGGAGACATAAGCAGAACGTAGGAGACACCAACAGCTGACATTGTTATTTTAGCAAGGCAGGTGACACCATGGGCCAGGTCCTTCCTCTAGCTTCCCTCCTGCCTAAGGACTGTCCTAGGATTAGGAATGCTCATCATAGTGGAAGGAGAGCTCAGAAGAGCAGTGCCATTCAGTTTGGTAAGGACAGCTCTATTTGTCATGCACCACAGAATGTGGCCTGAGAGCCATGTCTGCCACCCAAAGACAGGGGACATCATACAGATTCACACAGGTGAGAGAATGTGGCTAAGCCCAGTAAGTAGAGGTTCTAGAAACAAACAAAGCCATCCTATGGGAAACCTGTGCTGAGCCAGAAATGTTGGCGCTGTCCAGTATGGTAGCCACTAGCCTCATGTAGCTATTACAATTACAATAAATAAAATCAAGTATTTGGCCTCTCAGTGTCACCAGTCACTTTCCAAGTGGCCAGTGGCCACAGATGGCTGGTGGCTACTGGGATGCAGAGGATATAGAACATCTGTATATTTGTAGAAAGCATTCTTCTGGACAGGGTTGGTCTAAATTATCTCAGCAAGTCCATGGAGAGACAGGATGAGGAGAGAGACCCAAGGTCTTCCAAAGACCTGCAAAGGGGCGGAGCAGGAGCAAAACTGAAAAGCAGAGGACAATTTGTAAATCAGCAAGTGGCAATGGGCCTAATTTGGGGTTTGAAATCATGAAGAGCGAGCAATTTGGCCAGGCAGTAAAGGGAAAAGAGAAAGGGGGAGAAATGTAGAAAGTGTTAGAAATAAAGTCGGTGGTCCACTTTCAAAGCAAGGCATTTAACTCTGGCCGCCTGCTTGTGTCCCAGCTTGCAGTTGGGGAGGGCCAACTGATAAAGGAACTTAGGAAATGGGTAAAAACTGTCAGAAACCACATCTCCCACCAAAAGCCTGCCTCTAAAATTTGACCAATCCCAAAAAAGGCGTATTTTAAATAACCCAATAGGAAGTCCAGCTGACATCCAGAAGAAGAGTGAACACCCCAAAGTACTCAGCCAATGAGGAGCTGGGGGAGGGACTTGTGCGCCAGACAATACAATGCTTGTTGTCACCGCTTCCGGCACCCAGTCTTGCAAGATGGCTGTTACAGTCTCACGTTCGCTGTACTCCAGGTGTTTCTGAGTCCGTTCTTGGAGTTTGAACAGTTGAGCGTGTTTCTCACAGAAAGTCCTAAATATGAAATCAGGTGTAGAAAAAAAATAAGCTTGCCAGCTATCACAACAGCTGCGACCTGGATGAACCCTCGTGTCCAACTCAAACATGTATTTGCAGTGGTTTGAAGCAGATGTGTGGAGAAAAGTCCCCTAAGACAGGACAACTAAAAGTGTCAGGGAAAACTGAAAACAGCAAAAAAAAATTTTTTTGAAAAACAGATGACAGAAAAATAAAGACAATCTGTGTTCAGAAGCATCAAGAAATCTTAAATCTATAACAACAAAATAATCCAATAAAAATGGACAAATAATCTGAATAGACACGTCTCAGAAGAAACACAAATGGCCAATAAGCATGTGAAAAAGTACCAATATCTTTAGCCATCAGGGACATGCAACCAAAACTACAATGAGAGGCTGGGCGTGACGGGGCACTCTGTAATCCCAGCTACTTGGGAGGTGGAAGTAGGAGGATCGTAGTCCAAAGCTGGGTGGGGCAAAAGTGAGAGCCTATCTGAAAAACAAACTGAAAGCAAAAGGGCTGGGGTGGCTCACATGGTAGAGTGCTTGCCTAGGAAGCATGGGGTCCTGAGTACAAACCCCAGTACCACCAGAACCCCCCCAAACAACCAAATAAAAAACCTATAATGAGATACTTTCTCATTGCAGCTACAAATGGCTGTCATCCAAATAACAAAAAAATAACAAATGCTCATGAGAGAAATGTATAAAGTAGCAATATGAAATCAGGTAGCAAGCAAAATAAAAAGTGCAGAGAAAGGAATCCTTATACACCGTTATAAATTAGTGCCACCACTGTGGGGAGCAGTGTGGAGGTTCCTCACAAATATAAAAACAGAACATCAGTGTGATCCAGCTGTCCCACTCCTGGCTAAAACACGAAGCAGTCTAAGCCAGCATGAGTAGAGACAACTGACCCCCTGTGTCCATCACAGAGCTATTCACAAGAGCCATGCTGTGAACTCATCCTAGGAGCCCATCAATGGATGGATGAAGAGAAGTTGGTATATATACATTTGCAGGAAAGTGGACGGAAGTGAAGGTCATCGTGGCAAGTGACATAGCTCCCACAAAAAGACAAGTGTTAATGTTTTCTCTCAGATGTGGAAAAGGACCTGAGGGGGAGGGGGACGGTAGAAGAAGGACAGGTGGACGTGGTCAGTGCACACCACACACGTATGGAACTGTCACCGTGACCCCATTAATCTGTAAAATTTTATGTGTTTATATAAACCTGTCTAAATCACCATAAGAAGAGGACTAAGGTAGAAAGGAGAAAAATTGAAGGGATGAACCAGTTCAGGATACAATATATATATATGGGAACATCACAAGGAAACTTCCTGTATAGCTATCTTATACAAACAAAAATGTCTTTTTTCAAAAATGGAGAACAGGAAGGTAAAACAGGTCCTGTCTGGAGGTTGGCACCAGAGGGAGGGGGAAGATATAAGGAAAGGGTGTGGGAGGGTGACTATGGTGCAAATACTGTGTAGAATGTATGTAAATGGAAAAATGAGACCTGTTGAAACTATTCCAGGAATGGGGGAGGGGATAAAGGAGAATGATGGAATTCAACTATGATATATTATATGAACTTTGGTAAATGTCACAATGTACCCCTAGTACAACAATAATAAAAAAGATTTTAAAGGTAATTATAAAAATGAAATTTTAAGTCTATGGGGTAAACTCATCTTGCAGTCAGTGTTTGCCCAAAGGGTGTCTGCCTTATGGCCCAAAGACTGGGTTTTAACATGCTGTACCACTCCTTGTAGGCAGATATTTTCTAGGGTCCAAGCAAAACATGAGAGGCAGAAGACTGCTGTAAAGCTGGATTCCCAAAGGGCTGTACCCTCGGTGAAGGAGGAAGAAAAAGACCCACAGGGACCTGTCTGCTGTTTTGTTGGGTTGGAGCAGAGGGAAGAGAATCTGCCCCAGTGCAAATCTCTAGGACAAGTCATTTCAAGTGGGTGTGACATGAGAATTCTCACTGCGAGAAGAAACCTGAGAAAAATGCAGTTTAAAGTGTTCCCAGATGCCACATCTAGCAACTACAAATGCTCCCTCAAAGGCACACTTTAAGTCTAGGCCTCAAAGAATCCTCACTAAGAACCTTCTATGGAACAAGGGGTCACACGGTATCATATCTATTTATCTATCTATCATCCATTTAATCTCTATCTACCTACATCTATCCATTTATATATCACACACACACACACACACACACACACACACACACACAGAAGAAGAATTGAGCTTAATGAAATGACAGAAGAAATAACATTGCTGAATCAGACCAACAACGAAAGATGTAATTATCTGCTGTGGATAGTTATGTGTGGTTCGCTGAAAGTAACAGAGGGCTGGCGGTGTGGCATCTTAAAGTCCTGAAGGAGGAGGAGGGGGAAGAGGAGGAGGAGGAGAAGAAGGAGACAAAGAAGGAAGGGAGGGCAAGAAATTGAGGAGGTGAATGAATATATGACAGAAAAAAAAGAGACTATCAAAAGTGATCAGGAGAATTGACATCACATAGAATTTCTAGAAGTGGTAAAAACAATTGAAGTGAAAACCCAGTAGACAAAGGGTGTGTTCCGGGGAGATGGAGTAAGCACTCTCTCCCTTGCTTCCACTGTGGAGAGCATGCATGGTCCAGCCACCCGAGGACACAGAAAGGACATAGTAGCCAACAGACTGGAAAAGGAAGCAAGAATTTGAAGTACGACTGAACTGGGGCAAGTTCCTCGATTTTCTCCTCCAGGGCTGCCTGGCCTGGACTCAAAGGCAGCCCCATACCAGAAAGAAAGAGCAGGTTCAGCCGAAAGAGCTCAGGAACAGGAGTGCTTTCTGGTTTGGGGAGTAGGAAAGGGCCCCTCAGGGTCAGAGGCAGTGGGAAGTTCTCCTGTTTCTTCCTTTTTTTTTTCCCATCCTCTCCCACTCCCTCTTCCAGGTAAGGCAGCAGTGGTGACAGTGACAGTGCCACACAGTGTCAGCCTGAAGTTCAGAGGGAAAGAAAACTCTTTTACCAGGACAGCTGCACATCCCAGAGTGTGGGCAAATCCCCATCGCTTTCCCAGCCCACCACCACCCTCCCTAGACACGGATGCAGTCGTCAGAAGCCGGGCAGAGCTGGGGGAAAGGGAAGGCCCCAGGAGCCCGGAAATGTAGGGGAGGTCAGGAGAGGAGAGTACAAGACTGTAGGAGCTACAAGTGTGCTGCAGGGATCTGTCCCTGAACAGAAAATGAAAAGCTTTGTGATCTGAACTGTGGGGTGGACCACAGATCCCAACTGCCCAGTGGTGTTGCATATATGTGGAAGCTGTCTAAATAGCACCACAAAAGCACTGGAATTGATCTGATGTTGAAATCAGAGTCTGCAGGTTGGAACCTGTAACCTGGATCTCACCTAGGTCAATTGTATGCTAAACTCTGTGTCACGATCACTCAATCAGCACACAGACATTTTCCTGAGGATTTAAGCTTGGAGTTTCATAATGGAAATACCCAGAATGTCCAGGGTATAATCTAAAATTAATTGGGCTGTGAAGAACTAGAAAGACCTGAACTCATAGTAAAAAGACAATCAATAGATACCGACCTAGAGATAACAGATGTTGAAATTGTTAGACAAAGATTCCAAAGCAGTTTTTTGTTTTGTTTTGTTTCTTGTGGTGCTGGGATCAAACCCAGGCCTTGCACATGCTAAGCAGGTGCTTTGACACTGAGCTACATCCACAGCCCCTCAAAGCAGATATTATAACCATGCTCCAAGAAATAAGGGCGAATACTGTTATGATGAATGAAAAGGTAGAAAGCCTCAAAAATAATAGAAGATGTAAAGAACCAAATTGAAATTACAGCACTGAAAAATTCAAAAGCAGCAATATAGTTACTACTGGATGGCTTCAAAAGCAGAATGGAGGTGACAGAAGAGCGAGCCAGTGACGACAGATCTACAGGAATTGTCCACGCTGATCAATAGAGGGTTGGAAAAGGTTGAAAAACTGAATAGAGTCTTGGGGGAGCTGTGGGGAAAATCCAGAGTGTCCACTACTCATGTCTTTTGGAAAACCAGAACTGAAAAGACAATGGATGGGAACTTCTCAAAATCACAGGCTCAAGTAACACAGTACACGTCAGACAGGACAGACTCAAAGAAATCCACTCCCCGGGTGCATGATTATCAAACTTCCTTAAACTAGAGACAAAAAAGTCTTGGACTTTTTGGACTTTTTTGTCCAAGATTCAAGCAGTAGAGAGCCTGCCTAGCAAGCACAAAGTCCTGAGTTCAAAACCCAGTACTGACACTGAAATGTTCCCCAGGTTCATGTCTTGGTGAAGTCGATGATTGAAAATGCCAGCCTAGGAGTTAAGAGTAAAGCAAGCACAAAGTTTATTGAAAGGAGAGCAAAGCACCCTGACGGATGGGACTTAGTGAAAGAGCTAAACTGTCGAATAGCAGATGTCCATGAGATAATATAGGGACCCCCATTTTTCTATAATTAGCTATCTAATTAACTTCTTGCTGAACCTGACCATCTGGCTGCCCCCCATCCTTATCAGACTGGACATTCCAAGAGGGTCTCATTAGTCCATCCTATCCTTAAAACCTGTCATGTACATTTTATGACTACTGCTCATTATTCTGGTGAGACCCCCTTTTTGTTTATCTTGGGAAAGTTTGCTGTGTTACTTTCCTTTAGGGAGCTATATTTCATCTCTTTAGATTTTTGCCTTCAGGAATCTTCTTTGTCTCCTTTATCTAGGAGAAAAACCCGCTGCACTTTATTATCTGGGTGAGATGTCCGCTCCTTAGTCTCCTTAGGTATTTGATTTTTAAGGGTGCCTTCCTGCCTCCTTTATCTAAAGCAAGGTTACTTGCTTTCCCTTTACATCCCCAGGGACATTTCTGCCATTTATTCACCCTCACGTTCCTTCACCTTTGTTTGTGCTAGAGGAAGTCCTTCAGATGGAGGAGAGCTGGCATGAAGGCTAGACAATGGGAACGGAACGTTTCTGGGTAGGCAGAATGTGCTGCTTTTCTCCAGTTCTGTAAGGTATGATTGACAGTTGACAGCAAAAAGTATGGTGCTGTTTGTTTTCAGTGTAGACCTAATGTATAACAGCTCTAATGAAAAGGAGGAAGGTAACGGGCTTACATAACGTAAAAATTCTTCATCATATAAAAAAGCAGTATTTTAAGTGATACAGTTTTTGTGAGGTGTGTCATCTGGGGATAGATGCCAGTGTATAAAATGCCTGGCACAGGACAGGAAGTTCAGCCACTGCAGTTCCCTTTCACTGTTGCAGTAGACAGGGTGAAGTCTCTGAAAGCAGCTCATGGGATCGGAGGGTCCCCTTCTCTCTCCCTCTGTGGGCCCCCTGGCCACCTCTTCCCTCTAGGAAGGTCTATGATAGGAACTGAATGCACTTGAGCGTAGCACGGCAGAGTCACGCTCAGGTGAGAAATGTATGGGGAGACCAGCTACCAAACAGGAAGCAGATCCCTGGATTTGCCCCATCAGAGCAGGCGTTCTTGCAGGGTCAGGTGAGTCCTCTCTCCTTGTGATTCCTGGAAGCACATTATCACTAATCCTTGTCACTGGTTCAGAAAACAATGAGGAAGGAAGAGGACACCCCTCTGTGCCTTGTGTTGGTTCCATCAAATGACACCTGCATAGCTTCAGGCAGTTCCACAGCAGCAGAGGGCAGGAGTTTCATTTGGGTTGTTCTGGGAATGTTATTTGCAGGTGGGAAATAGCTGATCGTGCTAGAGGACACATTTTCCTAAATAGACACAGGCAGCAATTTCCAGCAGCAGAGCTGAAGATGTCCGTGTTAGATGTCCTCAGGGGGAAGGAGTGGCCTGGAGGAGACAGAGCTGGCAGCAGCCATATGCCAACCGAGCCGAGGTAGCTGTCACCACAGCCCTTCCCAAGGAAAATGCCCCTGTGCCCAGGCAGCCAGCTGTTGAAGGAAAGGCTGGCACTAACCCAATCCACAGACGGGCCAGCTTGGCGCAAAGTGATCTGGGCTGATTGGACTGATTGGCTCAGGAACCTGGCCTAATAGTATGGAAAGACCATACAGGTGGAACAGAGCAAAAGGAAGTTGACGTCTGAGAAACGTCTGTGGCTGGTAGGTGGGCTTGTCCTGGACCCGTGTGGTCCCTCCGCAGCCTGGCTTGTGGGGCTGTAGCTCAGCTCTCCCCGGGCTGCCCTCTTAGCCCCTGGTGGGTCTCCCCACCCTGCATTTGAGTGTGGGAGGGTCCCTCCATGCATCCAAATGTGCCCACAGTTTTAACCCAGGTCACCTGGTGCTTCCAGTAGACAAGCAGCTGGTTCTGATGAATGAGTTAAAGCCGAGCTCTTGGAAGTTCATTTTGGTTAAGGAGGGAAAAAATCTCACATTGTTGTGACTATTCTTGCAAATTCAGTAGACAAGCTGAAGATACAGCTATTTATGTTTGCAGATATGAATATAAATTTTGGAAGAACACAGCAGCTACATCAAAACAGTGTTCATATCCAATTAAGAAACCCATGGGGCAGAATGAACTTGGAATTGGTGAGGTGCGCACAGAATTGAAGATTAGGAGAGAACAATCCCAGTGGCGTCTGGACAAGAAGAGAAACACGGTTGTTAATAGATGTGTGTAAATGTCCACATAACGGATAATTATGGTATTTCTATGGCAAAGATGAGGATGAAGATAAAACAGACTGCAGCAGGCAGCAGGGCCAGGACGGCCACAGGCCTCAGAAGCAAATTGCCTTCAGAGGATCACAGAAAACTCCCCTCAGTAATCAAGGCCAGGAACATTTTAAAACAATATTTTTAAAAGCCAAAATTAATGAAAGAGTCCATGATGAGCAAAATATCAACATTTTAGACAAAGACACCTCAGCTATTGTTGACATTTCTTTTTGCCTCAGGCTCCAGTATGGCTTGGCACACTGCAGCTTCTCTTTGGGCTGTCTGTGATCAGTCAAATTTTTAATGTTTGAGTTTTTGAAGAATTACTCAGTAAATCATTTTAAGCATTTACAATGGAATCAAACATTTTGTAAATGAGTTCTCTAAATTTTGTTCCAAAGCAATTGGAAATCTTTTTTAACTGTAGAATAGTTTAATTTGCATAAGAATTATTTTTCTAGAGTTTAGAATAATTCTCTGTGAAAGTGTCAAGGCCTAGTAATTTTCCCCCAGCAGTCCTACATTTTTTCATTGTGGTAAAATGCTCAGAACATGAAGTTTACTATTTTAACATTTGAAAGAATGCAGCCGGCAGCACAGAGGATGTTCATATGTTACGTGAACATCATTACCAGCGACGCTCCAGGAAGAGGTCTCCAAAACGGAGGAGCCTTCCGTCTGGCCCTTGGGTGTTGAGTTCGTGATGTGTTGCAAAAAAGAATTTTAGGAGACATCGAGGTAGAGACCAAGAAAGTTTATTAGTAAAGCAAAGCAAAGCAAAGGAAAAACAGAAACATAGTACAGAGCCCAGACATGGGTGTTACCATTGCATCTGATACCAAGTGTACTGAGTGAAAAAGTGGAATGGGGTTGACTTGACTTTACCTTAGTACAAGTGCCCTCCCTTGTTCTGACACTGGGTATAATTAATCGTTTTTGCTGTTATACTGTCGTATCAATTCGGCCCCAAAATTTCAGGGTTGGCCCACTCATTAAATTTGGGTCACTATGACATAGATGTCTGAGCATCCCTTTAAACAAAGAACGGGGCCTGCTAGATGCTCCTTCAAGACAGGTGTCCACCCTTGCGATGAGTATTTTCCATTGTAGACACTTCTTGTGCCCACAGGATCTCTTTCCCTGGTGTTTTCCCCAGTATACATGTCTTTCTTTAAGATATCCTTGCTCAGTTCCCAGAGCACACTAATTATTTGGGCAAGCGGGCAAGGTCAGAGGGAGAGAAATGCTCTTTTCACCCCTTATTTCCTTTTACTAAATGTTGCAGCTTGTTGGGTGCATGTGTGAAGTTCAAAGCAAATAGTGCTTGTGTGCTTTTTAATCAAGCTCTTCATTAATACAGTGCTTATCTCTGAATTCCTAGCTGCTGTTTCCCATACCTCAGTTTCCCTGCTCTATCCTACCTCAGTTCCAGTATGTTCTTCTCTTTCCACATGGAAAGTGTGAACCTATTAAGCAATCATCCTGGTCCCCTTTCCCCCACCCCTGGTAATCATGCCTGCTTCTTCCATCTCCGGATCTGCTTACTGTGGACATTCAGGTGGGTGGAATGTCCACACTGAGGACATGTGGCTCCTTACACTTAGCATCAGCATTCAAGGTTCAGGCACATTGCAGCAGCATCTAGCAGACATGGGAGGAATATGGACCACAGTACTATGGTGTGCCCTGGGGAAACCCACTGGCAAAATTTGGTGGAGCCTTGTGATGTGGGGAGATCTCTAAGATGTTTTGGGGGAAAACAGCAGTACAAAACGAAGATCTGTTGTGGAAATTTTAATCAGAGTATTCTACAAGTGTGACAAAATAAATTTTAATTTTTTGAAAATTTTGTCAAGTTTTAGGTACTAAAAGAGTTTCTTTCAATCAAATTTAATTTACTGCATACTGGGAAATGAGTACATTATGTCTTAAAAGCAAGGGAGAAGCTGAACAGATTCAGTAATGAGCTCAAATGATAGGACAGAGGTAATTTAGAAATTCTAGAGTCTTTGTTTGGAATACCTTGCCTCATGGGAAGAATGTCTTGATGGCACTCTGATTTCTTTGGGGGGTAGTACTGGGGTTTGAACTCAGGATCTCACACTTGCTAGGCAGGTGCTCTACAGCACTCTGATTTTTATTGGACAATTTTTTTTTCTAGTTGGGTTAAACAGAAGACAGAGACTTGTGGTTTTATTGCATGTATAATTGAACACAAGTTAAACAGAATGACAAAGTCAACAGTAATATTTGTTAAAGAAAAGTGTTTAAGGGGTATGGAAAAGACTCCCTCTGAAACTTTTTGGGGCTGAAATAGTTAATTCATTCCTACATAAGGAAATTAGAACTGAGAATATCCTCTGTTCAGCAGAATTTTCTCTGAGTTTAATAGAGGTACCTCTCTAAAAAACTATATTTTCACTAAAAATTTATGATGTGCTGAAAAAAAGGCCATGAAAGGTGTCCGCAATTTCCATATTATTCAGTGCAATATGTAACTCAAAGATGGCCAAAGGTAATTTTTTGAGGGAAAAAATAGACCATTTTTAAAATACATTCTTGGGCTGGAGGCATGACTCAGGCGGTAAGAGCACCAGCCTAGCAAGTGTGAGGCTGAGTTCAAACCCCAGTGCTACCAAAAACCCCTAATACATCAATAGTCATTTTAAAAATAAGCTTTTAATTGTAGAATAGATTTATACTTAGAGAAAACTTGTGAAGATAGTACAGAGAGCTTCTCACTGCCTCCCCCAATGATAAACACCTTACACAGGTAGCTACACCTGTCACAATCAATGAGCCAAGGTCAACACACCCTCATTAACTAAAGTCTTGGCTTATTTGGACTTCTGGAGCTTTTTCCCTAATGTTTTTCAGCCAGGCCCAGCCAGGCTCCCCTATTACATTTAGTTGGCCGTGTGTCCTTAGGTCCTCTTGGCTGGAACAATTTTTACAGAGGTAAAAGGCTCCATCCCACATCATGGGGAGGGTGCACACTGCCAGCATCACTCACCTGACCATGTGGACATTGGCTTGGTGCACCTGGCTGAGGCAGTGCTGGTGGCTTCTGTGAAGAGCTGCTGTTTGTCTTTCCCTATGCTGCTGTCATTGGAAGGCCATCACTGTGCTGCTCACACTGAAGGAACAGAGCCCCTTCCTCGGGGTGGAGCGGCTACTGAAATTACCTGCAATTCTTCACTGACGATGTTGCTCTCCTCCCCACTTTACATCCTCAGTCATTAATTTAGGGCATCAGGACTCATGGGCATGCAGTTTATCCTTTGAATTCTAATTTTGTACTTCTGTTTGTCCTGCCGCTCAAGTTGTCCCAGCTTTGGGCTGTTGGGAGCTTTCTCAGTTGGCTCCCTGTATCCCTCCTATATGTATGCCCTCATTGTGGGTTTTTGGTTTTTATTAGCTATCAGTAATCTATCTATCTATCTTTAAGCATTTCCTTACTTTTTGGAATTACAAGATGTACCAGGCTTCTTATGTATTTCAAAAGAATCAGCCATTTCTGCAAGAAGCCCTGGTCCCTTTAATTGGAGAATGAGACGGAAACCTGGACTGTGGATTCCTGTGCTTGTGAGTGAGGGTGTGTTGCTTCTGGGCTCTCTGAGCTGACAGCAAGGAAGTGTGTGACACTGACACACTCCTGCACACACATCTGTGAATATTCCTATGTGCAACTATCTGTCTACATTAAGCTGATCATGGGTCCAGACTGAGATCACCAACTCAATCCATCACCTCATGGATCATTCTAGCCCTCTCCCCCTGCTTATCTGTAAGCCCCCACTCCCTTTAACCATGAGAACTCTGGCTCTTCCCATTGCCATCCACTTACTTCGCTGTTTGATTCCAGTACAGATGGCCCATGACTTGCAATGGTTTGACTTAACGATTTTTTTTTTTTTGATGGGATTTCACTATGTTGCCCAGGCTGGTCTCAAGCTCCTAGGCTCAATTGATCTTCCTGACTCAACCTCCTGGGTGCTGGGACTACAGGCATGCACCACTGCATCCAGTTTGACTTGTGAGTTTTTGACTTTGTGATAGTGTGAAAGCATCCAGTGGAAAGTGGACTTTGAACTTGCATCTTTCCTGAGCAAGTAACAGGTTGTCCAATGCTCTCGCATGATGTTGGGCATCTGCAGCTCTGTCAGCCACGCCATCATCACACTGAGCAATGACCTATATCCTACAGTGCGCTGTGTGCTAAGCCTTGATGTTTATATGAAATGCATTTAGGTTTTGTGGAATGTGATCCCATCCTATGTTGCGGCATCTATAGAGAAAATTGCTAATCTGTACCTCCATGAGGAAGCACTTTATCAATTAATATCCCGCTACTGAAGGCAGGTCCTTTTGCCTTTACTCTTACAGGCTTCCAACCTGCACTCAAGGTTCCCAAGTTCACATAGGTCAGTCCCTCTGGCTCCATGCTCACCAGGATAGACAGTTTCATGCAGTTAGGCTCTTTGTCACAGTCTGCTCCTCATCCTGGGATCCTTCCAACCTCCTCCATTTTCACTTGCAAATTCTGAATACATTGTGATTCACTCTCTGTGCTATGAAGTTCTATGGCTATGACAAATGCATGTGTCATGTGACCGTCACATTATTATACCAAGTGTGTTCACAGCCCTGAGCAATCATCCACCACACCTCACTCACGCAACACACCCCCCTCAAATTTCTAGAAACCTGTCTATTTTGTGTACAGCCTTGTATAAAATTAAAATGATTTGAACTGGTATATGAAACACAAAGTTATACACACGACTGTATCATGTTACGTTTTCATTCATAGGCACATTATTTAATGTTTATATCTGGTTAAACATGAATCACCTCAAACATCATTTCTTTTTTTTTGAGTCTTGCTACATAGCTGAGGCTGGCCTAGAGCTCAGGATTCTCCTGCCTTAGCCTCTTGAGAGCTCCCAGGCATGTGCCACCATGCCCATCCTCTCCTTCCTTCCTCTCTCCAGTCTCTGGTAATCACCACTGCACTCTCCACTTCCTTGAAAACAACTTTTTTAGATTCTACATATGAGTGAGGTCATGTGGCACTTGCTTTTCCATTCCTGCATCATCTATCATCTGTGTATCATCTATCTATCTATCTATCCATCATCTATCTATCATCTATTATTGTCTATCTTCTATCTATCTATCATCTATCTGTCATCTATTATTGTCTATCTATCTATCTTTCTATCTATCTACCTATATCTCTCTATCTATCATCTATCTGTCATCTATCTAACTACATGGTACTAGGGACTGAACCCAGGGCCTTGTGCATGAAAGGCAAGTGAGCCTTTCCCCCCCACTTGAGTCACACCCCTTTAGTCTGTATTTTGGGGAGTTTTGAGATAGGGTCTTGTTAACTTTGCCCAGACTGGCCTTGAACTTGAGCTCCTCCTGCCTCCATCTCCTGAGTAGCTGGGATTATAGGTATGCATTACCAAGCTCAGCCATGCCTGGCTTATTTAACTTAAGATAGTGATCTCCAGTTCCAACCATGTCACAAATGAGAGGATTTCTTTCTCGTTTTATGGCTGAGTAGCATTCCATTGTGTACAGGTGCCACATTTTCTTTACCCATTCATCAGTCAGTGGACACTTAGGCTTTTTCCATTTATTGGCTATTGTGAGTAGTGCTGCAGTGAACATAGGAGTGCAGATGTCTGACATGTTCGTTTCACTTCCTTTGGACATAGAGCCAGTAGCCAGATCCTGTCTCCTTAGCTTTGCCTATCTTCAGTGTCTGTGAATGGAGTCATGTGGCATCACCTTTATGACACACACAGCCGGCCTTCCCACTGCCTGGCCCCACTCTCGTGACACACGCACCACAGACGCTTCTCCACGAGCCTCCCGACACGCTCCTTGCTTGCTTCCAGGTCTTGGAGTTTACGGATGATGTTCTATGAATACTCGTGTGCAGGTTTTTGCCCAGCTGGGTGGGATTTCACTGGATCGTGTGGGTAAAACTGTAGTGGGCTTTGGAGCAAGCTGCCACAATGTGTTCCAAAGCCCTGCACTGTCTTACGTCGCCAGACACGAGTCCTGCCATCCTGACTCATCTCTGGCACTTTATGCATCGAGCTGCATCTGAGCTGCTCTAACAGGTATGCAGTGGCATGCATTTCCCTGGTGACAAGTGACGTGAAGCTTCTCCGCCATTCCTATGTCTTCTCTGATGAGACGTCCAGATCTCTTTCTTATTCTATTTGGCCTGGGTTTCATCGCTGAGCTTTATTGTCTTTGTGCATTTTAGAAGCAAATCCTTTATTAGATATGTGTTTTGCAGATATTTTCTCCCGGTGTTTTCTCTTGACTATGTTTTTTCTCAGAGATGTGTGCTATTTTTTTTTTTAGAAATAATTTTACCTTTTTTGAGATAGGGGTGTCACCAGATTGGTCTCCACTCCATCCTCCTGCCTCAGCCTTCTGAGTGCTGGGATAACAGGTGTGCACCACCATATCTGGCAAATTTTACTTTTAAAGATGCTCTTGAATAGAAATATTTTTATAAAAACCGTCTGTTGATAGTACATTTTAAAAAATTATACAATTTAAATGACCTCGAGCACCTTTCACTATTAAAAATACCTGGTTTACATTAATTTATGTGATCACCAAACTTTGGAGGTCATGACCAGGAGTGGATCCAGCATGGTACTTCCTGTGTAAGCTGTAGTGATGGCAGGTGGGTCAGAGGTACCAGATGTCCTGCTGTAAGTTCTCACTAGCCAACTTGGCAGCTTCTGCCCTTTCTGGACAATAGGAGGCCTTGGTTTGCTCTGTTTCCTCCCGAGGATACTGTGGGAGAGGCGACAGGCCACCATCGCCAGCCTGGCCTCTCCTGGGTCACCTAGAATTGCCTGTGGGACTGAGCCCCAGCAGCCCACAAACAGTAACTTGCTCACTAACTGAGCAAGTAACTCCAGTTACTGGTTCCCTTCCCTTCCCCCTCACTTCCTTTCCCTCTCTCTCACCTACTCCCTTTCTTTTCTTTCTTTTTGCTTTTGTTCTTGTGTTTTGAGACAGGGTATCACTATGTAGCTCAAGCTGGCCTCAAGTGGAGATCCTTTTGCCTCAGCCTCCCAAGTGTTGGGATTATAGGTATGTGCCACCATGCCCAGCTTCACCTTCCCACCTTGTGTTTCCTGGCGTCCCCTGCCAATAAACTACTTGCACTCAAATTCTTGTCCCTGAGCCTGCTTGTCTCAAGGAGCTGAGTTGAAGTCCAGCAGAAAAAGAAGGAACTAGACTGGTCCAAATGTTTATCCTTCCATATCATAAAGTTCAAGCTTTGTTGTGGACTCCTGACCCATCCCAGTATCCAAGAGAAACCCCCAGCTCAGTCCTTTAGGGCCTAAGGAGTCAGGAACAAACAAACTGAGACAGTCCCAGAAGAGAGTGGACCTAAGTGGGGGATGGAACGTCACCTAAAGAAGCAGAGCTTCCGGATGATTCTACCAGCAGCCTCTGGAGATCTGGAGCCCAGCTATGCAGCCAAAAAACGCATGCAAGTTCTGTGAAAGCTCAAGTCTTATCGTAAAAATGGGTGCAAACTGTGCTCCAGCCACAGGACGTCAGTGTTTGAAAACAGATAGTATTTGTTAGAAATTTCTATGATGTAAGGGTGGGCTCCAGGAGGAAGGGGCCCTGTATCCCCCGCTAGAGGGGTCAGAAGCAAAGGGAAGGAATTTGGGTGGCCACAGTCAGGCTGTGTTTGTCACAGCTGCTCTTTCTTTGCTTCCCTTGCAGGAGTGATTTCTCTGCATCATCAAAATCTCTTCAAAACCTTCATTTTCCTGGCTGTGTAATAGTCCATCGAGTGGCTGTTTCACGATATGCTGAACCACTCATCTGTTGTTGAATATCTGGTTAATTCCCACCATGATCACACTGTGATGGATATCTTTGTCATAAAAGTTTTCATATGTTCAGATTACTTTCATTGGTAGATTTTAGGAGAATACAGTGATTCAGCTCTGGAGCCACAATACTGAACTCTGCCCCTTCCAGCTGTGGATAAGTGACAGGGGCCATGCCTTGGTGTCTCGTGGTATGGGAAAGCTAGGTGTAGGAGCCCTGGGCACCCTGGATCAGACACAGATGAGGGGACTCACGTGGAGAGGGTGACACTGGCCTGCTGTCACCATGGTCTCTCTTTTTCCACCCCTGCCTCTGTACACTGAAACCATGTCAGCTGTACAGAGCCAGGAACATTAGCTAATGTGACTTTCTGCTGCTGTAGATGAGGAAACTGAAATCCACAGAACCCAACCTAGAATCCCCAAGAGCCAACAGAATTCCCCAGAATCCTAGCTCCCAGTCCAGTCCCCTCCCCAGTGCTGTTCCCATGAGCAGAGCAGCCACAGCTCAGCCCTGCTCAGCCCTGGCTGAAGAGCCATGCACAGCTGACACCTCTGAAGCACGCTCAGGGCAGGGGTGGGGGAACACGCCACAGGTTCTCAGCCCCAGGGTGGGGACAACTTGGGGACCTCAGCAGTCTGTCAGCAGATGTGGGGCTGTCATGCATACTCCCATGCAGCACCTCCCCCTCTGCTGCCCCTCTTCAGCCTCAGGTCTGTCTGGTGCCAGTGGAGATGCTCCTGGGACACGGCAAAGAACTTATGAGCTATTAAGGACCCCAAATGATGCACATTTTGTAGGCACATCTATGTAAAATTGCCGTGGCACTGTGGGTGAAGGCAACTCAGGGAAGGTGGATACATGTGCATTGTGGGGTTGGGTGGTGGGTTTGGGGTGAGCCTCTTCCCCTCCTTGAGGAGATGAGGCTGGGATGGTTCCAGCATCATAGTCCATGGTCATCCCAAATCAGACATCAGAGTGTCCACAGGCCCTGGGCACTGAGGAGCTGGAAAGTAGGATGCTTGAGCCTGGTGGGCCCTGGGTACCACCCCAGGGCTGTGGAGACCTAACGTCTGGAACTCTGCACTGCAGCTGCCATTGCTGGTGCCGGGGTGTGAGGAACACTGTCCTGCCCCTTCAATGGCCCCAATGGGACAATAATCCCCAGTAAGTGTTGCCCTGGTCTGATGGTGGTTGCTGTTGCCTGTGATAATGGTGCTTTGTGCATGGACGGCTCTTACCTGGTGAGCAAACCCATCAGCAGGACACGTGCCACAGGAGGCTCTTCTGAGTTTGGGCAGGGACACCAGATTCCACAGATCTGTGGGGAGGGCTAGGGGAGGCCAAAGCCTCACCGCCTTGCTGAAGGTCTAAAGGAGAAGGGGTGGAAGAGGGAGGTCGGGGCAATCTGTCTGTGGGGCTGCGAGAAGACAGGAAATGGGAAATCCTAGGATGGCTGTTGGGAGTTTGTTTGAGGAATAAGGCCGGCCCTTGACTGATCATGGTGATGGACCAAAGGAAGCCTGGAGTGGTCAAGTTATTTGTGGCACTGGACTTCCTCCCTCAGTGTAGAGCACTGTCCTGTACTACCATGTGCCCTGCCTTCCTGATCTCTCCACTCAGCTTCTGCTGAATTACCCTCTCCTTCAGGAAGCCTTCCCTGATAACACCCAGCCCTGCTGTGGCCCAAGTTATTTTCTGTTTCTATTTGCCTCTGTTCACAGCTCACTGTTTCTATGAAGCGACAAGCTCCTTGACTATGATGTGTGCATGTGGGGTTGAATGCTGTATCTATTCATAGAAAGTGCTTGTCAATGTTGTCAAATAAATCAGGAATGAGTGAATGTTCACCAGGCTGGACTCTCTGGGTTGGGTAGGACCCTGGCTACATGTGCCCTTGCCAGGGTCAAAGGTGTTGAGTTGGCCTGCAGGGCCTCATCGGACATCTGCAGTCTACACTAACTCCTAGGAGAGGGGCAGTCTTTGGACCGGGAACCTTCAGTCAGCCTCACCTTGTTGGTCACATTTCAGAGGAGGCAGGGTGTACTTTGAAAAGCCAGTTCCAAATTGTCATTGTTGGTGCTGAGTGAGTTTCTGGCAGTCCCACTAGGTCAATTCTAGGAGTGGGTGGGCCCACTCCTGTACCAGAGTCAGGGGACCAAGGTCGGCTGGACCCTGAAAGTGGGGCCTCCTTAAATGCTGCACTTTTGGTGTTGCCCCATCAGCCTGGTCTGCCTTAATAGTCACTGGGGGGCAGACTGGGCCTGGTGGTGGAAGAAGGCTGGGCGCTGGAGTAGGATTTTACTTTCAGGGAAGGGAGCTCTGGGGCAGGGTCACAGCCAGCAGAGAGGTTTTCAGAAGACAGTTCTGGCAGGAGGTCTGGAGGCCTCCAGGTCTTGGAAAGTCACATCTTATTTCTCCCTGCATGGTGGCTGCAATTTTACCCCAAGATCCCTGGGGAGCTGCCTCTCTCCTTGGGGCTTCATCCACCGAAGCTGCCGTGCGTGCAAAGCTCTTTACTGTTAAGCCGCCATTCCCCTGCTCACTAACGTTTTCACTAAGAAAGATGGTCACGGAAGAGCAGCAGCTGGGTAAAGTTTCCCCCGGGCTCGTGTGGAAGACGAATAAGCCAGGCACACGTGTGCCCACACCTGCTTCCTGAGGCTCCCATAGGAGCAGTGCACACCCCGCACACACATGGGAGGGCACACGCCTGTACTCACAGATGCACACGTACGCACACCTAGATCCCCACTGAGGGATGGACACACGCTGCCCCGCATACCCAAGGATGCCATGCTCCACGCCCGCAGGCACCCAGGTGACACAGCGCAGCCGGGGCCATGGAGTCGGGCATCCAGGTTCACGTCCTAGCTTGGTGACTTTTCAGGACAGTGACTTCAGCTTCCCAAGCCTCCATGCTCCCTCTACTGAGGGTGAGTAGAGCCTCCCTCAGATGGCTGTGGAGGGCCACATGGGCTCAGCCATGGGTAGGGCTTGGCAGAGGGCCTGGCTCACAAGCCCTCCTTTGGGGGTCACTGTGGCGACCTGCTATTATTGAGAAAGACATGTACCGTGCAGTGGAGCCCCAAAGCCACCCTCCTTCTCACACTTTCACCTCTAACCCCTAGCCCTTTCCCAGCCTTGTGGGTGGAGGAAGTCCCCTGAGATGGAGCCCAGCGGGCTGCTCATGTCTCCCTTTGCTGAAGGTCTAGCCACCATTAGGGGATTCTGTGTTAAATCTTGCAGAGAATCAGGGGTGACTCGTTTCTGGCACTATCCCTCCTGAGGCAGCTGTACCTCATTGCTCCCTCCTAAAACTTACCCATGGCCTTCCAGCAAGTCCCCTTTATGGTCACGTAGCTTTAGCTGGTTTCTGTTGCTTGCAGCCCACACCAACCCAGAGCCAAATGAGTGAGACACAGCTCCTCACTTTCTCGAGCTGAGCCAGGGCAGGGGCAGGCAGGTAAACAGGCTGTGATGTCCCCTGAGGGGCATGCTGGGATAGAGGGTGGGCAACAGGAGCACAGGGAGGGCAGGAGCGAAAGGCAGAAAAGAAGTGATACGGTTCGGATATGAAGTGTCCTTCCAGAAGATTCATGTGTTGGGGGCTTGGTCCCCAGCGAGTGGTTCCACTCACCTCTTGGTCTGAGAGGTGATTGGGCGGTGAAGGCTCGGACCTAAGCAGTGGATTCATCTGCTGATGCGATCTCTCTGTCCCTCTCTGCTTCCTGGGCACCCTGGGGTGAGCAGATTTCCTCCAGGCTGCCCTTCCGCCACGATGTTTCTGCATCACCCCAGGCCCAGAAACAACAGAGCTAGCTGGCCGTGGACTGAAACTTCTGAAACCCTGGGCCAAAACAGGCCTTTCCTCCTTGTCCTTTTTGTCACAGCAACAAAAAGCTAATGCAGAAGAGAGGGGAAGATGACAGCCAGGGCAGGGGACAGTGACACCTCAAAGCCAAGAGAGCCTGGACTGTTTCATACCTGGATATTACCACTGTGCTGTGCAAGATGAATTTTAATAAATTCTGTATGCTCAGACCTGTCACAGATTGTGATACTCCCAGGTGTTGGAAGGGCCTGTGCATTTCCCTGCACCGGCAGCATTACTCCCCAGTTCAGGGAGGACACTGGGGTCCAGGCACCCTGCCTTTTCCTGCCAGTAGATTCCAGGGGGAAGAGGCAGACCCCCTACTCAAGGTGCCACCCACCGCGCTGCTTCATGTGCAGCACAGGAGTCAGTAGATGACATGAGGCACCTGCACTTTATCGTCAGCAGGCTTGGTGTCTAGTGACTGCCAACTGCGGGCCGGTGTCAGCATTCTGAGCACATTCAAGGGAGGCCATGATAAGCTGTGTTTCTTGGCTTACAACGGTTTGAACTTATAGTGGGTTTATCAGAAGGAACCCCATCATAAGTGGAGGAGCCTCTGTACCTGGAGGTCAGGCTGGAAAGTCCACCTGAGGCCATGCAGAGAGAGGAGGAGGAGGAGGTGCCTGTGGCCTCCACAGAGGCAACAAGGACTGGGAGCACCCTGCTCTGAAGGCACCAGGAGCCTTTGTGGGAGCTGGTGAGGCACCAGGGCAGCTTTACAGTCTGCTGTACTTATCCAGCATCCAGGCCCTGACCCCACTTGAAAATCTGCACACCTATATCTGTATAGAGAGACAGGTGCAATAGCAGGTACACAGCCCCATCTCACTTACTCTTTTCAACCATGCTGAGTTCTTTTTATTCTTCGGATGAAGAAACTGAGCTCAGAGAGCAATGCCATATGCCCAGCGTCACACCACGAATAAGTGGCCTCAAAACTGCCATGCAAAGGTAAGATGCCCCTGACAGCCCTCGTCTTGCCAGGACCTACCCCTGAAATGCAGCTTGTGAGTAACGGCCCGAGCCTGTTAGCACAGCTCCTGCGTGCTGCTCACAGCACATAGCATGCTTGCAATATCCCTGAGGTACTGCTGACCCGCTCCCCTGAGTCCTACTCGCTCACTTGCTCAGAATTCATGCTCAGTTCTCATGTAGTTCTAACAGGTGGGGTGGTACAGGGAGCACTGGTCAGTCAGAAGTCTTCAGGCCAGTCTCTTCCTGCCTGTGTCTTTTCTTCTATGTGAAAAATTGAGATAAAAACAAATGTTTAGAGAGCAGGGGCAGGGGTGTGTGCCTGCAGTTGCAGCACTTAGGAGGCTGGGGATCACTGGAGTTGGAGATCAGCCTGGGCAACACAGCAGACCCATGAAAAAAAGAAGAAAGAAAGGAAGGAAGGAAGGAGGGAGGGAAGGAAGGAGGGAAGGAAAGGAAGGAAGGAGGGAGGGAGGGAAGGAAGGAAGGAGGGAGGGAAGGAAGGAGGGAAGGAAAGGAAGGAAGGAGGGAGGGAAGGAAGGAAGGAAGGAGGGAAGGAAGGAAGGAGGGAAGGAAAGGAAGGAAGGAAGGAGGGAAGGAAGGAAGGAAGGAGGGAAGGAAGGAAGGAAGGAGGGAGGGAAAAGAAGGAAGGAGGGAAGGAAGGAAGGAGGGAGGGAAGGAAGGAAGGAAGGAGGGAAGGAAGGAAGGAGGGAAGGAAGGAAGGAAGGAGGGAAGGAAGGAGAGAAGGAGAAAAGGAAGGAAGGAAGGAGGGAAGGAGGGAGGGAAGGAGGGAAAGAAAGAAGGAAGGAAGGAAGGAGAGAAGGAAGGAAGGAATGAAGGAGGGAAGGAAGCAGAGAAGGAGAAAAGGAAGGAAAGAAGGAGGGAAGGAGGGAAGGAAGGAAGGAAGGAAGGAGGGAAGGAAGGAAGGAGGGAGGGAAGGAGGGAAAGAAGGAAGGAATGTGAAAGAAGGAAATAAGACAACACACATAGGTCCATAGTATAAAAGGAGCTAACTTCTGGGAGGAAATCTGCAGGGTAGTGTAACTTTGAAAAAAAAAATTATACACAAGACTTAAAATCAAGAAAATGTTTCCCTTTAACTTTTTCTATAAACTAGAGGAAATCTCACTATGCAGTGTCCCAGGCAGGACACCAAGTTCTACATTCCTCAGCTTCCCACTTTGAGCACCCTACACTGGAGACAGAAGACTGGGTCTCTACCCCAGCTTGGCCATCTCCTTGCTGTGTGACCCAGGACAAGTCACTCACCCATTCTGGCCTTCTGTTTCTCCCTAGCCACAGTGGGGGGATGTGAACTAGAGATCATCTGAGGTCCTTCAAGGATGGACTCCATTCCTGCCCCTCAGTGTCAGGCTCAGGACCGCCATGGATCCCCCTCAGGGCCTGCCCTCCACCTCAGGGGAAACCATAAACAGGAGCTTCTGGCCAATATAAGGCTGTGTACCTCTTCCTCACCTGACCTTATCTCCCTCTAGCTGCCTGGTCTCAGATCCCCCAAACAATTGTCTGGGGGAGACAGCTATTGAAGTAATTTACATGGTAATTGACAAGCCTCCATTAGCAGTCCTGGGGCTGCTCTGCCTCTGTTCCCCTTTAGGGCCTTGGTCCCTGGCTGGGACTGGGATGTGGTAGAGGTTTGTCTGTGAGTGTGAGTGTGCTCACTAGTCACTGAGGCCCAGGGAAGAGAAACAATAGTTGTCAGAGGGCCCCAGCTGGCAGGGTAATGAGGTCTGGGGCAAGGAGGGGCCTCCAGAGCACCTGGGCCTGAAAGTCTAACAAGAAAGGAAGTCTCCAGGCTCACAGCCCTGGGTCTTTTCTGCAGCCTGGTACCCAGGGCCTCCAAGAGGTCTTTGCTAAACACGACACACAACTTTTCCTGTCCTTCCAGCATGACAATAAATTTTACCCGTGTGACCATAACAAGGCACCAGCCAGGTTATCACCTTTGAGCCTCTTCTCCACTCTCTTCTGTCCAGAAAGGCAAGATAATTGTTCCAGGACTACACAGAGTGGCGCTGTCCAGCTCTTTCGCACTTGCCAGTGGTTCCTAAATAGTTCCCAGAACCCCCCAGGGCTCCCAGAGTGGTTTGGGGTAGTGGAGAAGACTGAACCGTTCTTATGTGCCACCTCCTTCGGTTGTTTACATGACAGACTTTTCATTTTTCGGTGCTGGGGATGGAACTAGGACCTCATTTCTGCTAGGCAAGCGCTCTGCCACTGACCTACACCCCAGTACCATGTGTTAAGCTACTAAGAAAGAGCCAGTTTGAGTCCCATTATCTAGAAAAGCTTTTTAAAACTACTGCCCTCCTACAAAATTCCCAAGAAGGGACCTGGCCATGGGGTCACTTCGCCACATGTCTCCAACAGTCAATGGAAGCTTCTGGAATTAGGCAGCATGGCAGAATTGACTCCAATACTCTGGACAGGGATCCCATATCCTTGGCCCTTGGTTTCCCCACTGGTTCCCTATACCCAAAGCTTGGGACCCCCTTTCCTCCTATACCTGGCTGGGCGGACCCTTTTCTGGCAGTTGCGTCCCTGTTCCCCAAGCCTCCTCATTGCTCTGTGAAGATCTTTGCTTTGTCTCTCTGGAGACGAGGAAAATGAAACAAGTATGGGGAAATGTCAGGGAAGGGCTCTGGGGTCTCAACAAATGCTGAATCACTCCTGCCTTATTCATTCAGCAGACATTTCTAGAGCCCTCAGAACTAGAGTGTAAGGCTAAGAAAATTTGTGAACACTTAGAGAGCGTGTGGTCACCTGTGGAAACAGACCCATCAGCAAGGGCGCGCTTAACTCCATCCTGGGTGCATGCTGGGCTGTTCTAGAGCCCCCACAGGGACAGGAGGAAGGGAACCTGCCCTGGTGGGCACAGGAGGGCAGGTATTGGGACGGCTGCACAGGGTTGGAGGGGCCAAGCTGCTTGGAAGGGAGTGTGAAGGTTTGCCAAGGAGAGGCAGGGAGCACAGCACAGCCAGAGGAAGGAGCGAGCGGGAGGGCAAATGCTGGGGTTAACCCAGGTGTATGAGTGGGGAGGTTGTCAGGAAAAGGTGCCAGGTGAGGGGGCCTAGGCCCTCAGGCCCTTCTGTTCCTTATTGTCCCCTGCAATTCCCCCCTTAGGGCCCCTTTTAGGTACCTTGAGGGGCCACCTGGGCTGTGAGTAGAGCTCAGCAGGAGTTTGGGGGCCCAGGAGCCCTTCTGCTCGCACTCCTGAGACTATACCCAGGGCTGGGCCCTGAGCCCTGCTCCTGTGGATAAGGTGCAGTGGGGCTCAGCTGCTGCTTCCTCCCAGGTCTGGGGACCAGGTGGAGCCCTAACCAGGGAGCTAGAGTTAGTGCCCTCTTTGTCCTCAACCACTCTGTGGCCTGCACCCTGCCACACTGGACTCCTCGGTTACAGAGAAGGGAACCACTTCAGTTCCCTCATCCCAAACAGGACCTGTACTCCAGGAGCACCTGTGGGAGGCTACCCAGGGAGCACTGCAGGGACACGGGGGATGTGCCGAGGGCAGAAGGGCAAGAACAAAGGGTGCAGTGGGCAGGGTGCCTGGTCCTGGTCTCCAGCCTCCAGGGGGCGCTGAGTCACAGCACTGCTCTGGGCTGGGGGAGAGGGGTGGCCTTCAGCTTCCAGCTTCCCACAGCCTCTGTTGGGGCCAGTGGGGGACAAGACCCACTAGCGTCTGTAGCTGGCCCACCAGGGTGCAGGGACCTCCCACAGCCAGGCAAGACGTGGGCACAGAGGCAGAGGCCAGGAGAAGTCATGGGCACACAGGCAACTGCACAGGGAACGGGCTTCCGAAGGGGGCTGGTCGGGCATGGGAAGCTGCTGTGCTCTGCATAGATGGAACCTAAGGGACTGAAGTGACCTTCCCTGGGTCACACCACCAGTTAGTAGCAGGCGACGGAGAAGCCAGGCTCCTCAACATCAGGGGTGCTCTTTCTGCCTCCACATAGGGGCGCAGCCACCCTGACCCCTCCTCACTTGGTTTAAGAACATTTTGGTGCCCTGAGTTCAAACCCCAGTGCTGCTGATGCTGATAGGTAGCAGTTAGACATGAGTGAAGAGGATTTGCAAACTCCTGGCTCAGAGCATACGTGTGAATGCCCTGATTTCTCTCTCATGGTCTGCTTGCTTACAGGCTTGCTTATAGGCTGCAAGCTACGCTTCTCTAGACCTAGGCTTCTGGCTCCACATCCTTGTGAAACACCTGGGAAACCCCAGATATGATCAACAGGGAGAAGGCCTGGTGCAAACTGATAAGGAGAAGGCCTGACATGACCAGATCTCCCCCAAGATTAACCCTGCTCTGGAACGCGTAGCGTCATTTCTGGCTCCTGCATCTGGTTCCAAGCGAAGAAAAGAAAATCCTGTGGTATAAAGCAGGCTACTTTGACTGAGAGTTGCCTTCTGCCCACTACCATCTTGTTATCTTCTCACTGTACTTTAAAATTTTACCCTCCATGGGTTTTTCTTAGGTGGTGATGTGTGCAGAGGTGTCAGAATTCTTTCACACGTTCATGTCAACCACTTCCTGTTGGCTGGTTTTAGGAAGGGAGCTGACAAACCAAGTCCTTAAAACTTCAATGAAAGCCTCTTCCAGAGTGGACATAGTCACCATTCACGGCCTCTCTTTCTGAGATGGCCCACTTCCACCTCTGAAAATGCGTCTTCTTTCTAATAATTATATTTTCTCTATGTTTCATCTTGCCTAAAATCTTCTCTCTCCAGACACAAGAATTGAGTAGCTGCACTGATCCCCCTGTAACACTGCCAAAAGAAAAAGAAAACAGAGCATTTTGGTAGTAGACATCAATATCTTGAAAAAAGAAATGCCCCGGCTCAAATCTATTAGACTGGAGTCCTCCACGGGAAGAGGTCTTAGCTCTAGCTTTGCACCTCAGCCCTTGACTGGGTGCTGGGCACACAGTAGGTCCTTCACATTCAGGGGATGAACTGACGTGTGGGCTATTTACTGAGTGGCGTGGAGACAATTCCTACTCCTTTTCACCTCTTGGTTTCCTCATTTAACAATGTGCCAGCTCCCTCAGGTCCAGCATGATGCAGGAGGGCACTTAGTGGATGCTCAGCAAATGTTTGCACTTATGACGAACATTTGGGAAACTGCACAAGCTGGCACCTCACGGGGCGGGGGCACCATGCATCTGTCCCAGCGGCCTGAGGTCATGGGTCACCCCTGCACATTCCTGCAGCAGGCAGCTCATGAGTCAGGTTTTCCACCTCCTGCCATTCTCAGCTCCCTGCTGGCCAAGCCCATAATGACAGATTCTTCTCTCCTGGCCCTCCACTGGCAAAACCACGGAAAGTATTTGAAACACGCAGCTCGGAATGCGCAGGCTTGCACCTCCCGGCTTGGCAGGAGCCAGCGATTTCTCAGTTCTTTTCACTAAGACTTCTGTGGCTCAGGAGCCACAGAAGGTTTCCCAGGAGCCTTTGGCTCCATGTCTGGCAGTGTTTATACCTTTTGTTTCCTTCAGAAAATTAACCCTCCCGCTGCTCTGTGACACAGACCTCTGGAGGAACAGTTCCCTGGCTGTCAGAGGCCGTGGTGCCCAGTCCAGCTACCAGGGCTGCCCTTGGCCTGGGTAGGTCTACCCAGCAGGGCTCCTCTAAGGGTCCAAGAGGCCTGAATCCGAGGGGCCTGCTGAAGGAGCCACTCAGTGCTCTCTGAGTGGTGAAGAGCCATTCACTCTCCCCTCACCCCTCTCAGACCCAAACCCATCCCCAGGGCCCACTCAAACTCCACTCCTTGGGACACTGACATTCAAGAGGGGAGGAGGGGGTTGAGGCAGCTTCTCTTTGTCCCGAGGCCACTTTTCTCGACCTAGGCTTCTGGCTCCACATCCATGTGAAACGCCTGGATGCAGCCAATAGGGAGGTCAGATCTCGCCCAGATTAACCTTGTTCTGGAATGCATAGCACCATTCATGGTTCCTGCAGAAGATAGCTGTGAGCTTTAGTGACCACCACTGCCAGCAGTAGGGTCATGGGTGCTCCAGCTATGTGCAGGGAGTCTGAGGGGAGGGGCACCCACAGCATCCAAAATGGACTAGTGCCAGGGAAAACCAGGAAGGAGAATTAAGACCTCCACAGACTCCTTCCCATGTACACATGTTCCATGGCTTTGTCCCCATTGTCTTGTCTTTTGCTGACACTGGAAGGATTGAGGAAGGAGCAGAAACCACATAGTGGGCAGATAGCAGGGACTGGTGGGTCTTAGGGGTGAATATGGGTCTGCAAGGGGCAACAGGAGAGGGAAGGCACCCAGAGTGCCCCTGACCTGCTGATCTGACTCCCCTGCCTCAGACCAGGGAGCGAGCCTTCCCTCTGCCCTAGCTTGGGTGGCCAGGACCAGGGACCTTGGAAACAATAGACGTTATTGCTCACAGTTCTGGAGGCTGGAGGTTCAAGACCAGGGCCCGGGCAGAGTCAGAGTCTGGTGATGGCTGCCTCCTCACAGACAGCTGTCTTCTCACAGTGACCTCACGTGACAGAGGGGCCAGGACTGTGCCTCGGATCTTTTTTATAAGGACTCCAATTCACTCATGAGGCACCACACTTGTGACCTAAGTACCTCCCAAAGGTTCCACCTCCTGACACCTGGCCTGGCGGGGGGCCGCTAGGATTTCAACATATGAATTTGGGGGAGTCAGACATTCAGACTCCTGTGTCCTCCTTGAGCGCCTCTGCAACGCAGAGTTAGGAGGCCTCACTGCCTCCCTGGGCTGCCTGAGAACTCTGTAAAAGCAAGAGTTTCAGCTTATGTTGTTTCCACAGGGTCCAGCTCAGTGCCTTGGCGTTTAATAGGTGTCCACTATAGATCACTGGGAAATAAAATGAGAGATTGCTTCGTTCTTCTGTGAAGTAGGGGGAAGGGCCAAGACTCTTTCTGATGTCAGCCTTTGCCAGAGACTGCCCTCATGTTCACATCCAGCCTGGGCCATCCTTGCCTCTCCACCCTGATAGCCCCACCCCCAGCCAGGACTGAAGCCCCAGACCCAAAGGAGTTCTGCATGGCAGCCTCGGGCTAGCGTGGCCAGTGGGACATGGCAGAAGGAAGGACCCCCGCTGGCCTGGTACGCCAACTTCTTGGCTTTAATTTGTCTGAAATGTGACTGTATCACTCAAGGCCTCATGCCTGGCCCTGGCCGGTGCAGGTAATGATGATGTCGGCTCATTTACGCAAGATTATCCTTTTATCACATTTCCAGACTCATTTATGAGGCTCATGTTCCCCCCCCCAGGGCGTCATCAAGCAAGTTAAGTTGAACTATTTCCCTCCCGCAGCGAACTGGCAGGAGCCTCCCTCGTTGACGGATGAGGCCCGCTGCCTTTGCCAAATAGGGTCTGCGTGATGGATCTTTTACTTGTGAATATTATAGCTGGAAATTAGCATGTTTATTGAGGTAGAATGTGTTTGTTTACATTCCACTACCCATGGCATTGCCTCTTATGACCTTACTTATTTAGTTGAGGATAAGCACAAATGAGCTACATTTTGGCACCCACAAAAAAATTAATGAACTTCCAGATCTGGAATTCAGCCTTAAGTCAACACACCAGTGAGGTGGGTAGTGCAGGGACCTGGGAAGGGTTCTATGGGGGTTGGGCTTTTGCTCTGGCCTCAATGGGGCAGGATGACCTCGAGGCCCTGGGCAGTGCCTGGCCTGTCTGTGGAGTGAGATCAATGGGGGAGAGGAGTGATGGAGGAGAGAGAAGAGAGCTGAGTTGTGAGGGATTTTCCTCTGTGTCTTTCATCTGGGAGTAAGAAGGATGGTCCAGGTTACAGACTACGGATGGGAGGGAGGATGCTCTGACCAGGATGATAAAGACCCAGGTGAGTGAGAGAGGCCAGGGACCCCCTGGAGCCTGTCTCTCTCCCGACCATCTCATCTGCACAGCTTTGAATTCCAGCTTCTCCCTCCAACTCTGATTTGTGAACGCTCACCAACCCAACATCCTCTTGTTTTAGAAGACACTGAGGTTCCGAGAAGTGGAAGGATTTGTCAAGGCCTTGGAAGCAGAGGCAGAACTCTGTTCCTAACATCTTGCTGCCATGCTGTCAGCTTTAGGCAGGTCTGTCTTACTAGAAGGTGCCAGGGCCAGATCTTCTAGAATGTCGCTTCAGGGACCTAAAAAGCCTTGTTCCCTGTGACTGGCCAGAAGATGCCTTTAAAAGTGAGGAACTACAAATATGTCTTGCTTCAGGTGAGGAAATCAAGCTCTAGAAAGACTTGGAGATTTTTCCAATACAATGGGACAGAGAGGACACAGCAGAGTAAAACCAGGCATTTCACAGCAGAGCCTTGCATCTTTGCTGCCTCAGAGCAGTCTCACCTCAGGGTGTCTCTACTGAGGAGTAGGTGGGTTAGGGCATCTATCCCAGGGCCAGGAATATGGGATCTTGGATCTATAGTGCAGACCCTGAGCTGGGTGAGAGAACCAGCTGCTGCAGGCTGAGGGATGTCTCCTGGTGCAGAAACAGGATAGACTGGCAGCTCTGAGCAGCTAGGAAAAGCGAGTTTTTAACACTGATAGGGCACAAAAGCCTGAGTGAGTTAGAGATAGCATTTGGCAACAGGTAACCAAGACCCAAAAAGCTAAGGCTTAACAAAAACATAAACAATGAGGCCGCCCTCCAGATTCTGTGAAATTCAGGGGTGGTCAGGGCTGGGTAACAACCCCAGGATGCCATCACAGACTCTGACAGCTCTTTGACTTTCTTCTCTGACTAGTGGCTCTTCTTTCAAGGTTCCTTCATAAGCACAAGATGGCAACTGGGGTGCCAGCCATCAGAGTTGAATTCTAGGTGGCAGCTTCCCTGCCCTTTCTGAAGGAGTTTGCTTAGGAGCCCTGTCCAAGAAGAGGTTCCCACTTTAGCTTTTTCTCTTTGATCACACTTGGTCACAGCATCAGCCCTGTGTCTAGAGGAAGGGGAATGCAGATGTAGATGGCACCTTGCTGCCCCAATCAGGGCTCTGCTGGAAAGGAGGAAGGGGAGCCATACAGGTGAGCCAACCACGGGCTGCCTCCTCCTCCTCCCGATTTGCCAGGGAAGGAAGAGCTTGCCCAAGATTACTCAGAAAGTAGAGGGCTGCCTGAGACCACACCCAGAGACTCTGGCCCTGAGACAGTGGCTTCTCCACTGGCTATGCCTCTTCTCTCTGGAGCTGCAACCTGGCCCCCAAAACAGCATTCTTACTGTTTCTTCAGCATTAAGTGTGCAAGGCACTGTGGTGAAGACTCTCTGAGCTCGCTTTGTTCAGTCCCATGGCAACCATCTGATGTAGGCATTACTGCAATTCCCATTTGAAGAGGAGGAAACTGAGGCTCAGCTGAGTTTGGCAGCTGTTCCAGACCTCACAGCTGGGGTGTGCTGGAGCAGGCTCAAACCAGGTTCCCAAACCAGGCTGTGAGTTGTTTGATGCCTGTGACAACTATGACATGACGTGTGGATGTCCCCAGTGTGCCACTGAGTCAAGGTGGCTCTCTCACTGATCCCATCCAGTGAGGAATGCCTTCTGGCGACCCCAAATAGTCCAACAGGAAGCCTTCCGTCCAGGAGGGGCTCCTGGCTCCCGCCCACCTGGCCAGCCTCCCTCTCCTCAGCTCCTCATTCCAGCCAATTACTCCTAATGGAGTGATATGAAATGTAACTAACTTGGGGAGATATCTGTATACTTTAATTAAATCAGTTCGCAATTAGCCATCTGAGTAATGAGGCTAGGTGTTTTATCTCCCTGTGAGCTGGCGGGCCGGGGAGACAGAGGCAGAAGGATTTGGTGTGACTAGTGGGGGTCCTAGAGCCTGACCCCCAGGGGATATGCAGGCAGGTACTGTGAGCCCCAGGGAATGGTTCGGCCCAAATCTGCTATGATTAACTAAACACAGCACCTCCGAGAGGAGCTACTAATTTGTGAGACTGAATTTTTAATGGCTGCAGCATGTTTTCTTATTAAAGAAATCCCAGGGCTTTTAATCCAAACTCCTCACAGCAGAGGGATAAAAATCATACATGTCCAAGGGTGACCCCAGGGCCTCCAAATGGGGCATGTGCTGGCTGGGCAGATGACCAGTGCACAGCTTCTCTCTAGACGCCTGCTGCTGGGACAGCATAAGGGGGCACAGAACCAAACACAGTGCCAAAATACTCAATAACCAAGTACTGTTTTAATGGAATGTGTTTTCAAAACCCACAATTAAAATGGATAATTAAACAAAATTTCAAAATTTTGAGGAAAGATAAGGTTAGCAACAATGCCATGTTATACCATTTTAGAGTCTGGGCCAAAAGAAGAATCAGTGGTACTGATTTTGTCTTTATTTGAAATGTTTCAATCTCGTTCATCCTGGATTTTTTTTTTTTTTTTTATGGCAGCACTGGAGTTTGAACTCAGGATTCTGTGCTTCCTAAGCAGGTGCTTTCCCACTTGAGCCACACCTCTAGACCTATTTCTCAGAGAGGATCTCATGTTTTTTCCTTGGGGTCAGCCTACACCACGATCCTCCTACCTATGCCTCCTGTTTATCTGGGATCATTAGCGCACACCACCATGCCCAGCTTATTCTTTGAGATGGGTGTCTCATTAGCTAGCCTTGAACTAAGATCCTCCCAATCTCTGCCTACTGAGTAGCTGGGATTATAGCCATGAGCCACAATGCCCAGCCTCAACCTGGATTTTTTTTTTTGCATTAATTTTGACTTTTCAAAATACTGTGTTAAAATAGTAAGTCTCTTTATTACTGAAGTTTGGTGCCCTCTTAAGTTGTGTTCCCATGGACCAGTGCTTCTCTTTTCTTACTCTAGTCCCTGGCTTGCCAGCTGGGCCACCCCTTGGAATTGGTGTCTCTTTTGGTAAGATGACCACTCTGGGTGCCCCTTCGGGATCCAGCTGGACTCTTATGGGTTCTAAGTGGCAGAGTTCATGGTGAATGAGGTAAGGGTCCGTAAAGCAAGAAGGATCATGATTTTTCCATCAAGATCCAGAAACTGGAAGCAACTGCCCTGAGGACACACAGCAGGTTTGTGGTAGAGCTGGAGCTCAGTTTTCCTGATGTCTTTCAAAGCTGTTTCAGAGGAATTTACAGGTGCCCTGGGTAAGAGTCAACAAGGAGCCACCCTCCGTATTGGGAGGCCCTAATAAAATGACCCAGGGTGGATGGTGTTGAGTGGTGAACCTACCCCTCACCCCACAAGACTCCCTTTTCCTTTCCTGGTGGCCCAGTGACCCAGCTCTGGCCATTAAGATGTAGGCAGAAGTGGCTGGGTGAGGTTAACTGGGACTTGGTTGATGTCCTTCTGGCCCTCATTCCTGCTTGTTTTGGGTCTTTGCCCTGTGACGTCCCATCCCTCTCCTCTCCATTTCTCTGCTTTATTTTTTAGGCTCTTATCCATGGCCATCTGACATGGTGTTGTGTAATTAATTCTTCCTTGTTTGCCTCCTCTGCCAGAATTAGCTCCGTGTGGGTGGGGCTCTTGTGTCTTGTTTCTGGCTATTTTTCCCGTGCTACACACTGGTGGGCACACAGTAGGTACTCAGTAAATATTTACTGAATGAATTGAACTACTGTGTGCCACTTGGTCCCTAAGTCTTTGCTCCTGCCTGTAACATTGGCCAGCTCTCTGTGGTAGCATGTAAACCTTTCCCTGCAATTGTAATTTCTGCCTCCTCTCTTGCCTAATTGTGCATGTCCTTAGTGACCCCCAGCAGTGGACACAATTGGGCACCTTAGTCCCCAACCAGCTTGCCCATGGCTCTGCTGCTGCCAGCTCTGTCTCACCAGATAGCCACGTCCCAACTTCTGCTGGGACATCCTTCCCAGCCTTCTCCATCCTCTTCCTCAGGACCCATGTCCTTATGGAATCCCAGGTGAGGTGACACTGCAGGAGGACTTTCCTGTTTCCCCAATGACAATATGTTAAAAGCCATTACCTCCTAGCTGTGGTTTCCAAGATGGAGCCTCCCTGTAAACAACAAAACGAATGGGTTTGGTGTGCCAGATGCCATTTGCTGGCTGCCCAAGCTAATCACCGCAGGAAGCCGAGGCAACTGTGGAGCAAATTGAGAAGCCGGACTATTTGGGTTTCTTGATGAGATTGGAAGAATAATTATAGGAGGGTTCCATTTCATAAGCTTTGTTTACCAACTCTACATCCTATTTTGATGTTTGTGGCTTGATTATTGGGGGTTGGCCACCTTAGATTCGATCATTTTGACATTAGAGCTGACAGGGCTTTCATTGTGTGGAAGAGACAAGGAGGCTGGGGAAGAGGAGCTGCTGCCAGCCTGGAGACTGGATACACCATGGCCAGTGTTGCTTCTAAGGAAACCAGCAAGAGGCCTGGAGCCTGGGCATGGACTGGCCTGGGCCTCAGTGCCCCTGAAGGAGGCTGAAGACTGATCCTCACTAGTTTAGGAGACGGCCGTCCAGACAGGAGGGCACTGTGTCATGGCCTCAATGCCTGGTTCCTTTTGGAAGGTCACAATGGTCACCACAGGTGTGCCTCTGCTAGGACCCCCTGTATTTACCTGGCAGGTGCTGAGAATGCTGCAGAGGGAGCCAGAGTGTCCCAGTGTCATGTCACATCCTGCATGAGGCCTAGGAGGCCTGGGAAGCATCCAGCTCTGCAGGCCTCCAGAGCCCCATACAAGCCTTCACTCTGCCCTGGTCCGCAAGAGCAGACCTGGACAGCTGTCCCTCACAGGTGCTCTGGCTTCCAGGTGACCTAGGGAGCAGAGGCTGGAGTGTCTGGAAGGGCAGCCAGAGAGCTTTCCTGATGGAAGGAGGACTCTGCACCACGAGAGAAAGAATTTGGTCGGTGGAGGGGGAGGGTGTTTGCCATCAGTAATGCTGAGGGGAAACCAAGGTGCAAGAGAGGTGTTCAGAGGAGATTCGTTCACAATGTACAATTTTTGAGCCCTTATGTGGGGGGTTCCTCTATACACCTTACAACAGCTCTGTGAAGGAGGCAGTGGTGGGGTTTTTTTTCCCCCCCATTTGGCATGTAAGGGACAAAGTCCAGAGGAGTTAAGTAATTTGCCCAGGGTCACACAGGAAGTGGTAGAGAAAGATTCTGAACAGGAGTGGATGTTTCCTGCCACCACAAATACCCATATTCCACATAAAGGGTTCCTTAGAAAAAGGCTTTCATGGCAAGGTTCTAGGGCTCAGGCAGCTGGATGGTGTGAAAGTCCTTCTAATATTTACAGAGTCTTCCTGACTGCTTAGATCATTCCAACTTCATCTCTGCATCGGGTGTAGGGGTGAATGTTGAGGATCTAGAAATACACCCCTCAAAGAGCAGGTCACTCAGGGACTGAATCTGACCCTGCTTCCCTCCCTAGCCCAAGCATCGCTTCGGTGAAATGACAGCAGCATCCCTGGCCGTCTTGGTCCCTCCCCCAGTCTCAGGTGCAGGCTGCTACCCCAGCAGAGTGTGACAGGCTCCCTCAGAGCAGTCTGCTGGGCTGCACCTCCATCTTCTCCCACACCTGTGTTGACATATTTGCTCCACATCTGGTTAGGAATCGGCGTGTGGGTTACGGACACCTCAGGGATTTGGAATAAGAACGTGCTGTCAGGTCAAGTATCTCCCATTTACTGTTAGGCAGTTGGTTGTTTGAACCTAAGTGGGGAGCGTTGCATCTTTTGTCTGTTGAGTCTCACCCTACTGCACTCAGCCTGTCTTTTGTAGTCCACTAAATACCTTCCAATCCGGATTCTGTCACTGTTTGCGTCTGCTGATGCCTGGAAGTGCCCGAAGTCTGCTTTCAGAGTCTCCATTCAAGGCAGTAAAAGGCAGGAGAGAAGAGAGATGAGGGGCCCCGCACCGTTCCCAGAGCCTTCCTTCCAATCAATCGCGGCACGTTGCGGGTGCGGGCTGATTAGCCAGCTGTGAACTCGCGTGTCTAAACGCATCCTACCCCATCTGTCCACTTCGTTCACAAACCTAACAAGAGACTTAACCGAACACTCGGCGGGAATGAAAATGCCTTCTGTTTAACACATGCCCTGGGAAGGGAAGCCAGGCGAGTTTGGCATGACTTTCGCAGGGAAGTCCCACTAATTCCTAGTGGACACCGTTCCCCCTCTAATTGCTCATAAACTAGCAGAATACTGTGAATTGCAAAAGAAAACTACACAGGGAGGCAACAACTTTGCAGGCCGGAGATCTGGCGCCCCCCACAGGCAGCAGGAGGAGGTGCAAATATGGAAGGAGTCTCCATGGGGAGGGGGCACCAGGAGGAAGGCCACAAAGGTTTTCCATGAGAGAATTTGAAAACCGAATCTGGAGAATATGGGACAAACAGAATGAGCTGGAACATTTGGTTCCACCTCAGGACGCAGGCCATTGAGTACAGCTAGGAAGGACTGAGGCCCTCAGCCCTGGACTTAACACAGATTTGTAGGACATTATGCAGCACTGGTGCTGTGGCAGCAGCTGGAGCTGTAGGAGATCTTCAGAACCATTGCACTTGTCACTCATAGAAGCTGGCTTTTCAATACAGATGTGCTCTCCTGCCTAGTTGTCCTGATTGCAAATCTCACTATGGCCACCAGAGTGAACTCAGGATTTCACGCTTACAAAGCACACCTCCAGTCCATTTTGCTCTGGTTATTTTGGTGATGGGGCTTCATGAACTATTTCCCTGGGCTGCTCTTGAACCAAGATCCCCCCAATCTTAGCCTCCCAAGTAGCTAGGATTGCAGGCGTGAGCCACCAGCACCTGGCCACCATTCTTGATATAGACTGGGTTTGCCACAACTTGTCCCCTAGTGGCTGCCATTAGATCACAGGACCAAGCTTAGGAGGGGCATTGGTTAGGTCAAGGGTGCATAAATCATTCAATCTGCGAGAGTAGGCCAATTTAATTTAGGGTTTGTAGAGTTGCCACACTGTGTTTATTTGTTCATCTATTAACGGACATTGGCTCGCTCCCACCTTTTGGCTACTGTGAGGAGTACAGATATCTCTTTGAGACTGCTTTCAGTTTTGTTGGTTATATACTGAGAAATAGAATTGTTAGATCATATGATAATTCTGTTTTTACCTTTTGCTTCTCTTCCTCATAAGCCAGGATTACACCTGGCCAAATGTCAAACCTGCAAGGCTATAGCAGAGACTCGATTTCCTCTGTGGGACTGGAGGAGGTAGAGGCCCAGTAGTAAGTTGGGAACACTGTTTTCTGTGCATGTGAGCCTAGTCCTCTAGACATTTGGGGAATTTGGGATCCCTACTGGGGACTAACAGATATGGAGGGAGAATAGGATCCTAAAGAAAAACGGGGAATCCCCAAACCAATCCGTCTCCTACCCTAATGCCCTATGTTGCTGGAGAAAGAGGAACCCATTCCAGCCATTCTCCATGCCGCCTGCAGGGGGCGAGCTGGTACAGAAGAAAGTGCAGCTTTGGAAGGGGGGTTGGCCGGGTGCAGAGTTTCCATTTCCTCTTCTACTTACTGGTCATATGACCTTGGATTTGGTTCTCAATTTCTTTGAGACTCCTTTTACAGTTCACAAGACTAGTGACTATCATGCTGAATTCTTGTGCTGTGAAGACCCAACATGGCAGGTGTACAGTGCCAGGCGTAGGGCCCAGAATTTAGGGCTTCCATGGGCGTTTGCTTTCCTTCTTCCTTCGGCCCTCTCTCAATCACTAGCTTTGATTGTGTTCCCCAGAGGTCTCAGCTCTCAGTGTGCTGGGGCAGACTTTGGGGGCCATTCTTACCAACAGTGACTTCGGTTTTGATTATTTCAGGTTGGATTCTGGGTTCCAGACCTCAGCTCAGACACCTCCCTGAGAGTGGTAGGAAGTGGGGACTGAGGGATTGGAACCAAGCGCTTTGGGAGCTAATTCCAAGGCAAGGCGTGTGCACTTTACAGCGGGTTTCTTGTTGTTGATTCTTTATGTGACCAGGGAGGTGACCAGCCCAGGTGGGCACACCTAGACCTGTCCTGCCTTGTCTGACTCTTGTTAGATTGTGTTACAACCTTAACGTTACTTAACTGTAGAGGACTTTGGGTGTGTGTGGGTGTCTGTGTTCATAGCAATTTGTGATAGATGCCTTTGGCGCCCACACATTCAATAACATCCACACTCACAAAAAACAAGGAGGGAGGGGAGCTGTTTTTATGGGAGCTAACATAACTGCCTGCAATTTGGCTATTCATTGTATCTTTGGCATTTTATGTACTGCAGTAGTGGAGGCAATTTCATGCATATGGATATAATGCATTAAGTGGAAGCATTTAAATATAGTGAAACTAATTTTATGATGATTAGTTGAAGGAAAACATTGCCTTCGTATCATCTATATAGAAGCCAATTTGCATGAAAATGCCCAAAGTTGCCATGCCAACATTTTCTGTGCTGCTGGTCGGGGTCGTCTCCAAGTCAAGACTTTGTATTAAAAATCGGTCTCCAGTGCCCATGTCTTTTAATTCATTGCAAGCTGTAGGCCATTTGCTCACAAAGCGCTCGCAGTAAAACAAATGAATAGCTAAAATACTCATTTGCATGATTCCCATTTGAAAACGATTCCCCTGAAATTAAAAAAGCGTGTTACTCGGTTGTGAAGATGGATGGGCCAGTGAGGCGGGCAATTAATATTTTCGGCGTTCTCTTTAAAGCCCTCCCAAGACTGAGAACAGCACATGCCAGACAAATTGGGCCCCACAACAGTTTCAGGGCCTCCACGGCAGCAGCTTGCCTCCCTGTCTCCCCTTTATTGTCCCTCTCACATTATGCAGTAATTAAAACTATTTACCATTCCTACTTATCCGCCATCTGCTACCACGGAAGGCTCCTCTTCTTTGGAAAGCCTTCTTCAACAGCAGCAAGCCACGGGGAAGGCTTGGCGCCCACCACGGAAGGGGGTCAGGAGGTCCTTTGCCTCCCCCTGCCCAATCCCTCCAGGGAGGGAGGGGTGAAGTTGAGATTCTCAGTGAGTTGGTTGTGTGGGGGGTGGATTGTGAGAGCACGGCTTCCTCCATCTTTTGGGGGAGTCTTGGCTTAGATCTAGGGTGATCTGTATGTCTGGGGGAGCTTAGACCTGGATCCTATCCTAGATAACTGAAATGAGTTGAGGGGTTTTGACCACGTACCTAGGGTCTGAGGCAGAGCCACTAACTATGGCTGTATAGGTTGTTCACTGTACAAGTGTGGCCAGTCCAGGGGGCTATGAAGGCCGACGTCTGGTCTATGATTCACTCACCAACCTGAGGTACTGTGGGCTGTGTCTGCCCCAAGAGGGTGCTGCCTTCTCATTCCCGCAAAGGCACCCTGTGACCTAGCTGGGCCTTGTGTGATGGAAGCCATTTTGAAAGCAGCCCACTTGCTGCCCTTTTCTCAGTAGTAGTGATGCCTCCCAGACTGGTTCTGACATGCCAAGCTAGGATGTCCTCTGTGACCACTTCTACTCCCTCCTGTCCCAAACCCCACAGCCAGCACTGACCCCTGTAAGGAGAAGCCAGATGGGGTGGGATTGGGAAGTAACTCTTGCCAGGACACAGTGAAGGCCCAGAGTTTGCAGGTGTGTGGCAGACACAGGTTCTAAAGAGGACAGCGCCTGTGGCAAGAATGCTCCTTTTCACTTCGGGGCCTGTTCAGCACTGGGCACACAGGTACCCCAGGTTCTTGTTAAGTCATTAGTGGAACTTTCAGCTCTGATTCCCCTGACAGTCAGGGAGCCTCCGGGAGACTTCATCCGGTGGTCTGTCTGCTCAATTTCCACTCCCTACTTGTGGGATTTTCCCTAGCGCACAGCTGAAGGGTTTGGATTTGCCAAGAACTGCACCCTTGGCTGTGTCTTTTCTGGCTCCATTCCTCCTGGTGGCTTCAAGGCCATGCGTGCAAACTCTTCATTTTGCCTGGGCCTGGAGCCCCACTGAGCTATCTTCTCACCTCAACACCTCCATCTTTGCCTCTCTACTTTCCTAGGAAACAGCAACTTGAGGGCCCACGCCACTTACGCTGTCTTAGTTATGACCAACTTATGTGGGTTTGAGTTGGTGCTTGGTGTAACTGTCACACCCCCAGCAGCAGGTGGGCCTGGAGCCTCCTGGCACTGGAAGATCAGAGAGGACACCTGGCTATTCATAATCAAGTGACAGTGCTTTCCTGAAGCTGTTGACTTGGAGCCATATGGGAGTCACACATCAGTCTCCACCGACACTCTCTGCACTAGGCTAACTAGACGCCCACCCTTGCTAACAGGCCAGTGTGGGTCCCACAATTAAAATAAAGGCTTGCATATGTTGGAAGAGGCAAGGCCTGGCCACAGTTGCAGGGCAAGCCAGGGGACCTCCAGGGCATCTCAGATGCTGTCACTCAGCACTGACTCCACTGCCAGGAAGCCTGCTTCCCCACACAGACCTCAGCTACAGTTCCCCTGGGCTCCCTGACTGGCCAGTGTGCTAAAAGGCCACTGCCCATGGAGCATGGCCTGGGCTCTAGTCTCTTTCCGCCAGCAACTGTCTGTCATGGTCCAGCTGTGAGCAAACATGTAGGACCCCGGGCCTGTGTGTCCCAGCACAGGTGAGTGCCCTCCTGGAGCAGGCGGGGCATGCGCGTGGGGAGCGCTCTGCAGGGTAAGGTAAAAGTTGCTCTTCGCCTGCATCTGAGCATAGTGATTGGACTCAGATGTTGAAAAACAGCCCGGCCTGGAAGAGGAAGAGTGGACTGATTATACCTGTACCTGCCATCTCCAAGGTGAGGCCCTGCGCTAAGTTCTCCACACAAGTCACCTCCACTGACTGCCACATCTGTCTTATGGTCCTTATCCAGTAGATGGGAAAACTGGGGCTCAGAAGATCTGGATTTAGAGCTACTTGGGAGGCAAAAGTAGGAGGATGATGGTTTGAGGCTGGCCCTGGGCAAAAGCAAGAAACCTTATCTGAAAAATAACAATCACTAAAGCAAAAAGGGCTGGGGGCATGGTTCGAGTGGTAGAGCAGCTGCCTAGCAAGTGCAAGGCCCTGAGTTCAAACTCAGGTATCATCAAAAAAAAAGAAAGCTCTGGGTTGAGCCCAGGGTTCAACGTGCTTCCTTCCTTGCTGTGTGACCTTAGGCAAATAGCTTGCCCCCTCTGAACTTCCATCCCCTTATCTCCTAAGCCTGCATCTCCTGGAAGATCATTACAACTACTGTTGTGAAGCTTTCTCATTAAGCTGTGAGCAGGTGAGCTGCATTCCTAATAGCTGAAGAAGATAATAGTGAAAGTAAACCAGGAAGCACAATTCTGGAAAGGGGAGAAATGGGGAAACGAGCAGAAAAATCCCAAATCCACCCCATGGACTCCTTCACCTGCTTCCTGTTTGGAGGAAAAGAAGCGGGGAAAAGCCAGCTCCTCACCCAGCATCTCCCACTGAAGATCCTTGCTGGACCAGAATAGAATCCCACACAGGAAACAATCCTGCTTCACAGCCCCAGGAAAAATTAACATACAGAAGCCATTTAAAGCAGAAAAAATATTTGTATGTAAAAGGAAATATTTTAGGTAGGAGTTGAATAGCAAATGATTTTGGGTCTCTGTGGGGAGTAATGAGGCATGGCCGCGCACAATCCTATATGCATGTAATATCATCATGGCACGCCTCGCGAAGCTTTTAAATCACAGAAATGCGGTTAGGGACCCTGGTACAAATAAACCTCCCACTTGGTGTCTTGCCTGCCCTAAGTCCTTGATCTAGAGCGGCACCGCCAGATTTTTACAGCCCCGTAAATTAACGTGGTGCTGATTTGATTGAGCTAAATTAATAAGACTTGCGCTTTGTAGCAAAATAACTATTACAGTATGTTGTGGGCGCTGCTGATAAGGAAATTGCCACTTTAACAACCCCACTGAAGTTTCATGGAGGATTTCAAAACTGATTTTAATTAAAACAAAAGCCGATGTGTGACAATAATGTGGGTGTTAAGGAGAGAAAATGCAAAATGTCTTTTTAAATCCATTTTAATATGTCTTAAGGACTGGATGATGGATATGGTGGGAGCGGTGGTTGACACTGAGCGGAGAGGCTGCCTGGGCGCCTAGCTCTGGCGACTTTGGTACCTCCGGCCACCCGGAGGTCCTCTGTGCTGCCACTTGGCTCCTCCCCCCCCATTTCCCAAGTTGGGGCTTCAGGGGAAGCCCCCCTTCTCAGGTGCCTTCTAGTCCTAGTGACTGTGGCAGAAGTCAACTGGCTGCTTGGGGCTGGGGCAGAGGGAGGCCCACAGGACTGCGGTATTGGGGGGGGGCTCCAGTCTGGAAGAACAGACCACGCCCCCTGTGCCCCTCAGCGCCCTAGAGGCAGCTCTGGGGACCCCAAGGGCAAGGTCAAGGGAAGAAGAAGGGCTTGGCCTAAGGAAGTTGGAGCGGAGGCCAGTGGAAACCTGCACACAGGCAACAGAGACTCAGCGCAGCTGGGAGAGTCACCTGCGGCGCAAAGTTGGAGCCACTGGGGGTGTGGGACCAGAGGAGGCTCACTGGCAGGGACTGCTACTGGTGATGGGGCGGGAGCGCTAAATGGGGTGGTCTGCGTGTGATGCCCACTCTAAAATTCAACACCTGTTGACTCAGTTTCCTCAGCTGTGAAATGGGAGCAGTGACAGAATTTTTCTGCTCACAGTTGCTGGGAGGGTTAAGTGAGGTGACTGCCTGGAGTACAAATGCCTAAAAATGGTAGTTATAGATATAACTAGACACTCTCAATGCAGCCACCTTTCCTTTTACTTGTGTTTTAAATCAGAGACAATTTGCCCTTATTTGATGTTATAGTTTGTATCTGGAATGTCCCCCAAGTGTGTTGAAGGCTTGATCCCCAGCCTGTGGTGCTACTGTGAGGTGGTGGAACCTTTAAGAGGTGGGGCCTAGTGGCAGGAAGTGAGGTCATGGGGGCATGCCCATGAAGGGGATATTGGGACTCTGCCTCTTCCTTTCTGCTTGACTCCAGAGGTGAGCAGCCATGGTGTGCTATGTTGCCACAGGCCCAAAGTACTGTAGCCAAGGGACCATGGACTGAAACCTCTGAAACCATGAGCCAAAATAAGCCTTTCTTCCTTTAAATTATCTCAAGCATTGTGCTACAGTAACAGAAAGCTGACTACCACACTTGAGGTCCTACTGTATAATCCAAACGGTGGTAACACAAACAGGTACCAGCACCTAGGACATCCCAGGTGCTGTTTGAGGGACTTGCTCACAAGCATCAGTCCCCATGGCAGCCCCAAGGCTCTGATGGGAGGAAAGTATTGTGGTAAGTGAAGGGCTGGGAGCACAGACACCCAGTGACTCCAAAGCTCTCTGCTACTTTGAAGGTCAGTGGCCTTCAAACTTCTTTAAACATGACCCACAGTAAAATAAATGTTTTTCCAGATGATCCAGCGTACACACACACACACACACTCACACACACACACACTTATAAGTAAAGCAGGAATTTCACAAGTAATACCCTTATGATGTTTCCCTTTATAACATCTTCATTTTATTCTATTCCCTTCTTTAAAGATTGTTCGTGACCCACCAAATTCTAGATCTTTCTTTTGGAAACCACTGCCCTTGCTCATCACTGTGTGGAGAACTTCGGTGTCTTGTCTCATTGACCATCTTACCTGCCCCTGGAGGTGGCCAGATGAGGAGCTGTGGTTCAGGACAGAGCAATGTGGCCCGAACCCTGTCCTTCCCCACAGGAGCAGTGAGCACACAGCCTGTGACTGCTCAGCGTCTCACTGTCCCTCTGTCCCCGGACATCATAAGCTCCCTTGGGGAATGCACCAATCTGTCTGTTTCCTCCTGGTGCCCACCAGGGCCTGGCACAGAGCAGCCCCGAGGAGCTATTTACTGAACAAGTAAGTGAGTGACAGGCTCAGGGTGCCATTCTGGAGCTCAGCCTCCACAGCCCACACTCTTTTGGGCTGACGTGACTCCATTCCAGTTTTCTCTAGCTTCTCTCCAGAGCTGCCTCGTCTCCTGCAGGACACCTCCTGTGTTTACTTAGGGCAGGGGCCCAGTCCTCGACCCAAGTCTCCCTCCCCACCCCAGAGTTTGCACCTCTTTTTGCCAGGGGAGACCAGTCCTTTGCCCATTTCTTTCTTGGGTTTTACCCTGAAGGGGCTGCTCTGTCCTAGTGTAAAAGATCTCATTGCCCAAGCACCAATGCAGAAAAGAACCCACAGGGACAAGCCAGCTCCTTAACAGTTGGTCTCCGTCTCCAAAAATAAGGTAATGTTATCTGACCATGTTATCACCACTGTGTGGCTGGTTCAAAACACACCTCCCTCCCTTGGGCCTTGGGGTCCAGCGCCACTCCTACCTGCTCACCCCATAGCAGGACGATGACCCTCACCACCTTGGAGCCAGAATACGTTGAATCCAAATCCCAGCTCAGCCGGCTCCTTCACGGCTCGATGACTATAGATCCGTTATTTCATGGCTCTGGCCTTTGTTTACCCATCTGTAAAATGGACAGCAATAGTATTTACCTTATAAGTCTTTCCCCCGGTTTGCTGCAGTGTGGAGGGGCAGTGGTTTGGCAGTGACTGTGTATGTCCCTGACCAGGTTTGCTCCCCTGCCCACCTTAGGAGCCCTGGCCTGACATTAGCTGGTTTTCCCTAATTTTATCTTTAAATCACCTTCTTTCAGTCTCTCTAGGTTGTATGACCTACTTCATGTATTCTTATTCCTATTTGGACCCTTTTTTATACTACTTTAAAAGTTATCTTATTACCATTTTTACATTTGAACGGGAGCGAGTCTTCGAGTTGCTCAAGTGACTCCCTCTCAAGTATACTTACAGCTTTCCATTTCATGGTTCTGATCTTTCAGGTTTTTCGATCTTAAAATGGATTTTATAATTTATCAATTCATTATTTTCAACTCTTGATTTTTGTGTAACGTTTGTATTTTGAACATTGTTCTCAATTTTGATTTTTTACAATTCTGTCTCCCACTGTTCCCTCTCAGGATTCCCAAGTTCCTGGCTCTGGGTTGTATATTGGAAACACAGTGCTCATGGAGACTCTGCTCAGAGCCAGGCCCAGAGTTGGGCCCTGCAAGACCAGAGAGGAGTCAGACTAGGCCGTGCCCTCAAAGGGCCCCACAGTCCCAGGAAAGACGTACCATCCTTCCAGCCTTCTGGGACAAGAACAGATGAGGAACTTCATGACTGGGAATTCCAAGGTGCTGAGACTCAGGGCGAATACCCAGCAGAACACATCTAGCTAAGGCCGAGCGGGTGCAGGAAGCCGATGTCAGAGTAGGGTAGGAGTTGGGCCAGGAGAGGTACCAGGATGGAGAGCGTGAAGCAAGTGGCTACTGAGACCCAGGGAGTGAGGCCAAGTGGGAACCAGGATAGCCGGATCATCCTCCCTGGAAAATTACCCAGGTGCAAGGGTGGGGCCCCTGCTCAGTGGGCAAGGAGTCCCCATCATCAGAGGGCGTGGTTGGGCAGCACCACCGGCTTACACTACTCAATGGACCCAGCCTTCCCAACCTCTGTTTCAGGTTCTTCAGCTGAAAAGTACAATGTTCCAGAGTGGGAACAGGCATAGAGCTGACTTCTATTTCCAGTGAAATTGCAGGTTGGATTATCAAGGTCATCCTTTCTGGTAGAAATAATTAGAAATGTTGAATGAAATGAAAAGCACCTAGGGTTGACATCATTGAGAGCTGTAGGGGAAAGAAGAAAAAACCCAATGCTCAACAAAGACGAGGAATCCATAGGGCATCCTCCCTCATAAAGTAGGGACTCTCAGATAACTGTGGACCAGAGGGAAAATAATTTCACCCTTTCTTCACCTAGGTATTACAAGAAAAGTTGCCTTGGTTCTACACAGAACAGGAGGAAAAGAGTCACTCATGAAAAGCAGATTTGCAACCCAAATTCACATCACAGAATGGTCAGAACTACTGTTACTGTGAATTTAATTTGAACTGGGAATGTCTTTAAAAGTAGCTGGCAGAAGCCAATATAGGTCTTCTCATCCCAGACCTCAAAGAACTACCCAAAACAATTCTCTGATGAAAATGAGCAACTCAGACAACAATAACCAAGTGCACAAGAAGACGAGGCTCTGGAGTGAGAGTCCACAGACACAGTAACAGGAACAGCTCCGCAAGCTTTCAGGTACAGAATGTAAAATAAGGATGTTTACAGTGGAAAGTAGGAAAAAGATAAGTTTTGATCCTATCTGTAGGGAACAAGAAAATTTTTTTAAAAGCTTATCAGATTCTAAAAAGAAGAGTATATTACATATAGAAATGAAAAATATGATAAATGGAGAGAGCACTCAGTGGGTGAAATAGCAGATTAGACATAGCTGAAGAGAGAATCAATGAATTAGATAAAGTGACGAAGAAAGAAAAGGTGGTGGGGACTAGGAATGAAAACTTAAGATGTCTGGGAAATAAAATACAAAGGTCAAGTTAAAATTTCAGAAGGAGAAGAAGAGAATGAGGAAAAGACAATAATTCAGGAAATAATGGTAACACTTCCAGAACTGAAGAAAGATATCAAATTGGTTTTAAGAAGATTAAATAATCAATAGCTACATGTAGATTGAAATTGGAGAACACAAAAGACAAAAGATTTCTGAAGCTGCCAGAGAAGTGGAAAAACTAGAAGACAATATGTTGAAAAGAAAAAAGATTAGAAGTTGGCTTTCACAGCAACCATGGGTGCCAGAATATAATCAAATATTTGAGCATGTGTTATTTACAATGCTAACCTAGAATTTCATAGCCAGTTGAAAATGTTTTTCAAAAATGAAGTAAAAGTAAGGCTTTCCAGATTAAAAAATAAAAGAAATTGCCACCAGAAGTACTCAGTAAAGGCAGTATCAAAGGTTGTATAAGCGATCCCAGGCCAAGGAGCTGAGTGTAGAGACAAGTGAAAAAGGCCAAGCTGGTAACTGTGCATGAAACCAAGGAGGCATCGAGTGTGTGAGTGTACCATGTTAGGTGGGACTAAAAGATAAGACAGAATTCAAAATGCAAAAATGCCAACATAAACCAAGGGTTAAGTGAATTTAAAATGTTTTAAGTCTCTTATAAAATCCAGAACAAAAGTAAAGGTACTAATTAACATTAGCTATTGACTGATTTTGAACACAAGTTATAATTTCTAGGTTAATGATTACAAACTAGAAACAGGGAATATAATTTTCACACTAATCGAAGGATCAATTTTGAGTGGTCAAAATATTCCATTAATAAAAAAAGGCAAGAAATGAGAGTAAACGAAACACAGAAGAAGTGGGATATATAGAAAGCACAAAATAACATAGTAGAAATAAATGTAAATCTGCCAGGAATTATATTAAATATTAGTGGAGCAAATGACCTGGTTAAAAAGTTTAAGATTATCAGATTGCAATTAAAAATGCCGGAAAAATATTTAACGTACAAGATATATTCAAATAATTGCTGAAGGAAAGCTGGTGTCACTACACCAACAAGCAAGGAAACTAGTGTTGAAAGCCACAAGATGTGTTAGAGATACAGAGAGCTCGCTGGGCAAAGGAAGCGGGAAAACACAGCCATCTGCAGGCCCACGGATGAAACATGATGACAAGTGAAAGGAGCGAGACACCAAACATTACCATGGTTCCACCTGCATCAAGTACAAAAACAGGAAAAACTAAACCGCACTACCAATTCAAAATTCATGGTACACTCACAAAGAAACACAAGGAAATAAAAAACCACAGAAGTCACAATAACAGTTGCATCTTGGGGGAAAGGAGTTGTGATCCACAAGAAGCACACAGGACAGGAGTTCTGGGTGCAGCCAGAGTTCTAGGCTCAGCAGTCTGGGTGGTGATTGCTCAGCCGTTTGTTTTATGCTAGTTGCATGTGTCCTACACACATCTTCCTTAAACCTTAAGCCATCTCTAGATCACTTACAATGCCTAACGCAATATGTGTGCTTTGTGAATAGCTCTCACACTGTCCTGTTTAGGGACTACTGACAAGGAAAGAAGTCTGCACATCCCCAGTGCAGATGTGGTTTTCAGTTTTTTCAGTCTTCATGTGGCTGGGTCAGTGGAGGTGGAGCCTGCAGAAATGCAGGGCCAATCACATTTGTGTGATTTACTCTATGAGTGAAAACAACTGGACATTCTGAGTTCTAGAGCCCGTGTCATAATTTATGTTCTTTGATGTCCCTTCCTATAGATGGAAACTAATTCTGCTTCCCTTGAATGGGGACTAGATTTAGTAACTCATTTCTTACAAACAAAATAAAGAGATGATGATGTGTGACCTTGGAGTTGAGACCATAAAAGGCACTTTGACTTCCTCGTTCTGCTTTGTTGGATATCTTGCCCTGGGGAAACCACTGCTGAGGACACTCAACCTAAGCAGAGGGACTGAGTAGAAACAGCCAACAGCCTCCAGCGAGCCTACGTGGGAGCAGCTCATCCAGTTCCACACAGTGCCTGCCCATGTCCTCATTGCAACCCATGAGAGACTCAGCTACAGTCATCCAGCGAAGCTGCTCCCAACTTAGTTTTCTTTGTTGTGGAACTGGGTATGGAATCCAGGAACCCGACATGCTAAGCAAGTAATCTACCACTGAGCTACATCCCTAGTCCTCCCAAATTCTTGTCTCACAGAAACTGCAAGTTTTTAAGTGTTTGTGTCGGTCAGTGCTGAGTTTTAGAATAGTTTGTTATACAGCAAGAGATAACTAACACATATCACTAACTTGCTGTGTGGCCAAATTACATTTTGTCTCTGGGCCTCAGTTTTCTCATTTGCACACAGAAGTTAGACTAAATTTTGAATGGCAAATGGGTTTCATCTTGCCAGTGTGACATGCCAATCCATGGAGCAGCTTGGGTTTTGAGACTGCACCTAAGGGCAGGGCAACAGAGCACGGCAGAGTGTAGGGTGTTACGGTTTGGCTATAAAGTGTCCCTGCAAAGGCTCATGGGTTGAGTGCTGGGTCCTCTCCATAGCACTTCCTATTGCCAGGTGATTGGACAGTGAGGGTGTTGACCTCATCAATGGATTGATCCCACTGAATGGGCTGTTGGGAGACGGGGTCCAGTTGAAGGAAGAGGGTGTGTCTTTTCTTCAGACCATCCCTCTCTCAATCCCTCTGACTCTGTCCACAATGAGATGAGCAGCATTGCTCCACCACCCCTTCTACCATGGCCTGGTGCCTCAGGCCCAGAAACTAGGAGCCAACATAAAACTTTCCTCCTTTAAATTGTCTCTCTTAGGTATTTTGTCACAGTAACAGAAAGTGATTACACAGAGTGACTAACACAGAATACCATATCTGTTGCACCCCAGAAAAAAAAAACTCCCTAGAGGCATGGAGGGGAAATCACCTCTATTTCTCCCCCTTACCAGATAGAACTCTCTAGGAAGCTAAGTCAGTATTTAGCTGTGGCACACACAGCAGTCTCCTAAGCCAGGTGTCGGATCCTCCCAGCCCTCATGTCAGTGATCATCCAATTAAGAAGCATGGGCCCACATAAATCTGATCCAAATCTTGTCAGTAGCTATCATCTTCCTCCATCTCTTCAAGCCCACAGAGTGACTTCTCCAGGGACTGAATGAAACATTACAGCACTGGCCACTCAGTTCACCACACATCCTTGGTGACATTTTGAAGGATTTAGAGAAATAACTCAGAGTCCTGCCCTCAGGGAACTAGCTGTCTGAGCAGATGCTTCTTGGCCACATGACACTAGCAGAGAACATTTCAAGCTAGTACAGGCACGGTGCCTAGTGACCTGGAGCCACTGGATATGCGCAGTGGTTCTCAGTGAGGTCCCCAGACCAGCAGCACCAATACCAGCTAGTAATTTGTTAGGACCGGCCACTCTCAAGCCATCCCAGAGCTCAGAGTGGAACCCCATGGGATGCAGTGACCAGCCCTCTCTGCAACCTTAGCGCGTACTCAGGTCCAAGAACCCCTGCTTCTGGAACTCAGTGCACAGAGGCTGCAGGAGAGGCCCATGGAGGAGCTGGAATCTGGAGAGGCAGAAGAAAGGCCATAAGTGATTTCAGTGAAGAGCAATGGCTGCATGAAGGCGGGGGAGGTGGGAAAACCCAGCTCATGCCGGGCACCAACCAGATGGAACCATTTCGAATGCTGGGGAGCTGAGGAGCTGGAGGTGGATAGGCAGGGATGCCAATGTCACGATGGAGCTTGGCCTCCAGAGCAGGCCACAGGAGTCACTGCAGGATTTGGAGCAGGAGAGTGAAAAATCTGCCTTGCCAGCCAGGGCCTTCCCAAGTCCACACCGCCCCCCCACCCCCCACCCACCCTGGTCCCCCCGTGCTGCTAAAATGAATGCCTTCACTCCCTGGCATCCCATAAACCTGAGGAGACCCTGCGAGGAGACAGGGAGGCGGGGAGGTAGCCAGGCAGCAGCCTCCCGCAGAGGGCCGCGGAGCCCCAGCCCAGCATGTGCCTGCACGGTTGCAGCAAGGCGCTGTGCACAGGTATTGAATTATGAATGGATATTTCCCAGAAATAATTGCACACATTATTGTCCCCCCCGCCCCTCCCCGTGCATGTGCGTCTTCCTCCACGGGGCTGCGGCCATAGATTTGGTTGCTTTAACAGTGCAAGGTCATTATAAATTAGAGCGATCACAGTAACAGCGGGCCAGCGAGCGTGGGGAGAGGGAATCCCGCTTGAAAGCTCTGACAGGCCCAGGACCCTCAATCGTACGTGTTGGTTTCTCTCAACTTTTCCTTTCATTTATCTATTCCACCCGTCCCTATTAAATAACTAATTATTTAACATCTTTTAAAGCTTCATTATATATTAGAACAGCCAGGACACAAATGAGTGCTTTTAATAATATAAAAGCCCATTAGCTTCATTTACTGTTAATGTTAAAATAAACATGAGGCAATTTCGATATACTATTCCAATTTCACGGAAACTTTGATGTTTTTCTTTTCTAGTCACATAATTAAGGGAAAAACTACTAATGATATTAAGTTTGTACAGTGTTAATGACAGAAACAGGCACAAGCTGAAATTGCAGCCATTAATATGAAAAAATAAAATATTTAACAGGGGAGATAGATGAGTGCAATTTTAATAAACCAAAATGAAGAAAATTAATTTTAGAATGTTCCACAGTCTTTCACGCACTACCATTACACAAGCCGTCTGATGCATTGTTTTTGTGGCCTGGTTTATTTATTGATGGTCCAGAGGAAATGCCCTGGTTTTTGCGTATTGTTTTATGGGCAGTGAAGATTTTGCCTTTATTTTTCTAGCTCTTGTCCCGTTTCCTTTCTCATCCTGTCCATCCCCAAACTAGAAAGGCGGTATTCAGCACGGGCTTTGACAGAGGGCCCTTGTGAACAACATATAGGTGAGATGTGGGGATGGTGACAGTGACCTCCTGAGCAGTCCAGCAGTTACCACTGGCCTCCAGGAGCTGGAACGTTGCTGTTGTCTTAGAGGTGACAGCTGGCTCCAGAGGGATCCCCTGTGTCTGGGTGGGGACAGTCACTGCTCTCCTGCCTGCCACTTGTAATAGGTTTCATGGTGTCCCTCAGGGGTGTTAATTTGGACAAAGGGTCTCTGCAGGTACCATAAAGGATTGAGATTCAGTCACAAGGGGTGAGGGTGGGCTCTGAATCCAGTGAGTGCATGATTATATAACAGAGACAGAGAGACAGAGATACCAAGGCCCACAGAAGGTGAGAGACGGAGCAGGTTAGAAAGACGCTGCTGTGAGCCGAGGAACTTGCCTGAGGCCAGCAGAAGCTAGACAAGCTTTTAGAGTCAGGCATGGCCCTGCTGACTCCTTGAGTTCAGATTCTGGCCTCCAGAAGTGTGGGAGAGTAAACTTCTGTTGTTTCAAGCCATCAAGAGTGTGGTCATTGGTCTTGGCAGCCCCAGGAAACCATCCAAAATCAGCACTATCCCTAGAGGCTCCCCTGACCCAACTCACAAGGCCAGGCAAGGGACAGAATGCAGAAGCAGAACCAGATGCGCCACAAGGAGGAGACGTCCAGGCTGTGGCAGGATGTGGTATATGAAGCTATGGCTATGGAGCTGTGCAAGAGAAGGCTGTTCCAGAAAAAGAAGACAGCAAGATAGACCAATGCAGAGAAACAGGAGAAGCCCTGGGGCTGGGAATTGGAACAAGGCCTGGAGTCTGGCTCTACCTGAGGGGCTCAGGGTGGAGCTGGTTTTGGGGAGCCCATCCAGAGCCCACTTGTCACAACAGCAGCATCTGGACTGAGATTGCTTCCTGCATGTGAGTCAGCACACTCCAATGAAATAGCAGCCTTTCTGTTCCCGCTTTGTCGAGGAGGCCATTGTGGCCAGGAGAGCTGAGAAGTGGCCGACTGGAACATCAGGTCAGCAGCGGAGATTCAAACCCTGAGAGCAGGGTAGCACTGCTTACTGTCATCCTGGCTGCAAGGGGCCTACACTCAACCTGATTGACGTTTCCTGATGTGGCAGCCCTGTGCTGGCCCTGTGGGGTAAAGAGCTAGAAAAAGTGAGGCCACGTCAGTACAGAGGCCAAGTCAGTTACAGAATAGCAGGCCAGCAGTGGCTCACATGCAGACACATTTGCTTTCTCTCAGGACAAAGATTCTGAGGTAGGGTGACACCATGTTTAGTTCAAGGCTTAGTGATGTTGCCCGGGATCCAGGCACTCTCCATCAGCATTCGTTCTCAGGTTGCCTTCTCAGTTCCAAACCTGCACTGCTCGGCTCTGCTATGGTCACAAAGACCACACTCTACAAACCACGCGTCTGCTTTGCCAGCTGCTCCCTGTTAAACTCTGCCAACAGGGGTACTGGATCCCTCCAGCAAGGCTGGAGGAGGGAGAGGGACTTCCTGTTTCCTGTTCCTGTTAGTGTCCAGCAGTGCTTCTTCTTCCAGGAAGAGGCAGTTCCTCCCTGTAACCAAGTGAAATCCCATTTGCTGGTTTTCCTACACACAGCCTCACTGCACCCTGCCATGGTTTGAGTAGTTTGTCCCCTCTGAAACTCATCTTGCAATCTGACTGCCAGTGTGGCAATATTGGGAGACTGGGCCTTTAGGAGGTGACAGGGTCATGAGGTCTCTGCCCTCACAAATGGCTTACTCCATCAGTGGTTAATGGGTTACCACAGGAGTGGCTCTCTCTGGTTAACTTGCTGTCTCACCAAGTGATACCTTCTGCCATTATGAAGTCGTAAAAAGGTCCTCACCAGACACGGGCTCTTAGACTTCCCAGCCTCCAGAACTGGGAGCTAAACAAGCTTCTATTCTTTATAAACTACCCAGTCTTGAGTGTGTTGTTATAGCAACAGAAAATAGACAAAGATGCATTCTTTCCTCAGGGTTTGAGTCTGGACTCTGCTGGGTTCATCCCCCAAGCTCAGAGACAACACCTGCACCAACTATGCAGTGACCCCTGCTCAGAGGTCTGTACCTCAGCTCCCTGGCCCCTCCTCTCAGAGATAGTTCACCCTCTTTCCTCTGTCCCCCCAGTTCTGAAAGCAGTATTTGCCTTTGCTGACTCCCTTCTCCCCTTTCAGTTACTTGGTTTATATTCCTCACACCAGCCAACATCAACTCACTGTCAGCACAACTAGGTGACTCTTGAATCTGCCTGGTCCTGCCTTCCTCAATGTGTGAATGATGGTGGGGTTACAATTTGGCTGCAGTAATTCTAATAGACAAATGTTGATGACCAGCCCAGAGGTAGAAAATGACCCCTTTCCTCTTGCCCCTTGTCTTTTTTTTTGGCAGTATTGGGGTTTGAACTCATGGCTCTACCTCTTGAGCTGCATCTCAAACCCTTTTTGCTTTAGCTATTTTTCAGATAGTATCTCACAGACTTTTTGCCCAGGCTGGTCTCAAATCATGATCCTCTTGATCTCGGTCCCCAAAGTGGCTGAGATTACAGGGGCATATCACTGCTCCCTGCCTTGTCTCCTGTCTTTTTAAGTACAAAGAAAACATTCCTGCAAGTGCCCTGCCAAATTTCCCCTCACATTCCACTGGCCAGAATTAGACCCCAGGACCCCTCCTCAGGCAATACCTGGCAAGGACAATGAAATACTGTGACTGGCGTAGACTAATTAGGCCCATCTCTGGTGACTGGGGCTCTGGTCACTTCTATGGTCAGGCAGAAGGGGATCAGATGAACAAAAGCTGGGCTCTGCAAACCAGGGAGAAAGGAGAAGGGGTCCAATGGGGTGGGGATGGGGGTGGCTCCATCACCCTGCCCTCTAGTGGCAGATGCCAACAACTGCAGATCAGGTGGCAGGTGCTGGGACATGCCAAGCACAGCCTGGCAGGGGTTGGGGAGCCTCACAGAGAAAGCAGGGTGAGAGCTGAGACTGGAAGGATGGTAAGGCAGAGATACCGCCTATACCTAGGCCCATATTTCCATGGTGCTTGCCGAGCTCAGCCTTACCACTGGTCACCAGAGACACTTCCTTCTCATGTCTGCTGCGCAAATTCTGCCCAGCAGTGGTGCCCGAAGCCAGCCTACTCCCTCCCTGCACCATGCCAACCCCCTGCAGCTTCTCAACAGAAACTCCCACAAGAGAGGACGTCGTGATTCCCTTTTGCCCACCCATTACAGGAATTTATGTACTGGGTAAACTCCTTTCACTCGCTCGCAACTGCTTGCTTTGAGGACTCCATGGCTGTGTGTACGAGAGAGTGGGAGAGACACCAGCAGCTCAGACGGTGGGCAGGACCATCTTCTGTTACCTCTTCTCTGCCCTGACTTGGAAGGCAGGGCTCTGCCAGTGTTAGTAGGCACTTGACCTGTAGCGTGTCTCAGGGCATGTTCTGTGTGTCCCTATCCCTGACAGTCAAGTCAAAGAGAAATGCATCAACCAATTTAACTGTCCCAAACTGTCCCAACATTCAGCACAGTGACTACCCAAAGGTATCTTATTATGAGTTCACTGTTGCTTGACTTTACTTACTTGTTAACATTTTAATTTTTCCAAGAGTACTTTTTTATTTTATATTTTTTGGTACTGGTGATTGAACCCAGGGCCTCAAGCTTGCTAGGCAAGTGCTCTACCACTTGAGCTGTGCCCCCAGCCTTTTTGTTTTTGAGATAGGGCTGTCCAGACACTACCCTTGAACTCTTGATTCACCTGCCTCTGCCTCCCAAGTAGCTGCGACTACAAGTGCGCACCACCAAACTCAGCTTCAAATTAATTCTTAGGTGGGAATGTTTTCGTGAACTTGGGTCTGGAACAGGGCTCAGTCTTTCTGTCTGTGAGGGGCTCAAAGCTGAGTAGATTTGTTACCTTTGGTGCTTCTTCACTGCTGCTGTGGAAGTGTTCATATTAAACCATGTCAGGGAGGACGAGCAAGGTGATTTGACATGTGGCAATGTGAGCAGGGAAGCTGTGAATCACTGGCGACAGAAGGAGCCTGGTAGACGAGTTCCAAGACCAGGCCCCTCTTTTCTGGCTGTTACTAACTCTTGGTGTCGCTGAGGCAAAGTGTCTTCACCCTCTTCAGTCTTAATTTCTGTAGTAGACATTGTCACTGCCCTGTGGACATCCCTGGGAATATCACTTCCCCATGTTCTGGGTGTTTCCTACACCACTGGTTCTTACCTTTGACACTAGTGACGTTTGGGGCTGGACAATCCTTTGCTGTGGGAGCATCCTGTAAATCAGAGGATAATGTAGCGACATCCTTGATGCAGATGCTAGCAGTTCCCTGCCCGCCTACCACCCCCACACCCCTGCCACCAAGATGTGACAGCCCCAAATGTCTTCAGACGTTGCCAGGTGTCCCTGGGAACAAAATCTCCTCCATTGAGACAGCAGCTATACACAGGTGTGGGCTCTGGATATAGCTCCTCGTTCATTTAGCATGCAGTTTTGAATCACCTTCCTGTGTTAGAGCCTGGGAGTGCTGAGTGCACATGAGGTGGGGAAGGGCTATGGAGTCCAGCAGCAGAGGAGCAAGGTTCTCTGGGAGGTGAGATGAGGCAGTCTTAGTGGAGACCAGGTAGGCTGGTCACGGTGCTGGCATCTGGTGAGCGCTTTCTGGCTGGGTTATCCCATGGCAGAAGGCAAGAGGGCAAGAGAGGGCACAAGAGCCCACTGGTTCACGAGGACACTACTGTGAGAACTGCATTAATCCCTTCGTGATGGCATGGTCCTCAGTCCTTAAGCACTTCCTAAGGGTCCCACCACTCAACATTGGTGTGTTCAGGATTTCCCACATGCAACCTTTGGGGACACATTTACCCCATAGCAGTCACAAAGGCGACATGGAGGATGTTGCACAATGGGGGTGAGAAGTGCCCTGATCTCCACCAAAGCCTTCCCTGGTGCCCACAGGCTAACTCCTTTGATATGAGGTACTTGAAGCCCCTGTGAGAACTCAAGAACAAGTCTGGGGGGGGTCACAGGAAAAAGCTCTTGTTAGCCATCAGCACCTTGGCCTGGCCACTTCAGGATGAAGTCTGTAATTTGCTGGTGTCCTTCCAGGCCCAGCTGAAAGGACACCTGCTCTGAGATCTTCCCTGGAGGGGGTCAGTAACGTACTCTCTCCATCCAGCTCCTGTAGCCCGGAGGGAATGAGCCTGCCAGTGGAGCCTCCCTTCTGAATCCAAGAGCGGCTGTACAGGAGGCCCAGCCTAGAGCCTAGGAGGGGAGAGTTCAGTCTAAGCCCCTCCTTTCCCGAGGTGCTGACCCTGAGGGTATCAAGGCTTTTGAGGGCATGCAGTGTCCTTATGCAAAGTGTGGCCCAAGAACAGGCAGAAGCATTGCTGTTTCCTCAGAGCTGGTGAGAAATGCAGAGTCCCAGGCCAGTGCCAACTTTAATCAGTCAGAACCTGATTTTAGCAAGATCCCCAAAGAATCCTGGGAACCATAAGTTCAAGAGGTGCTGCTCTAGAAAGCAAGAGGTCTGCGCTTATTTAGGAAGGCCATTTATGTGACCCTCTGGTGCTGGACACTGGAGGGTACAAGCAGGCCAGTGCCGTTTCCCTTGGGGACTACCTGCTAGCCAGAAGACAGAAGCCCCACCATCAGAAGGGTGAGGTCTGAACCCTTTGCCCATCACTCAAAGCCATGCACTATCAAAATTTCATGTCCCTTTCTGGATACTTCTCCCAGGATTCCCCTCCGGGGACCCAGAGCCCTTGCCAGAATGAATAGCAAGCTGTTTTTCCAGCAAACTGCTTTCTTTCCAGCCTTGGAGTTCCTGTCCTGTGGTCCCCTGTACCTGCCAAAATCTTCTGAGTTGTCTAAATCTTGCCATGCTACTCAAGGTCATATCCTCCTGCAAGACTGGCCTAGCACTGCTGAAAGTGACCTCTATCTCCTATGCCTTCCTCTTAAGGGCTTTATCTTGCTCTTGCCTTTAGCCATGTCCTTGGTTTAGCTCCATGGCAAGACCAGAAGTAGCTGAGTGAAGGAATGGAGCACAGCTGCCAAGCCCTCAGCACATGGAGGAAGAAGAGCCTAGTGAGGCTTGCTCGCTTACTGACCACTGACAGAGGACTAACCAACAGGGTATATATTGGGCCCAGGAGCCAATGGGGGCCCAGTGTGTGGAGAACAGAACCCAACTCTCACTGGGCACTAACTGTGTTAGACACACCGTCCTCAGAATAACCTTTGATGTTACCTCAAAGGTAATAACTGACAGATAGGCAATGTTGGCTCAGAGACATCAAACCACTTACTCCAGGTCACACAGTTGGGTAAGGCACTGAACTGGGGTTTGAAATCTGTCTGGTTCATGTTTGTTCTCCTATGTCATGAATGGGTCTCAGAAACCCTGCTGTTATGTTGTGTAATATGTCAATGTGAATCGAAGATTTATTGAGCTGAAGATAATTTTGAGGTCATGTGTTTCAGCTGCTAGTTTTACTACTGGTGAACTGGGGCTTGAAGCAGAGAAATTACCTCAAAGCTGTGCCAGAACCAAGACCAAATCCTGGGTCTGGGTGACATCAAGACCCATTGCTTTCTCTGTACCATATTTGGGGGACAAGAGAACTCATGGGCTTGGGATCAGGGAAGCCATCCAAGAGTAGAAAGGGAAAGGAAAGTTTAATCATTGGGAGCTTAACCTTGAAAGGGATAGTGGGATCTCGGCTACTTCCTGCCTGTCTTTTGCTTCCTGGCTGCCATGAGGTGAGCAGTTTCCTCTGCCATGTGGTCCTACCATGATGTGCTGCCTCAGCACAGGCCCAAAGCATGGGGCCAAGAAACCACAGCCTGCAACCTCTGAAACTGTGAGCCACAAAAAACCTTTTTTTTTGTTTTTTGGATGTTTTTCTTTCTTTCTTTTTTTTTGGGTTCTGGGGTTTGAACTCAGGGCCTCACACTTGCTAGGCATGCCTGTACCACATGAGCCATGCCCCAGGCCTAACCCCTTTCCTTTTTAAGTTGATTTATCTCAGGTATTTGTCATAGTGATGGGAAGCTGACCAACAGTCTTAGTGTGGTATATCCATAGCTACTGTCCTCATCCAACTACTGAAGAGGCAGTGGGGAAGTCTGAATGCAGGATCTCCTGACCCCACTTCCATGGCCATGTCCTCTGGGAACAACCCAGGGCTGCTAGATGATGGGGGAGGGGGCTTCTACGTGCAACTCTCTGCCCTCACCCTCCTCCCTGCGTCCCTCAGCCAAACCTACAGCAGCAGTCAGACCACCTTCACCTGGATCTTTCCCAGCAAGAGCTCAGCCACGCAGATGCTCCTGGGAAGGTCTTTCCCAAAGCCTTTGCCTCTCTCATGTGTGTCCCCACATTATTTATATATTTATAGCTACACCGTGATTCTGGGCTCATCCACCTGAACATTGCCCCACAGGACCTGTCACCAGGCATGAGTTTGTTGAAGCAGGTGCAGCATGCCCCACTCAGTACATGAAGAATAGAGGGCAGGCCTAGTCTCCACCACCCTCTCCTCAGGGGAGAACTTTGCAATGGTCAAGTCCAAAGGGCTCCAGACTTGGCTGCAAGGTATTCCAGCCACCTGGGAAGCTTTCAGAAGTTCAAACGGAAAGACCTGATCCTCTCAACCAGACCCTGAGAGGGTAAGGAGGCACGGTGAGGTTTATTTTTAAAACCTCCCCCAAGGTTCTGGCACCTGACAGCCTGGTTTGGAAAGCACTCTTCTAAAACCATCTTCTTTTTATTATTAAGGAGGAGCCTACAGATCAGAGGTGTTCAGTCAAGTTCAAGGTCACTCCGGCCACCCTGGAGGGTCCCCTTTGGACCCATTGTTCTTGGGGGTTGGCATTTTCTTGGAGTGAGGCTGCTGCAGGGGTTCAGGAATGGGAGGGAGCTCTGTGCTGCATTCCAGAGGACGGCTGGCTGTGAACACCAGAAAGAGTATTAGTGTAAGCCTGGCTGAATGGCTAATTAAACAGATAGCAAAATGGAATACAGCTTCGCCCACCTCCCAGAGCTGGCTGAGGAGACAATATGCTTTCCTGTCGTCAGAAGGCACAGGAGGAGAAACAACTGGGCCTGGCCGTTGGCCATTTAACAATATTGCTTTTGTAAACAAGTTGAAAAATCCAATAACTGTAAAACTTATGGCATGTCCTTAAAAGCCTGTCGCTGTTTTCCCCACAAACGGATGAGCATTTACAACTGAAGGTGTTCTAATTAAATAGTCTTTGTCCCCAGGTGGTGAGGTCATTCTCCAAAAGGGTTCAATCCTGCTTGGTGGCCCCGGGACCAGGGATGAGGGTGCAGGTGTAGTGGGGTTTTGTCTGTTGTAGCTGGACTCCTCCAAAGAACAATCCAGCGCAGACTCAGAGAGGCAAACTGGAACAAAGGAAGCACAACAGAGAGTGTACAAAGGGCGGCTTCAGGCCAAAGAGCTGCTAAGGACAATTGCTAGAAAACCCTCTAGAGGTGCAAGTGACCAAGAGCAGAAGGTCTGGTTCCAGACCACAGGAGCTTGTGCTCCTGATGGAAAGAGCACACACACACACACCACACATTCACACACACACACACACACACACACACACCCTGAAAAGAGGACAAAGTGAGTAGGTCAAGCACCCAGTAAGTGGAACAGCTAGTGAGGGGTGGGACAGGGGTTGGGGGCTTCCTGGCAGAATTCCAGATACTCGGGACTGATGGGATCCCAAGGTCCAGTCCATCTGAAACCAGCTCCCACTTCCACCTCCCCTACCCTTGTACTTGGCGTGAAGGCACTGTCCTGTACATGGCTGTCCCAACTCCATGCATCAGCCACAAGCTCAGGGGCTCCCAGGGCCACCCATACTCTAACCAGTCGGCCACAAGTTCAGGAATTCCTGTGGCCACACTCAGGTTTGATAATTTTCTGGAAAGACTCACAGAACTCAGGAAAGCACTATACTAATGGTTACAGATTTTCAAAAATGGTGGCAGACTGGACATGGTGGTACACACCTGTAATCCCAGCCTTTAGGAGGGTAAGGCAGGAGGATCAGGAGTTTGAGGCCAGCCTGGGCTATATAATGAAACTCTGTCTTAAAAAACTGAAACTAAAACCAAAACCAAAACAAAACCCCTCCCAAAACCTGAGGTAAAATACACATAGCACAAACTGTACCATCTTCACCATTTTTAAGTGTATAGTTGTGCAGCGTTAATCACATTCACATTGTTGCAGGCTCCAGAACTTTTTGCGCCTTCCCAAACTGAAACCTCGCACCCAATAAATACGACCTCTGTATCTCCCCTCTCCCCAGTCCCTGCCAACCCTCGTCTGCTTTCTGTCTCTGTGACTTTGACTTTTCTAAGGACCTTGTATAAATGGGCTCTTGTGGAATTTATCTTTGCCACCCTTGCAGTTTTATTATAGCAAAAAGGTTGCAAATCAAAACTGGCCAAAGGGCAAGACACCTGAGGGAAGGTCCAGGAGGGCTGCTGGTGCAACGCTTCAGTGGTCCTCAAGGATGCATTATCCCCTCAGCACAGAAGCAAGAAAAACTCAAGAGTCTGGCCAACCCAGGCAACTCACCCAAACTTTGGTGTCCAGAGTTCCAACTGGGGCTTCAGCATGTGGCATTGAACACCTGACTGATCTCTACCTCCCCCAGGTCCGTGTTCCCCTAGATCAGTCTAATACCACTTTACTCAAAGCCCCAACCCTCTAATCACATGGCCAGTGCTTTTCCTGAGTCATGACATCAGCTTAAACCCTAGGGTGGCCCACCATGGGTGCCTCATTAGCATAAACCAACAGGTGAGTCACAAGGGAACTCCTTACTTGGGAAATCCCAAGAGTTTAGAAGGTACCTCCCAGGAATGGGGGTAAAGGCCAGCCAAGTCCTTTACTGAATATAGTTGCTTTTCCCCCATCACTCCCTGGGGGCTTCCTAGAGACCCTGACTCCATCTACTGGGGTCTGGTTCTGGGCCTGAGTCCATGTGGCCTTGGGTAAGCCACATACCCTCTCTGCTGTGTCAACTCTGTGTGGCAGAGAGGCTTATCCCTTTTGCTAATGAATTCCTAGGGCCTGGGGCAGGCTTGGACAGGCAGAGTGGTTGCTCAATCAATATGTATTGAATGAATGAATGAGTGAATGAACGAATCTAACTTAGTCACTCTTCCTGCCCCAAGAGGACTGCTGTCAGTGCTGGAGATGAGGGCCTTTTGGGAGGTAAGCTGCTATGTAAAGTGGCCAGGCAGTAGCTTGTCCTCTCACCATGGCTGTGCTTATGGCCAGGTGAGGCCTCCAGGGAACAGGTACAGTCTCAATAGAGGACCTTGCACAGATGCTGCCTTGATTCAAGGGAGAACCTGTGACCATAGCAGGGGACCCAGGGGATGTTTTTCTAATAGCCTGCCAGACCCTCTGCCTCAGTCCTCCTAGAACAGCCTCACTCACCCAAAGAACAGATGGAGAGAGGCAGATTGCCTTTTTTCTGAAGGGAAAAAATCTCTGGGAAATGGGCTGCCTTGGGTACTTTCCAGGTCATTTTGCATCCACTGCTCCCTCAGCTGAAGACACCCAGCCTCAGAAGTGGAGGCCTCCCAGTCACAAGCATGAGAGCAGGCTGTGCCTTTGCCTCTCCAAGAATCAAGGGACTGGGACTACGGGAAGAGACCCTGTTGTGGGCTGAAGGTGCCTCCCCAGATGATGTCTACATCCAGGAGCCTGAGAATGTGACCTTATTTGTCTTTGCACATGTAATTAAGTTAAGGATCCTGAGGTGAGGAGATGAGAGCTGCCTGGATTACAGTGGGCCCTAATCAAACAAGCTTGTAACTTGTTGCAGAACTTGCAGGAAATTAACAGAGACCCTTCACCGTAGTCCAAATTGACTGTGGTCTCCCTCAGGATACACCTAAAGAGGAACTGAAGGGAAACTGAGGCAGGCACCCAGGCAGAGCGGCCATGAGAGGCTGTGACAGGTACAGGGACATCCTGACATCTCCTTCATCCTGACACGAGAAGGCCTCTGAGATCCACCTTCCTTTTTGCATTACACACACTGAAGGAGTAGTTCAAGCCAATCACAGGATAAGCCCACTACCTTACCAGTGATTGGTTAAGAGGTGGACATGTAATTCTGTCCTGGCCAATGAGATGTGAGATATGTATTCTGACTTCCAAGAAGAGATGTAGGGGAGTACAGGGACCCTCCTCAGTCTTTCCTAGACTTGTCAGGGTGGATGGAGCCCCAGTAGCCACCTTGTGACCATGAGGGTAGTAAGCATGTAGGCTGAGGAGGGCCAAGGGGAAAAGGGGAAAAGAAAGAAGCTGACTTCCCAATGATGTCCTGCAGCTGATTAACCAGCCCAGCCCAGGACTTCTTGTAGTGGTGATAATAAATTCCTCCTGCTTGGGCTGGCTGCATCAGGCTTTCTTCTACTTGCAGCCAAGGCACGTTCACCGAGCGATTTCAAAATATTTTAATCAAATCTCACAGTGAAAGCATTTTATTTCTACTAGAACACAGTATGTTTGTTTAAATAGAGAACTGAAACAATCACAGGGCGGCCTGTGCCTCACATTCTGATATTTCTACTTTCTTCTTCTTCCTCTCCTTGTCCTCCTCCTCTTCCTTCTTCTTCACCTCTTCCTCTTCTTCCACTTCTTCTTCTTCCACTTCCTCCTCTTAAACCTCTTCCTCTGCCTTGTCCTCATCTTCCTCCTCCTCCTCCACTTCCTCCTCCTCCTCTTTTTTCTTCTTAAGGAAACAAGCCAATAGTTTATTCTGAGCCAAGGATGCGTGACCATGGCCTGGGACACAGATTCAAGTTGCCCTGGATAACATGTTCCACCGTGGAAAAAGGTACATGAACCTCTACAGTCACAGAGCAAAAGTCCTAAATCAGTACAGTTACCATTTACACTGGTGGGAGCACCACGCAGACCCTGCCTCAGGCACTAAGAGCTCACCGATCCCACTGAGGTGGCTTGGACACAGGAAAGACAGAGGTGGAGGGAGATACAGGGGATGAGTCAGAGAGTCAGGAACAGAGAGATGGGCTGGAAGAGCCAGACACAGATGAGCTGTTCACAGGCGAAATCTGGCTTGACATTTCGAGTGGGTCAGAGACGAGGCAACAGAATCAAGGGGCACAGAAGCCCAGGACTGGGGAGGAGGAGACAGGCAGGGAGTGTTAAAATGAGATATAGATATGGAAACACAGCAAGCTGGGAAATGTGGGGGGCCAAGACTGAGACCCAAAGGACTCATGTCCCAGACAGAGCTGGACAAAGACAAGGGCAATAGGCTTGGGCAGGAGTCACGGTGGGGAGCTCAGAGTCCAGGTCCAGGGCTGGGCCAGCAATTAGCTGTGCTGCACTGACTGAGTCACTTCTCCTGGGTTGGCCTTTGTTCCTCCTCCCAGCCTCAGGGCTAACGTGCCTGTGAGTGCCTGAGGACTTCACAGTCCCTACAGGACTGTCACGAAACCCAGCTTGACTGGACAGGGAGTCCTTAGCTGCCACCCACCACAGTGTCTCAGTGCCCCTCCCCACTCTTCCACCCAAAGGAGGGAAACCCATTTCCCCGGGAACAGCTGCGTTTCCTCCACAAACAAATGTTGCCTTAAACGGTTCTGAGGAGGAGCGGATGGTAATGAGTGAACATCTGGCCAAGTGGCCCACTTTTGTTTTTGGCAGCTAGGGAGCCCGCCAAGTGACTGTTCCCTAATGTTCAGTACACCCCAGCACCTGCTCTTCCCAATCAGGCTGCTACCTGGCCCTCAAGTAAGGGCAGGGGCGGCTGGGCAGAGGGGCTGAGCATCCTCCCCAGCGCCCCTTGACCTGCTCTCTGCCCTCCACACTGCACTGCCCGGGTTCACTCACTCACTCATCCAGCTTCCTGTGCTGTGGCCTCGTGGGACACAGATCTATGACGTCCTTCCCTGAGGTGCCCCAGCCTTCTAGACACACTTCCTCCCTGCACTACAAGGGCTTGCAAACATGGTGAGGAGCAGATAATAATATCTGGCTTTGCGGGCTGCAGAGCCTCGGCCGCAGCCCTGCAACCCTGGTTTTGTGGGGCAAAGGCAGCCGTAGATAACGCGTGGGGAGTGGCACAGCTGGTCCTAATCAAATGCTCTTCACCGAAGGGCGATGGCAGCTCGCAGCCCGCCGACGCCCAGGAGGACAGGATGCACCGGCCAGGGTGCCCAGGGCACAGGGTTGATTTCGAGCTGACGTACACGGCGGGCTGCAGGAGACTGAGTGGGACTACCGTCCTCCTGCCTGCAGGACTGAGAAGCAGAGAGAGCTGGGCTATAGGAAGCACAGAATTGAGATGCTCTCTGCCCCCGGCGCCGTATCTGAAATCCTCACCCACAGAGGGTGCCAGGAGGTGGGATGGCGCCTCCATGAATGGGGTTAGTGCCTTCACAAAGGAGACCCCAGAGAGACCCTCACCCCATCTACCATGTGACCGTGTCTATGGATCAGAAAGAGGCCACAACCAGCCATTGAACCTGCCAATGCCTTGGTCTCAGACTCCCACCTCTGAACTCAGAGAAAGAACCCTACTGCTTACAAGCCGCCAAGTTTAAAGTATTTTGCTACATCAGCCTGAGTGGATGAAGGCAGGCGTGAGGCTGAGAGGACAGAGGCTGGCTGGCATCCCTTCTAAACGGGCCCATGGCATCCGCAGCCCTGCCTGCACCCTGCTCCCTGATTTAAAAATCTCGCTTTTGTGTTGTAATGGCTCAAGTTGGCACCTGCTCCCATGTAGCTACCCCTACCTCAACTAGCAAAACCCCTGGTCCTCCTTATTGATGTTCATACTCTCTCTTCAACAAAATTAGAGATAAGGGCAAAACGGTTTCTGCCTGGTAGTGAGGGGGTGAGGGAGGAAAGGGAGGGAGCGGGGGGGGGGGGCAGCGGGAAGTGGGGGAGTAATGATCCAGACATTGTATGCACATATGAATAAAGGAAAAAAAAAAGTTGGCACCTGCTTCAACTAACCAAATGAGGCTTTCTCCTCTCCCCTCACAAGCTTTTACTGTACAAAATAAATGGGCTTCATGATGACATTTTTATACATGTACAGCATGTGCTTTGACCACCTTCACCCCATTACCCTCTTCTGTCCTCCCTCCCCTCCCCCGATCCTCTTCCTTTTCCCAAATACTCCCTCTTCTACTTTCATACCTTCTTTTTAAAACATAGATCCACGGATGAGAGAGAATGTGATATTTCTCTTCATCTGGCTTATTTCAGTTAACATGATCATCTTCAGTTCCATCCATTTTCCTGAAAACAACGTGATTTCATTCTTTATGGTTGAATAATACTCCATGTGTATGTACATCACATTTTCTTTATGCATTCATTCATTGACTTGGCTATTCGGAAAAGTGCTGCTGTACAAATGAGTGTGCAGGTGTGTATGGCGCAGACTGCCTTCCTTCAGATAAATGCACAGGAGCATACACGGTCATGAGACTCATAAAACAGACCTCTATTTTTTAGGTTTTTCTTTTCTTTTCTTCTCTTTTTTTTTTTCTGTGGTACTAGGGTTTGAACTTGGAGCCTTGTGCTGCTAGGCAGGCACTCTACCACTTGAGCCATATCCCCAGTCCTTTTACTTTCATTATTTTACAAATAGGCTTTCACATTTATGCCCAGGTTGGCCTGGACTGCAATCCTATTTACACTTCCCAAGTAGGTAGAATGACAGGTGTGCAGCACCTCACTTAAATTTTACTGTTTGAGATGGGGTCTTGCTAACCTTTTGCCCTGGCTGGTCTTGAACTTAAGTCCTCCTGATCTCCATTTCCTGAGTAGCTAGGATTATAGGTGTGGACGAATAAATTATTTGTAGTTTTCGAGGAACCTGCATACTGATTTCCATAGTGGCTACACTAATTCATATTCCCACTGACGATGCATAAGGGTTCCTTTCCCCACATTCTCGACAGCATTTGTCTCTGTTTTCTTGATGACTGTCAATCTGACTAGGGTGAGACAGAATCTGTGACGCTGTGATTCGCAGTTTCCTGATGCCTAGTGAGGCGTTCTGAATCACTCTCTGCCTTTGCACTCCACTCATGCAATTACTTGAGCTTTGTCCAGAGCTTTTCCTGTAGATACACATGCAAATGAGGTATATGACCTTGCGTCAGCAGATAGCTAACACAGTAGGGAGATGGTCATCCACGTTCAGCATTCTAGCACAGCCCCCAGTGTACTGATAAGGGTACTTGGTGTTGCTGAGGGGCAGAGAGTAGGAGACAGGGAAGCTGGAGCTTCACAAAGGAGGGGTGGTTTGTAGTCTTGGAGAGTGAGTGGACTTTCACCAGATGGAGAAGAAGGGAGGTGGCATGAGTGGAGTATTTCCAAATCAGCTTCCTAGAACACCACCCCAGAGGGAATTGCAGAGTATCCATTCTCCTCTTTTTCTTACTCATACATCTCCCACTCCACCGAAGAGATAATGTGCCTTTAAAAACTTCTCAACCTTCCAGGCTCCTTTGCAGCTAAGGCAGGCATGTGACACACCTCTGGCCAATGAGATGCAAGCAGAAGTCTGTTGGGAGGGATGTGTCTGGGACGCAAAGGTTCAAACTTGCCTTTGCTTTTCTTTTTCCTTCTTCCTGCTTGGAATGTAGCTGCAGTGCTTAGAAGGACTGTAGCCATTTTGCAACCACTAGGGATGGAAGTTACCTGTTAGAGGGCAGAGCAGATGCTAGGAGGAGCCCAGCTTCCCAGTGCTATGTCTCAGCCACCATATCGGCCCTGTACTATGCGTTTCTGTCCTGGATCCCGGCCACTTCTGAGGGAGGTGGTTTTCTTACCTGCAGCTCAACATAGTCCTAACTAAGGCAATGGTTTATGATAAGAGGATACTGGAGACCAAATACGTTTGGGCATACCTAATTTCACTGTCAGAGATTCACACAATAGGTTATTATAGGCTCTGAGAAACCTTAATAGAAAGATAACTGTTTCACATAATGCTTCAACAAACTTCTGTTTACCAATAGCTCCTCCCCCCAGGACACCAATGGGCATTCCATGGAACACACTTTGGGAAACAAACCTTAGAGGAAAATAAGGAGAATGGGCTTTGGAGTGACGGGAGATCTGGGTTGGAATGCTGTGTGACTTCAAGCATGTTACTTAACTTCTCTGAGCCTGTGATTCCCCTCCACAAAATGAGGAAGGGTCACATAAATTAAAGACTATAAAGTGAAGTACAGGACACTGTCCCTGGTGGCTAGTTAGCAATAGTGTTTTGGAAAGAACATGCCTCTAGGGACTGGGAACTCTGGCTTGAGTGACAGTCTTACCACATTCTTTCTCTGATGTTGGGCAGCTGACTTCAGTCTCCTGACTGCAGTTTCTGTTCTGAGTTGCAGAGGAGAGACTGTGATGCTTCCTTAGCTGAGGAGGTATGGGGGAAGCCTGGGCAGTGCAGCTGCCTAAGCCTGCAACGCTGCCACCAGACCCCTCCCCAAGTCCCTGAAGGCCAGCTCTGTCCCCCAAGAGGGCTATAGCACCCAAACAGTTAGATGAAGAAGCCAGCCTGGGGCTGTGCTTCCAACTGTCATGCATCTTCCTGCCTCCCTGCCACCTCCTCTGTGTCTCTCAGGGATCTCCCCTGGACCCACCCGGGGACTCTTAGCAACCCCACTACCCCAGCACTGACCTCCTGTTGCCCTCACCTGCACAGCTCAGGGAGTCGTAGGTCTCCACCCAGGCCTGTCCCATCTCATGTGTGGCTGCAGCAGGTAGTCACTTGAGGGGGCAGGTGTGAGCTCAAGTGAGGAAATCACTTCCTTCTGAGCCTCAGTGTCCCCTCTACAAAAGGGGGGGTTGCACCATGTGGCCTTGCAAGTAGAGGTAAGGAAGATTCCATGGAAACTGTTTGTGAATGTGTTTGCGTGTGAGACCCTCTGGACTCCTCCTTGGCCTCATGGGGCCAGAGTACTCTTGGGGACACAGAAGATTTGACACGTCGGAATATGTGAAGCATCTGGTGCCAGCTTGTGTGCCATGCAGGTTAGCTGAGTGAAAAGAGAGCACGTTCTACCCCTGAGCACCATTTTGCTGGCTGAGAGTTGTGTTCTCGTCCACACATGTGGCAGTGGTGACATCACGGGGGCTACTGTGTTCTGAGAAGGCATCTCTGAGGCCACAAGAAGCTGGTCGCTCCAGGCAGGTGGCCTGGCAGGTGACCATCTTTAGCCACTGTTTTTCGCTGCCCTCATCCCTCTCACACTGAGCACACACAGGACACCCTGCTGACCCCTGCCCAGGGCCTGGCACCAAAGCAGGAGGTCTGGGCTCCTCGTTCAGATGGGAAGAGGGGCTGGCTTTTCCCGGCCCTGGTTTCCTCTTACTCTTCTCTGCTCTTCTGCCCTTTGTCCTGACTCTTCCCTAAGGGACCTCAACACTGGCAGGCTCAGAGCCCTCCCCTGACATGAGGTTGGCCTGAAGGGGACAAAAGGGGAGGTCCCAGCCTCTATATGCAACCAAGGCCGACTCTACCTTGGGGCCCAAGCCCCATGGCCTAGGAATCTGCTTTCAGAGAGCTGGGTCTGTGCATGCGGCCCTGTGCTGTATTTTCCTGGGGTGTGGGAGGCAGTACTGTCAGGAGGAAGCCAGGCCTCCAGTGAAGCTGAAGTTCACATCAATCTCTACCTGCTCAATCGCCCCTCCCTGCTTTAGGCACCCCCCCGTGGAAAAAGACAATTCAAAACCCAGTGTCTTTTCGGCAGAACTCCTTCCCTGGATGGTTGTAGAGGGCATACCTGCAAGTGGGAATGAGGTCCAGAGCTTGGGCTTAGCCTGTGACACACGAGGGCAGTCTCAGCTTGCCCTCCCTCCTTGCCTGTACCATGTCCAGCCCTTCTTTATGACTACTGGCCCTGATTGGCCATTGGCAGCCCCCAGGCACCTCCCCAAGTCCCAGCTCCCTTTGCAGGCTGCCTCTGTGGCCTGCTGTGCGTGGCCAGACATGCACAGCTTCTGACATTACCGAAGGCCAGGGCCTGAAACCCAAAGGTGCACAGAGGCTAAGCTGGGCTACAGCTCAGCCAAACTGTGGGGATGGGGGCCAGCATACAGACAGATGGACCCCAGCCCCACTTTTCCCCATGGAGCATGGGAAAGGTGGGTGCTATGGCTCCCTACTTGGGGGCTGTGAGAGTTGAAGTCTGTGCTGAGCATCTGATCATGGAAGGTGTCTCTCAATGGTCAATGGCACAATGACCTCTATGTGAACACTCATGATAATGTTTTATAGAAAAATAGCAGAACAATAATTGTCCTTTGCACAATGGATGCACATCTAAAAAATAAGGATGGAGGAGAAAATGAAACTTGAACTCCAAGTCTCTGCCCACCCCACTACTAGCGCCCCAAGAGCCTGGATCCTATGTGTACCTACTTGGTCCTATAGCTGCACAACAGCTGAGAAATGCCCTAGTTCTGCATTTTCTGCATCCACTGACCTGTACTCCCATGCCCCCTGCACCTTCTAGCAGGGCTGAAGTACCCCAAACCCCACCCCTCCTTCAATCATAAAGTTTAACACATGGTGTCCGGGGCCTGAGCAACCTGGCCTGTGGTCCAGGTTGTACACTGACGCTGCTTCTTCCTCTGCAGATGGCAGATATAGGACCTAGTCTTTCTCCTCCCTCCCTACTGCTCTGCTGGTTGCACCTGGGGACACCGAGAACACATCCTGTCCCTGACCCCCATCAGCAGCCCATCCAGACCCTGTCTGCCTAGGGGAGCAGGCACAGGACCCCACCTTGATTTGACAGCCCTCATCTCCTCTCCAGAAGTGCTGGGAGGCACACAGCTCCTTCCAGGTACAGGGTTACCCTCTCTGGGCTTTAGGTGTCTCATCCTTCCAGTTCCACTTAGGAGGAACAGACCTGCCCCCAACAGAATGAACCCGTGACAGGCTCTAGAGTGTGAAAGGGCTGTCACCACCCACCACCTCCTCCCTACCCTGGAACTCATAGCCTGAATTTCCCTCCCTCAGAAAGAGAGTTTCACCTTCCTCTATCACAAACCACGATATCAAATATCTTTTTCTTCTTTTGGAGGGGCATTGGAGTTTGAGCTCAGGGCCTCCATTTACTAGGCAGGAGTTCTACCACTTGAGCTACACCCCAAGACTCCCCACTGCCACTATGTGTGCAGATAGGGTCTCTGGGTTTCGCCTGGGGCCAGCCTCAGACCATGATCCTCCTACCTATGCCTCCCGAATAGCTGGGATGACAGGAAAGCACCACCATGCCCAGTTTTTATTGGTTGATAGGGTGTTGCTGTTTGCCTGGGATGGCCTTGATCTGTGATCCTCCTGATCTCAGCCTCCCAAGTAGGTAGAATTATAGGTATAAGCCACCATGCCCAGCCTCAAACGTCTTTTTCAACAATTCACCTGTAACCTACACAGCTCAGGCCTGGAAGCCACTTCCACCCAGGGTCCAGGATTCCTGGAGGAGTCAATTTCCTGCTAGCCAACCACTAAAGGCCCAGTCACCCCAGGTCTGACTTAGGTCCCAACTTGGACCAATATACCATCTGCGATTTGCTTAGAGTGACACTGAAATGAGTTTGTAGCCATCCAATAAGGGCCACAGCCAAATCAGAAGGAGGAGGAAGAAACCACCAGGGCTGAGAATTTGAGGGCCTTCAAAACTCTGTTAGAAAGTGAGCCCCAGGTTGCAGGGATAACCCACTCAGAAGATTGTTTATACTTGGCATAGTGACCAAATGGTTCCTCTTCCAAACCAGGACACTTGTGAGGGAGACAGAGGGGTCATCAGTAAAGAAGCTGGCAGCAGGTGTGAATCGGGCTTCCTCTGGCAACCTGGCACAGCGGTCACCCATTGCCTGGGAAGTGGGTCCCTTATTTTTCTCTCAATATCTCCTATGAAAGTCTGAGCAGGTTTCATGGTCTCTGATGTAGAAGTGAAGAAACCAAGGTTGAGATGGGGGGGTCTCACCCTTCCACCTTGCTCTGCACTCTACAGCATGCCATTGACCTGGCCCAGGTCACTAGCTCATGGTCTTCCTGTCCATCAGGACCACCTACCAGGGGTCAGTTCCCAGAACATCTCTCAGCATTGAGGCCAGAAAGGGACACTTCTAGAACTTTGAAGGCAGAAGACACAGGTATCTCTGTGGTCCAGGTAAGGAGAAACCCTGGGCCAAGGCAACCAGCTGGACGAGGTGACTTCTGAGGACCCTCAGAGGTGACCACTTATGCACTTGTGGAAGAATAACGAAGTTCGAAAACCCATTTGTTTCCAACTGGCACACTGTGCTGGGAACACCACAAGAGGGCACCCTCACACCAACAAAGCCAGGTGTGAACACTTCTCTGAAGCTAGAATGGCTCACTTTGTGCTTCCTGTAGTTTGTTTGAATGTTTATGTCTTCATTTTTTTTTAATTTTGAAATAATGTCACACATACATAAAAGTTGCACATGCAGGTCAGCAATGATCCCCCAAAGCCTTAGGAGTGAGTTTGGGGAACACATCCCCAAGTCCACCTTCTTCAGGCTGCACTTCTTGTACACAAGTACACTGTGCCTGCTGGGCACTGGTGGCTCACACCTGTAATCCTGGCTACTCAGGAAGCAGAGATCAGGAGGATCATGGTTCAAAGCCAGCTCCGGCAAATAGTTCATGAGACCCTATCTCGAAAAATCCCATCACAAAAAAGGGCTTGTGGAGTGGCTCAAGGTGTAGGCCTTGAGTTTTAAGCTCCAGTACCAGAAAAAAAAAACCCAAGAACATGCCCAACCTCACCACGCCATAAGTCAGAAAGGCACTCGGTGTCTGGTCTTGATCCTGGCCATCTTTCACCAACGTGCTGGTTGTAGCAGTAGTGCTGCGTGGGAGGCGCACTAGCACTGTGCACCTGTCCTCAAGGCTCTGGGTTGCCTCCAGGCTGGGAAGTCCTCAGCATTTCCCCACACTGCCATAGACATTCTCAGGTCGAAGTCATCAATGCTTCTCCTGGCCAGATCCAGGCCCTTGTTGCTAGCAGGAGCCCCAGAGCCTTGCTGTGACGCTGGCCCCCCAGCTGTAAGGTCCCATGATGCTCAGTCATCACGTGGTGGGGTGTTTTCCTCAGCCCCCCGGGCTGTAAGGGTGTCTGAGAGAGGTGCTAAGACACATGTGCATCCAGTTCTCTCCCTTTCCTTTTTATGCAGGGAAGAACTTGGTTCTATCATCTTCCGCATACTTACTTATGAGCCAATGGGTCCTCCCATAAGTAATCCATCTCCTGTCTGCCCCACCCCTGCCCCGAGCATCCTCCCCCCCCCCATCAGCCTTTGACACCCATGGGCCACTGTAGATGTCGGTCTCACCTGGGCAGGCTGCTCACCTCTCACCAGGCCATGGCTCTGCTGGGCTCTGCTCACCCCATGGGGTCCTCAGCATGCTGGGCAGGACCGCTGTCCACGCCACACCCTCCTCACATCATGCAGGCTCTGTCCCCTCTGTCTGGGTGCCCCAGGCTCCACCACTAAGAGGACACCTATATCCTTCATTTCCACCTGATACGTTTTGAACTGTTGAAGAGGAGAGGAAGAGGAGGAGGAAAGGAGGGGAGTGAGGAGGAAGAGCTATTTTTTACAGTATCCTGTTCCTGTTTCATGATTTTCACCTTATGTCACATGTTTCTGAAGGTACTAATGACAAATTTTGCTTGTATTTCTGGCTGGGCTTCTCCAGTCACAGGCTCCCATGTTGTGTCAAGGAGCTGACCAGCCAACTGGAAGTTGCTTCAAGAGAGTGGCAGCTCTGTGACAGTCCCTGTGCTCTCATCAGCCTGACTTGTGAGATCAGGTCTCAGGCCTCTGCTTGAGCTGCTTGAGCTCTTCAGAAAGGGGGAGGTAGCTGCAGGGCTTGGGGGCCAAGTGGGGCAGAGGCTGGGCCTTGGTGGGGTAGATCAACATGACCCACCTGTGCCACTCTCCAGTGGGGCTAGGGTGCCTGCCTCAACTTCTACTGGTGTCTACCTGTCAGGACATCCTCTGTCACTCCCCTCAGGAAGACATCCCTCAGTCTTTCTTTAGGTGGGTGAGGGTCAGACATCTAGCTGTTTAGAGATGGAGAAAGAGAGTCTAGGGTCTTCTCTCTCTCTCTCTCTCTCTCTCTCTCTCTCTCTCTCTCTGTGTGTGTGTGTGTGTGTGTGTGTGAGAGAGAGAGAGAGAGAGAGAGAGAGAGAGACAGGTTTTTTGAGATAGGGTCTCACAAACTATTGACCCGGGCTGGCTTCAAACTGTGATCCTCCTGATCTCTGCCTCCTGAGTAGCTAGGACTACAGGTGTAAGCCATAGGCACCTGGCTTAAGATCTTTTCCTTAAAGAGACTTCTAGTCGGTTCCCCTGTTTTAGCTCCTGTCTTCATCGCCACTTCCAGAGGCTTCCTGAGCCTTCTAAAGATTCAGTGTTGAAAACCAGGTTGACACTGGATTTCCTCCCTTCCAGTTAATATTCCATTTTTACTGCCACTGTCCCTTCTGTGTTCCCCATTGTTACATGTGTGCACATGTGTGTGTGAGCGTGTGTGCAGCTGAAGTCACTGTCCACTGTTTTTCTGGTTAGCCCTGGGGAGGCAGCAGAAATAGATTTGGTATCTAATCATTCCACCCTTCTAGCCCCTGGGTCAAATTGACTGTCGATTGCCATCTGTGTCCATCCCCATCTCCAGCTGGGCTCTGAGACTCTGGCTGGACATGTGGGAGAAGCTCAGTCAATCTTTGACAGACAGATTGTCCTTTCCACAAAGGATCAGCCAAGAGGGGACATCTTGTCATCAATCATTCACTCAACACCCACAGATCAATGTGTCCTCAGTCAGGATCTCCATCCCAAGGGCCTGCTGACCTCACCCTGCCCCTGCAGACCCTTCACCTGTCTCATGCTGTTCCTGAGTCCTGGGCAGCCCCTGCACCAGCTCGAACCTGGACACCCCCCATATACCCTTGGGGGAGCTCTCACCACCATGCCCACAAATGTGCAGTGGGACCATCAGTGCTGATATCCTCTGATTCCAGGTGTTTTTCAGCATCTGGGGGATTGGATGGGGTCATTGTGGCCAAGGACTTATGGGCAAAAATGACATGTATAATTTCTGAGCTGGATCACATACTTATCATACAAGATCTTCCAGAGCCTTCTTACCTCTGCTGTAGGCATCAGTGATATATCAGATGGTGGCTGCTCTGCTATCTAGGTCTCAGAATTAGGACAAACAATCTGCAAAAGTCTTAAATGTGAGACAAACCTGACATAGGCCATGGATGTATGAGGGCTGTTTGTTACAGTGCATAACCAGCTTCCCTGACTGATACTCCTTGTAGAGTTGTAAGGACTTGGTAGTGACACTTGTGAATGTGGCGGGCTCTGTCTGACACTGGGGAGGAGCTCATTGGCTACAGGAGACCTAAGAGACAGGGTATGTGGTCCAGGCAGATAGATGCCCAACCCAGACACTGGAGACAAAGGTTACTAAAGAGGATTGTGTGACACGGGCACCCTTGGGGCAAATGAGTGCACATTTATTCAGCTCCTGACTCACAGAGGGACTCAGTGGGTATGTGTTGAGCTATGGCAAGATTGCCTTATGCAATGAGAAAGGAACAGGAAGACAGAGCTGTAGTTCTGACACTTTGGGTGCAGAGACTTTTGGAGACCCCAAGGGAAAGCTGTGGGCATCTGTACATACACACTCACCTTTTGTACACACATTTGGATGATCAGGATACAATACCTCAGTCAGGGAAGCCGAGGGATGGACTGGTTGATAGGCTCCAGGCCCTGAACGGCCTTGGGGGGGCTCTCTGAAGGGCCCTAAACTGGGTGGGCACAGAGCCCAGCCCCTGCCCCCAGCAGTTTGCAGTTAGGTGTGGGGGATGAAGAATTACCACCCAGGTCTGGAGGTCTGGGAATGGTGGCCCAGCTGGGATCTGGGGAAATTCAAAGATGATATAGTATACCAAGGGAGAATCTGACTCCAACTTCCAGACTTCACCTGAGTCACCTGCTCTTAGTTATCTGTTTTTGTTGGCTTTAAAAATCTTCGACTTTAGATGTGTGGGTCCTGGTGGTGACAGCTGATGAAGTTTCATCATGCACGCACAGATCATTCATTACTGACAATCCATTACTGCCTGACCAATAGCCTGTCCACACTCCTCAGCCCATAAATATCACTGTCCTTGGGAGGCAGATTTGAGATTGTTCTCCTGTCTCCACACCTGGCCACCTCATAAGGAAACTCTTAGATTGGCTGGATATCAGGAGCTAAGGGAAGGGTGTATGTGGGAGAGTCCCTCACCTTCATTTACTCCTGGCCAATCCGCAACACCCCTCAGCTCCACCCACCCCACACCCTCTGATGCTGGGTGAGGATGGTCACAGGCCACACCTCTTCACAGGGTAGAAACTGAGGCCCTTAGAGGGAAGCAATTTCTTCAGTTCAGTTCCATTGGACACACCATTTGTGGCCACCCTGCATGCCCAGCCTGTGTCCTGGGATCGCTTCTCAGCCTACAGCATCCCCAGGGGAGCAGACGAGCATCATGGGAACAAGGTAAGTGATAAAGTGCCAGCAAGGGGATGAGTGCAGAGTGGGTGGGACCAGAGGAAGCTCTGAGCTGCTTCCAGCCCCCCATCCAGCTCTCAGGACTTCAACTCTATATTTCCATCCTTTGCAAGGATGGAAACTCACAGCATGGCTGGATGGACAGAGAGCAGGTGCATGCTTCCAGCAGGAAGGTGGGAGAGAGGGTGTGTGAGGACACAGGGTAAATTATGGGGTCCCCGGAGCTTGGCAGCACCCCTCCCCAAGCAGGAGAGTGGCTATAGAGAACTAGGGAAGAATGGCTTCTCACCCCTGACCTGGGCACTCAGGGCACCCCCACCCCTCCCTCACTGGTGGGGCGCAGGCCAGGCACTCACGCTTGATTCCTCTTCACAATTGCCTGTCTGCCTGTCTGCAGTGCTCTCCCACCTGCACTCATATCTTGCTGTCTGTCCTTGGCATCACCATGGGCAGAGAATGGGACCTGGAAGTAAGCGCAGGCTCCATCGCTAACTGCTGATTTGATCCTGGGCCTCAGTAAAATGAAGGTGACAAACATTTGCCCTCTCTACTCAAAGGACCCCTTGAGACTCAAATCTGAAAATGGCCTTTCAAAACTTGTCAGATCTTTAAGATGAGTTTATCCCTGGGTTAAATCTTATCCTTTCCAGAGAATCAAGCAGAACAGATAATTTTTTCTTTTATTCTTGTCATTTTTAAAAATTTTGTGTTTAAAAGCAGATAACTGAGGCATAGAGGATAACTGAGGAAACTGAGGCATAGAGGGTAAGTGACTCGCACAAGGTCCCTGAATGTGTGAGTGATGGAGCCAGATCGCAATCTGAGTCCTGCTGTTTTCCACAAAACACCCATGAAAACAAAGTCCCTGTGGGTCCCCACCCTTCTGGGAAGGACTTACCCAGCCCTCGGGTCTGCTGTTCTAGCAGAAAAGAGGTAAGGCCATGTCACCCACAAGAGCACACAGGAGGGGCTGCCTCTGGGGAAGCTGACACGCTGGAGTTCAGAGGACAGAGCAATCTCTGGTAAGCTGAAGGCTGGTGTCTAACAAGTGTGGCTGAAACGAGTGTGGGTGAACGTGGCTGCAATTACTAGTGTCACTTTCTGACCATGAAAGTCGCCTTGCCTTCCATTCCATGTGCTGAGGAATTGAGTGACTCATGGGGCCCCTGGTTTACAGTTATTAAGTATGGCATGCCTCCATATGCTCCCCAAACCCAGCCCCTGCACAGCACTTGTGACTAAGCCTGCCTTAGTCAACAAGTCGACGTGCTGGGGACATTTGGTGGGTGAAAGCTGTCAAGGATGTTGGGGGGCTGTGTGGTTTTTCTGGCACCAGGATCAGGATGACTAACGCAGGCATGCACAAACGTGGGAACAGCCCCTCCTACTTATGTAGTCTTCTTAATAGTCTCCAAAACTCTGTACACATGGTCTGCTTGTCCCTGTGACTATTTTGTGAAAAGGGAACCAGAGGCCAAGGAGTGCAGAGAGCAGATAGGCAGCACTCCAGCCACCCTCCCTGGTCAGTGATCATGGCAGACATCTTAGTCAGTCACACCACTCTTTCCAGTTCATCTGAGATGAGCCTCAGGCAGCCACTACTAATCGAGTGAGGACTGCCATCCTGAAGGTAGTGGAAGCCAATCACCTAACCAGGTGGAGGACCCATGGGCGTGGGCTCAGTCCTGCCCAGCCTCTCTGAACCAGTCTCTTCCTCTGGGAAGAAGCCTTTTCCATAGGGTTGGGATGGAGAATCACATGAGGCATAGGGCTCGGAGCACACAAATGGGAATTGACATCAATTGTTCATTTTTGATGTTTAGTGGGGTGTGTGATTTGATTGTAGGAGAGAGAGACACTCAGGCAAGCCCCTCCCACAGGGAGCTGGCATCCTTCCCAGGAGAGGTAACTTTGAACTGTTCTCCCTACCCCTCAGCCACCACCAATGTGCCCTCCTTGCTTCAGAGCAATCAAGAGGCCAAGACAGAGAGTTTCTGGAACCCTCAAAGTATTCTAACCCCCTCCACTAGTCTTCATGCCCTGCACAAAAGCCTAAGTGGGGCAGAGACCTCCCCCCCAGGACCTCAAATCCTCAGCCCCGAGAGAGCCCCTTCTCTGGTGGTCCCCACCGAGGGTTGTTGGCTCTGCTCATCCTGGCAGATGCAGCTCACAAGCTCACTCCATTTCCTCCATCCCAGGGGAATTTACTCAACCGTAGGATGCTCTCATAAAGAGGAAACCTCTGTCACTTGTCAGAAAGCTATTTAGAAGTGACAAATTCCCAGGAGTGGCATTGAAAACCCATCAGGCCAGCCCCAGGTCTTACCTAGCAAAGCCATGTGCTGTGGGAATGAGTTCTTTGCCTCCTTCCTGTGAACCTTCCTGGGGAGGAAGCCAGGAGACCCAGGCCTGGGTTCAAAAGAGACTGATAGCCAGGCCCAGTTCCCACAGCTTCCCATGGGCATGATGACAGTTGCAATAATCACACAGTAACCAGGACAATTGCGATAAGAAGAAAGACCTACTATGCACCGTGTACTTGCTGAGGGTTGCCATGCTGCTCTCAGTGCTTCAACAGAGGTTGTCGCTCTCTGTTTTTAACTTGATCAGTGATGCTACTGTTACCATCCCCATTTTACAGAGGAGAACACCGAGGATGAGGAGGGAAACTAATGCCACATATTTGGAAGTGGAAAGTAGGGGTCTTTGAGCCCACCTCAGAGCCCCTCTAAAGGCAGCTGTCATCAGGCCCAGTGGGCAAAATATATGTACCCCCACCTCAGATGCTTGTTGTGGGGACACTGTGAGTTATTTATGAAACAGTGACCTCCCTCTCTAGATGGACTGGGAACTCCACACAAGCAACAAGAAGCATGGGCAGGGATGGTCCTTAGTGAGACATTTGAGAGAGGTGAAAGGAGCCCAGGCTGGGTTGGAGCCAGCCTGGGCTCACTCAAACTAACCAGCATTGCTCTGATCTGGAAAGAACTGGTTTGATTCACTTAGATTTAACCAGAGCCAGCTGGAACCAGCCAGAATCTATCTTAAAAGGTCTAAATTGGTGGGATCTGGTCAAATCATGTGAGAACCATTTACATCCTAATCTGGTCAGCACTGGAATTAGCTAGAACTGGCTTAGCCTGGTTGGAAGTGAAGTGGTATGACCTGTTGTGACTGGCTGGAAGCAGCCCAAACCTGCCTCATATGGTTACCACCACAGTTCTGGGTTTGCACGAGCCAGATTCAATGGCATGGCCAGGACCGAGCTGCAGTGGGGTGACAGGTGAAGAGGATGAAGGCTGTGGTACTGGGAGGTGGGGTGGTTACAGCTGGGCTCTACCCTGCTGCAGAGGGCTTTAAATGATGACCTGAGGAGTGTATGACGCCACGTCCATGTTCACACCATGCATAACCCGCTAGAGGGCTGCACGGCCCACGTGCTGTACGTCAATTAGCTTCTCACCCAGTGATTAATGGACGGGAAGCTTTCTTCACTTGTTCTGGGTAAATTATTGCATATGGAAGCATATCTTTGACTTTATGAGCCCTCGCTGGAGCATGCAGCTTCTTGGAGGAGGTTCCCTGAGGATCATGAAGCCCTATAGCCCTTCTCTCTCACAACCCCTTCTTGCTTCCCTGGAGAGCTTTGCTCTCCAGGATCCCTGCTGTGCCTCCCCAGGACTAAGGGCTCCCCAGGAAGGACTAGAGGAGGCAGTTTCCACTGCCACCTTCAGTTGAGGGGAGCCAGGGCTAGCTGTGCTTTGTAGACAGTAGGTGTGATGGAGAAGAAGGCCATGACACAGAGAAGACACCAACTTTTCTCTGCCAGGGCTAGATGTAATCCAGACAGTCCAGATCTTCCTCCCAAGGTCAGGGAGCCAGGAACTGGAGAGGGCCTGGCCACCCAAGGGGCTTCTAGTAGCTGAACTCAAGGCTGTGGGGGCTCCAAAGTAGGATAGGAGCCCAAAGTAGGATCATGGACTGCTGGAGATTCTAGGGATGACCCTGGCTGTGCACAGAAGGTGGGCCCTCCTTTTCCCAGAGCCCCTGGTGGGAGCAACTTGCTTCAAGACCACAACCAGGACAAGAAGCTGCCCCTACCCAGAACCAGACTTCTGCGTCTCTCAGGAAGTGAGGTCTGTCAGGGCTCTTCTGTCACCCCTCCTTGTACCTGGAGGGCAGCCTGACCCACTCAAAGACTTTCCTGGGGCCTGTGGGTTCTGGAACCAATGAACTAATATGCAAGTTCAAGACACTTGTCTCGCCATTCACCTAATAGTCAAATCCATACTATTTATTAGCATTGACAATAAAGTTGTTATCATCATTAAGCCTTCACCCTTGGTCCTGGAGGCACTGCATGAGAACTCAGAGGATGGGAGTTAGAGTCCCTGCTCAGCCCCTGTCTCACTGACTGTGTGGCCTCAGTTTCCCCATCTGTAAAGTAGGGGTCAGTACTTTTGTTCTGCCTCTTCCTCACCCCTCACACCTGAGGGTTGTAAGAATCTATAGATAAGAAAAAGGGTCACCATGCCAAGTCTTCAGGGCAGATGACTGCCCTTCCCCTCAAGGGTGCTGCCGGGAGTGCAGGTGGACAGACAGAGGGCCCTAGCTTGCAGCACCTTAGCCTGTGGGCCTTAGCTGCAGAGATCAGCCTCACCCTGTTGTACATTTGACCTTCTGGGCACCTGGGTCTGCTGCGCTGAGGTTTTATGGGTCTTGCCTTGGGTTTCACCTTGTCTCTGCTACCATCCCCCTCTTGCATGTGCCAAGGATCCCTCATAACAGCTCACTCCCCAAACTCTTCCCCAGTGTCTGCCTTTGGGGAACCAACCTCAGGAAAGCGTGGATCTGGCCCGGGGGGGGGGGGGTTGTCTTCTCTGTGTAAGCAGGGGCGGATCTTTTTGTTATGCAGCTTTCAGGTTGGGAGCAGGCTCCCCATGCTGAGGCCCAGAGGTCTGACCACAGGTGGGTTAGTGCACTACTGACCTTGATCTGGCACACTAGCTGGGCCCCTTGGATATGGCCATTTCAGGGGTAGCTGGTGGCCTGCTGTCTGCCCTTCTCGGTGTCTTGGACTGTTTGTAGCCTGGGTTGTAGGTGAGGGTGACCTCATGTGTCCTTCTGACTAGAAGGTACCTGTAGTGACACTCAGTACTCTGTATGGGGGGGTGGCTGGTAGGGGCAGGCAGGTCTTAGGCACCTGCCCCATCCTCAGGTCCCCCACAGGGGCGATGAGGACCAGGGTGTGTCAATAGTACCCTCCGGATGAGCTGTGAGCCGCCCCCCATCACTCCTGAACTAATCACCACCTACCCATCCGCCTGCCAGGTTCCTGCCCATGTGTCCCCAGCTCTGGGGCCTCCATTAACGACACGACACGTTGCAGCAGTTTTACGAAGCGTGGCTCAGAACAATTTTACACCTCATTTGATTTATGTTCTGGGATTCGCTCCACTCTCAGATGATGCATGCCACCCACCCTGGCTCCCCTGTGCTCCTTTAGAGCCAGGCCCTTGTGCCAGGAAGGAACACCCTAGGTCCTGAGCAACCAGTGCCTGTAAACTTGCCCTCTCTTCCGTGCCTCTTCCGTGCTTTCTCTCCAGGTGTTGCTGAGTCAGGACTTTGTGCCTGAGGCCTCCTTGGGTGGGCCAGCAATGGCCAAGAGAATCCCAGAGCAGGGACAGTCCTTGGGAATGGGGGCCAGCCCCCACTTCACAGGTGGGGAATCTGAGGGTTGGAGCAGATGCCACCTCCCTGCTCAGCAGCAGAAAGGATGGGGCCTACACTGGACACAACTATGGACAGTGGTGAGTGGAACTCCCAGGCAGCAGGGTCAGCTGGACTGGACTTTCCATGGGGCAGTGATCTCTCTGAGGATGAAGAATGGCCGGGCTAGAAGACCATTTTGCCCACCTATTTCATTGCAGACAGAGGAAGGGAGGCTCAGAGAGGAGCAGTGACTTGCCTCAAGGCACACAGCCAATGCAGAGTCACAGCTAGAACCTGACATCCGGAGCCCTTCTTTCCAGGAAGGATTTCATCACTTCCTCCCTAAAGGGCAAGATCATTTCCATGGCCAGATCTTCTCGTTCATTCAGTTTGGGTGGCACGCCAGGAGCAAGGCTTGGTATAGTCTCAGAAGAAATGATGATGGATGGGAAGACCCAGTGGCTGCCCTTGAGGGACCTGCAGCTAGTGGTGAAGGTAGATATGCCAGGGTGGTAAGTCTGCGAAGGTGACATGGTGTCCCTGTGTGCACCCTCCCCATGCGGGGACGGGGACTTCCTGTGTGAATCTCGGTTGGAGGTAGAAAGCACTTCCCAACACAGAAATTAAAGACACCAGACATTTACTATGCCAGCCTCCCTCAGGCCAATGACCAGGGTTCTTCCAGTTAGATGTACCCATCCCAGTTCAGACCCAGACACGGGTGACCTGAGGAGTCAAGGACAACATAGGTGTCCTCTGTGGAATGGGACTGGGACAATTCATTACAATCTGAGCAGAGGTGATGCTGATGATGCAGACTACAGCATCCAGGGTTCAAGGCCAGCCCAGTACCCCCATACCAAGGGATGATTCTTCTGCCCACGTGGAGCTGGAGGATACATGAGGTTCTCCGTATCCTTACAAATAGCCTTTTTATTCTGGAAACTTTCAAACATCCACCAGAGTAAAATAATGCAAACAACCCTCATCTACCCATCACCAAGCCTAGCAATCATTTGGTCAGTCTTTCCCTCCACACCTCCTCACACACAAATTTTCTCAAAAAGATATAATTAATAGACTTCAGTTTTTAGAACAGTTTTTTAGATTTAGAGAAACTTGAGTGTAGGAATGAGTTCTCATTTCCCTGTCCCCTATCCTGCACAGGTGGCTGCTGTAATTGACATGCGTTAGTGTGTACATTGTTACGGGTACTGAGCTAGCTGTTATTACAAAAGCCTGTCCCTTTTTCAGGTTTTCTTGTTTTTTTTTACCTAATGCTGTCCTTTTTTTTTTGGTGGGTGGGGTTGTTTTGACAGGAATGGGCATTGAATTTAGGACCTCAGGCTTGGTAAGTGCTAATGCTTTTTCTGTCCTGGGTTCCATCCAAGATAATCATGTTACATTTCAAGATCCTTTCTCCTCAGCCACCTATGAGCTGTGACAGAGCCACAGAGCTCCTTTCTTTCAGATGACCTTTCGGTGTGGAGCACTGGCCAGGGATCTTGCAGGACACCTCTGTTGGACGTGGCCGATTGTCTCATCATTAGCTGTGGTTATGAGGTTTCTGAAGGAAGACCTCGGATTGGTGTTTCCATCACTTTTCGGGTCCACTGACTGATCACTGTGGATGATGACTTTGATCACCAGGCTGAGTGGCTTTTGCCAGCTCCTCCACTGTGAAGGGGACGTCTTTCACCTCATCATCCTATATTCAGAAGATGCAGCCCACACTTAACAGGGTGGAGGCTCTTGCTCCCCTCCCCAAGGGAGGTTTATTTTAAAGCAACTTTCCCACCTCCTGTTATTTTATTCATAAATACTTCTGTATATATCTTTACCAAAAACAGACTTAACACACACAGACATTACTATCATGCCACCCAATACCATTAGCAATCATTCCTTTGATTTATTTCTGATTTTTGGTGACAGGATCTTGCTGTATAGCCAAGCTGGCTTGATCTCATGATTCTTCTGTTTCCACCTCCACAGTGCTGAGATTACAGGTGTGCACTACAAAACCTAACAACAATAATTTTTTAATATTATTTACTATCCAGACCATGCTCAGTGACACTGAGGTTTGAAGCTTTCAAGGCAGGAGTTCTTACACCTTGAGCCACTCCCCCAGCCCTTTTTTGTGATGAGTTTTTTCGAGATAGGGTCTCCAAACTATGTGCTTGGTCCTGGCTTCAAACCATGATCTTCCTGATCTCTGCCTCCTAAGTAGCTAGGATTACAGGCGTGAGCCACCAGTGATTCAAGTTTTTTTTTTGAAAGAAAAATTAGGGTGATTTCTCCTACAGAATTTCCCACCTTCTTGTCTTGGCTGACTACTGTTTCATAGTTTTGTATATCATGTCCTCTCTGGGCATGGTGGTGCAAACCTATAATCCCAACTACTCAGGAGACTGAGGCAAGTGGATTTAAGGGTTTAAGACCAGCCTGGACCACATGGTAAGACCCTTTCTCAAACAAATAAACAACAACAATAACAAATAAACAACAACACCCAACATGTTCTTTGGCCTCTGCAATTCCTGGAAACTGGTTGTTATGACAGAGGCATGATCAGGATCCTTGCTGGCAAGGACAGATCATGTGAAGCACTGTATCGGGCCATGGATGTCCACATGTCCCTGTCATCATGCTGCTGGCATTGGTCAGAAGTTGAGACAGAAGTTGAGACACGCTCAGCTTTGCTCCTGCTCGCTTTAACAGTTGCTGCCTGACTACTTGTTTTCCTCCTCCAAGAAAGAAGTCTGCTTCTTGCCTCCCATAAGAACTTTGATGGATAAATCCTGGGTGCTCAGTCTGGTGCTTTTTAACTGGAACTTGGTGAGTGCCTGCCTCTTTGCCCAGCCTGGGGTGATGGGGAAGAAAGACCCCACAGCCAGATCTTCCTGAGCTGAGGCCTCATTCCTACCACTTACTGTCTGGACACTCCAGGCAATGCCCTACAGTTTCCACAACTGCAGTAGGGGCTGCTGCTGTGAGCAATGAGAACTGGTGATCAGAATTGGCATAGCTAATGCACACAGAGCCCTAGAGCAGTGCCTAGCACACAGTCGAGCATCCATGCTAACAAATTTTCACTTATTTATTTCCTAGTTCTCTTCTGACCCCACTTCTCCTGGGATAATGTCACCCATTCCCATGACTGGCTAGCTAGCTTTTTCCTAATAACTCAATGCCAAGAGCTAACTGGACTGAAAGACACACCAGCAACACCATAGCTGGCTACTTTAGCAGTCAGCGGAGCGGGGATGGGGTGGGGTGGGATGATTTCTTCGGCTTTGGGTTGTGGTCCTTCCTAGTCTTTATGTTCTGACCTGCATATGAGCCACTGAGCCCTAGAGAGAAATATGTAAGAAAAACTTGAGCCTGTGGCCAATTGCTCTAGGTGCTGAGAACTGGACATTAACCAGGATAAGGAGGTAGGCTTGTCCTTGCTGCACTTGGAGAGCATCCCCCATGGAGGGAGGGGGACCTCGCTCTTACTTTAACTGTGATCTCTGCCTCAGAATCACCAAGATGGAGCTGAGAAAACAGCTAGTGCCTTGGGCGTTGAGTGGTTGTCCACAGATTGCATTTGAAGACTTCAGGCACTTTCTTTTAAACAAGTTCTGCAGCTTTATACCTGATATGGGGAGATCATTAAGAGCCCCACTGTAAGAGCCTGTGGAGAGAGCTCCACAGAGAACCACTGCTGGTGGCAGGTCTGTGGCACATGGCTCCCTCAGGCTGCCCTTCAGAGGGGGAGGACACCCTCCAGGACAGAGCTTTGAGCAGGCACCTGCTGATCATCTTGCCTGGAAGAAAAGGTGGTAGGAGTGTCTATGCTGACATATGGTAAGAGGTATGTAGACGGGTCTCTCCAGATGGACTCAAGGGTAGAGACACTAGAGTTCCAAGTGACTGTTTATGGAAGGGCAATCTCAGCAGAGCCCACCCTTAAAAACTGGGTAAAAGACGCTCATAAACAAAGTAGCCATGACAGCATGGATTGAGGTTTTGCATAGCTCAGCAAGTGACCTCACACTTATCAAGACCAGTCTGACTAACCATTGCTAAATACTGGCCAACAGCAGAGGCCAGCATGGAGCACCCAGCATGGCACCTGTCTGCAAGGGGACCAACTGACACCTGGTAGCAGGTGTGTTACATGAGGTAGCCCTTGCTTTCACTGGCCTGGGTGAGTGTTCTGGATGGGATTTGCCCTCCCTGCCCTCCATGTTTCTGCTCCCTCATCATGCATGCACTTGTGGGATATCATATATGCTATCATGGTGCTTCACACAGCACTGCTTCAGAGGAGGGAGCCCATTTCACAGCTAACAAAGTGTGCCAGTGGGCTTGTGTTCCTGGAGGTCACTAGTGTTAGCTATTCCCCATCCTCCTAAAGTGGCATCTGAGTTGAACAGAGGGATGACCATTTGAAGACCCAGTCATGGTGGCAGCATTGCAACATTTGGGTAATATCTTTTGGGGGTACAATATAGTCCCTGACTCTCAATAAATGGTGCAGTTTCTCTTGTAGCCAGGATTCACATGACCCAGACATCTAAAGGTAAAAATGGGAGGGGCTGCCCCAACTACCACACCTAATGACCCACTAGTGACATTTTTGCCATTGTCCCTGGTGTAGAAGTCTTGGTTCCCATGCAATTCACAGAAGAAATGTAAATGGCCAAGATACACATGAAATCAGACACTCACTAGTAACCAGATGAAGTTAAAACAAAAAGTACCATTTCACCTCTTATAAATTTGTAACATTAAATGATGATGACATTGATAACAGCGGTGATAAAGTTTTCTCATGCACTCTTTCTAGAGGAACATATATTTCAAATGTCTTAAAATGTGTGTCTCTTACATCAAGTGACAGTACCATTGGGAATTTAGTTTGGTGGCTCTGGTCTGGTTTAAAGCCCAGGATTTAGAGCCAGACAAACCTAGGCATGAATTCTGCCTCTGACAGGTACAGCTGACTACAGTGGGCAAACTGGATCTTTTCTAGATAAAGTACATACTAAAAGTGTGGTAGCTCTTATTATCATTATTCTTTATGAGCGATTACAGATGTGTCCAAAGAGTCTCATGGATGTTCACCAAAGTGTTTATAACAGTGAGAAAAATTCACCTAAATATCTGTTAACTGAGTATCATTGAAAAAATTTAAATTCATCAGTTGAATAAATACCATCTAACATGGAAATGTTTTAGATGAGTATTTGATGAAATGGGAAGACATTCATGACACGGTGTTGGGGAAAAGCAAGTTATAAGATAGTAAATACTGGCCTGGTGATGGGCTCAAGTGGCAGGGTACCTGCTTTGCAAGGGGAAACTCTGAGTTCAAATCCACTCCCCAAAAAGATAGTAAATACTGAGTGATATCATTTTAGGATTTTTAAAAAGATGTACACCATGCATAGAACTAGTAGATTATGCAAAATAGAACTATAGTTATTACTCTTTCGGGAAGATGGGAAATTGGGTGATATTCATTTTCTCCTTTTGCTTGTCCATATTTTCCAAATTTGTTTTAATGACTATGTATTGGCTTTATAATGTGTAAAGAAAAAAAAAAAAAAAAACAAGCCAGGCACCGGTGGCTCACACCTGTAATCCTAGCTACTCAGGAGGCAGAGATCAGGAGGATCATGGTTCAAAGCCAGCCAGGGCAAATAGTTCACAAGCACCTCTCAAAAACCGATCACAGAAAATTGGGCTGGTGGAGTGGTTCAAGGTGAAGGCCCTAATTTCAAGCCCCAGGACTGCAAACAACAACAACGAAAACCTCCGGAACCAGTGTTTTGAATGCAGAGAGATGAGGGAGGGCTTGGTGAGCCCTATGTGCCTGCCTTAGGCAGGATCTCCTGCTCCTGAGAGGACTGCTGGCCAGCAGGAAAGGGACTCAGCCACATCATTTCTGAAACTTCCAGGTCACAGACGCTCCTTGGTATGGCCCTGTCATGCCCTCAGGATGCTGGGCCTGTCATGGCAGGGAGAGAATTCCCTGCCCTACCTAGTGATAGGATGGGAGAGCGTCAGCATCTCCATGCCCAGACCAGACATGCCATAGTCAGGGCATCCGACAGGAATGTGGCTGCCGGGGAGAACCGGGCCCTGACCCAACACCCTGGGCCTGTATGTGTTGGCTGAGGTTCACAAAGACGCTGGACTTCGGTTGGGCAGATTGAAAATATTTTTCAGCAGGGCCCCAGTATTTGACCGGAGAAACAATAATATTCCTTCTGTGGACATCAAGCATCCGGATAAATAGACGCCTTTTTTTCCGCCTTCTCTCTTCCCTGAGAGTTACAAAGGATGCTCTGACATAGGTCTTTGGAACTGGCTCACCCAGCCAGGGTGAGGGCCAACTTGAACCACAGAGAATGCGTAATTTTCAAAGGAGAGGGAAGTATGCAGCCCATCTCAGGTTTGCTCAGAGGGCCTGGCTTCCTCAGGAGAGAGGGGCAGGGCCTGCCTCTCCAGCTTGGATGACCGACTCTCAGTGGTGTGGTGGGCAGCCACCAATACTTGGGGCTTGGGTGTTGAAGCCCTGCTGGGCAGGCAGGACTGGGGTAGAGTCTGGCAGGGAAAAGGTACCCCACCCAGGCCTAGGGGGCCCGGGAGCTTGTGGGGTCAGGAGTGGAGAGGGAGGTAGCAGGCAGACACTAATTAAAGAGCTCCCATTGCTTTCATTGAATGGAGATCCAAGGACAACCAGGACACAAAAAGGCTATCTCCTCATCAGTTGGACAAGTTGGTGGATTTGGCTAAACCCAGAGACTAAACAAAGGCATTCCCGAGAAGTCCCCCAGATATAATTGACATGGTGAGACTGTGGGAGAGTTTCTGGGGAAGAAGCTAGAGGGGCCACGGATTCTGCACCTTTCTCAGGCCTCACAAGTCACAAAACCCAGCTTCTTGGTTTCCTCTAAGAGCCATCTGAACCAGTGCAGGCTGTGCTTTCTGTTCGCTTTTTCACTGTCTCAACAGCACAGTAGCAGTCAGCTTCCCAACACATGGACATGGGCCAGGGCAAATATACTTCTTCCCATGCTTTGTCCTGGTGGCTCAGCCAGAGACAACCGGTCCCACTCAGGGCCAGATTCACCCAGCCATCTTTGCCTTTGATGGGACACGTTGGCCTTCTCACTTCAGGGTCACACCTTTACTGTGGTGGTCACATCCTCACAGGTAGAAGCAGTATTCACTTGAGCATCCTATCACAGGCACCACAATGAACACTCAGGGTCTTGGAAAGCCTTGTCCAGGGTCCTCCCACTTATCTGGACTGGGCTTAACCAACCCGTGCCTGCCATGTGCAGGATTCCCAAACCCTCTGCAGATGCCACCCCTGAGCCCTGTTGTCTCTGCTCTACCTTTTTGTTGCATTACTGTAATAGCCTCCCCCACTGTCTCCCCTAACCCACTCTCTCTGGTCCACTCACCACACAAGTAGGCCTCTTGCTACTACCCTTTCAGGTCTGCCATTGCCCTCAGAACACAATCCAGCCTCTGTACCCATCCACCCTGCTAGCTGCCTCACCTTCATTCCTAGTCCCCAGTACCACAGCCCAGCCATACTGGCCTTCCTTGGTCTCTCCAAGTTCCCACTGCTTTCTTACTTCACAGCCTTCCCCAGGACTGTCCCCACTGTCCCAAAACCCTTCATCCCTGAGTAGCTTTTTGTCACTCTTTACCCTCCAGGCCAAGCTCCAGAGAGGCTTTCTATGACAACTCTGGCTAGGAAAGTTCCCATGGCACTCTCCCCTCCCCCTGTGGCACTTCCTAGTGTGGATCTAGCTGAGTGCTTTCTTGTTCCAGATCAGTCTTCAGCCCTAGCACAGGAGTCCCCGAAAGCTAAGGCTTCGCACATGGTATCACAGGTAGATGTTCAGACGGTTTCCTGAGTGAGTGAACAGGAAGGCAAGCAAGAGGGGCTGCAGGGGCAGGAAGTGCAGAGAGGCAGTGGGATTTAATCACCGCTCAGGGGTCCCACAGTCTTTGACTGGCATCCTTTCTAGCTGGGTGAAGTTGGGCAAATTTCTAAGCCTCAGTTTCCTCATCTATAAAACTACGATTATAATACTTTCCTTGCTGGGTGGTTTTGAAAATTAAAGGTGATGTATTTAGAGTCTGCCCCAATGCCTGGTACTAAATAGGTCTATTCATTTATTCTAAAAACACACATTGAAAGCACACACCAGCAGACCTGAGCTGGGGTCTAGGGCCACTTGGGCCCTGTGCTCAAAGACACTCTAAATCGTAGCTATTCATAGCAATAGAAGTACTACTAATAACAAACAAAATGTTAGGAAATTCTCTAGCCAGAGTGAATGAGCCAAGCCCTGTGGAAGGTCGCCCGGGAAAACCAAGGAGATGAGAGATGGGAACACAGCGTGAAGAAAAAATACAGGAGCCAGTGTGTTTCACTATAAATTATCCTTTGATCTTTCTTCCATGGTTCACTTAAACCTTCTACTTAACTGAATTCAAGAGTTCACTGAGAACGGTGTTCATTCGATGAGCACGTGTTTTCATGTAGGTTGCTTTCAGAGGTATGCAGCATGGTCTCTGCCCTCAGGAAGCTTACAGGAGATGAGACACTCAAACTCCCAACACAGGCAGACCTAGGACAGATGCGGGAGAGGGGCAGTGGGGGACCAGAGCAATACGCTCATGGCAGGTAGTGTTTGAAGAGATAGAAGGACACATGGGAGAGAGGATGGAAAGTGAGTCACGATGAGAGAAATGTGGGGTATGGAGTCAGACCCCCCAGGGTTTCCAAACCCTGGCATATAATTTGCCCCTAGAAAAGTCACTGTTTCTCTGCACCTTGATGCTAGGATAATATTCCCACTCTGTGTTGTGATTATTCTGCATGGCCGTCTCTCTCTCTCTTTCTCTCTCTCTCTCTCTCTCTCTCTCTCTCTCTCACACACACACACACACACACACACACACACACACACACAAGTTTCCTGGGAAATGTCATGGCCATGGGACAGAGAAACAACCTTGAGGTCCCAGAAAGCTTCCCAACAAACCTGTCCTTACCAGTGCCCTCTTGTCCCCAGGCCCAGAGGCCAGTTGGTTAGTGATGCTGGTGAGACCAGCCCCATCCTGCCTGGCTCACTGCTTCACCCCTTCTGATTCAGCCATCTGGGGAAAAATAGCATGTTCCAAAGTCCCAGACCACTTGCATCCCAGTCAGAAACCTGCGGAATCTTCACTGGGCCCAGCATCTGAGCCAGGGTGGGTGCTCAGTCCAGCCTCCTAGGATGCCAGTGGCATGAGAGGGACATGGCAGAGACTGCTTACCTGCTCACCCAGCCCAAGTCCTCTTCTGAGTGCACAGGTGGGCATGCCCTTGCAGTTGAGGGTGAACATTCAATTGAGTTCTAGTCATTGTAAATGGATAAATATGCACTCTTCCTGGGCCTGACCCTTTCACTTTCTCTTCTGGTTAACTGTGCTGGGGATCTCCAGTGTACCTTTGGAAGCCATTTTAAAGTTGGCACAGCCACAAGCAGCCAGTCCCTGAATGTCTGTGTAGAAACATGTACCACATCAAAACCTGAAATGGAACCACTCTGACTGTTAGATGAAGCATGAAACCAACATGCAATGTAATTATTCATGATCCATTTTGGTCTATTTGTTACAGCAGCAACACCTAACTAATACACCAAAGGAGAGATTCCTTATGCAAGGAGAACTAACACTGGAAAAGCCAAAGGGCAGTGCATCTAAAGTTCACAGTGCCTAACTACCACTGCACAATGTATGGGGGCGGGGTGTGATAAGTGGAGTTGAGGGTTAAGATTCAGGCAAGGTGAGGTCAGAAGAGAGGCTGGTGAAACAGTGTTGTCTATCCAGCTTGTTCTCTTGGATAGGTCTGATTGATAAGGTGTAGTCAACGCTCTTGTTACTAGGCCTCCCTCACACCTGGGCTTTTACTCTCTGCCCTCTACCCAGTCCCTGCCTCAAACCCCAGTGCTGGTAACAGGGCCCCATGTCATTCCTCTGGGCCCAAATTGACATCCGGTATTTGGCCTGATGGCCCAACCCTGTTTTACAGATGCAGAAAGTCAGGTCCAGAAAAAAATGAAGGAACCAATTCATAAAGCCCAAATTGATCTTTCCACCTGGCCTTGGCCAGGGTGCACAATTTCCAGCAAAATCCTGCCTCTTTAATGCCCTGGCCAGAGGTTCCCCAAAGGGCCACTCCTCCCTCCTCCCTCCTCCTTCTATTCTGGCAAGCTGGGTTTCCAAGCCTAGTCATTGAGAATTAAAAGGAGCTGGTTTCTTCTGGTCCCAAAGCAAAACAAGCTGGTCAATTTTCTGTTGGTCCCAAGACAGCTTCTCAGTGCCCTGGAACCAGGCAGACAGTGGCCCGTCTGTGTGGAGGCTGAGGCCGGGCATCCTCCAGGCAGGCGGCAATGACTTCTCGGAGGGTGCTGGCCTCGGCTCACACGGCTCTGGGTGGGGGGAGAGGAAGCTGAAGACAAAACTGTGCTTCTCGTAAAGGTCTCAATCTAAAAATACAGACAGGGTTAGCTAGCGAGTGTCTGCAGGGCTGCTTGTGTGAGTGGAGAAGTAACAGTTGTGCAAAGCTTCCCAACCAAGGAAAGAACATAAGCAAGCCTTCTTCTGACAAGATCTGTGGTCAACAAGACCAAAACTTCCAGCATCTGCTAAGTCTGTTAAGATAAGAATTCTTTGAAGAAATCAAAAGCTAGTTTCAAACCTAGTAATCTGGGTTCATGGACTTGAACATATCAGAAGTGTGAGCTTCAGGCAAGGCTTGATCCAGTAGCTCAAATATATCACCAAGAGCCCTGTTGTTTCTGCCTCTCTGCTCTCTATGGAATCATTGAGTTGCTATAATTAGCAAGAAAAAAAATAAAGGATGTCTAGTTAAATTTGAATTTTAGATAAACCTATTTCTTTAGTAAAGAATGTTCCACGAAGTATTTAGAACACATTTATCCTAAAAACCATTTGTCATTTTATGACATTTAAATTTCACAGTGTGTCTTGTCTTTTATCTGACAATCTTATCCTATGACAAGCACAGTCTCACTCTCTGTCCTTGGTGGCTCCTTTATGTTTGCTTGAGGAGACAGAACAGTTATTTTCCAAATCCTCGGGCAAACACCTTGCATCTTCTTGGCCTGAAATGCCCATTTCTGAGCCAGTTTCTGGGCCCGGCTTGGTAAGGAGGCCAGGGGCCCTTTGGACAAGAGGGCAAGAATGAATTCTCGGGCATCCAATAGGCACATCACTGCACTGTCCAGTGTCAGTCATAGGCTCCAAGCTCCCCAAGGTGGGACAGGACCTAGAACTCATCAGAGGGTTAGTCCAACCTGCCCGTGAGGCTCAGCTCTTACCCCCTCATCGTACTCCAGTCTTTATGTTTATATGGACTGCAGGGAGTTCCCTTCCTTCTAAAGACACCATCCCATCCCTGGTTGGCCCTGACTGCTGGAAAGTTCTAGGTGAAATTTCGTTTTCTGGCATCTTCCACTCACTGGCCCCAGAGCTAGTGACGGATCTAGTGACAGGGCAGTTTCTGAACTGGCTGCAGATGAGAGGGCACCACTGTGCACAGGCACTGGGCTGGGTGTCCATTGTCCATGAATAGAATCTTCCCACCACCCTGGGAAATAGCACACTCTCTTGATAGACACGGAAGCTTTGGAGGTGAGTCACTTGTCCCCACATTCACAGCCTGTGGCAGAGCTAGCTTTGAACAAATGACCACTTGGACAAAGCCTTCATCATCGAGAGGGAACAACAGCCTTTCAATATCTGATAACAGCATCCTTTCCAGCTCCCTGGTGTCCAGACCAAATAGTCCAAGGACCCCAACCCATGGTGTCTCAAAGGAAATAGAGGCTCAGATACCGGCTGAGTGTAGCCAGGTGTGAAAGAACAGTGGCGGAGAAGCACGTGGTCCAGAGAGCGTCACCACAAACCACTCATCACTTGAATTCATTCCCTCTACATAAGTGGAGTCCCTGGTGTGCCATGGAAGCAGGGAGGATGGGGAGAGAGGGAGAGAGAAGACACAGCCTGAAGTGTGAAGGAGCTCGTGGCCTACAAGGCCTAAGATCAATAGCGACAGAGATTGCCTATATTTGAATATCAGCAGAAAGAGGGCACTTTGAGTCTGGTCATGGGGGCGTTTAGGGGGAAAAGCACTCCAGGCAGGAGGGGAGCCTAGGCGAAGCACAGAGGAGTGAGTGTCCACATTCAGACAGCCAAGGGTTCAAGAAGAAGCTGCACAGGACGGCACTTGGTGAAAAGGCTGCCTGCGTCTGCACCAATAGCACAATTCTTGGTGTTGCGTCCATGTCCTAATGTGGAGGACTTTGTTTCCCAAGGCACCCTTGCCTGGGCCTTCTTTTCTGAACTTTCGAGCCATCTCTGCAGAAAACTCTGCATACATTTCAATAAGCTGATGATTCATTCCATAGTGGAAACATTTTCTTTTTCCATTTGGAAACATCGTAAGTGGGCAAAGGGAATAAGCTGTTTGTATTTAAGAAAATATGAGTGTAAACAGACATGAGGAAACACAGTCAACCTGGCCCGTCATCAGAGAGACACAAATTAAAATGACCCAGGTGTACATTTCTACCTAGTACCTGGACAACCATACAGAAAGGGTTCCATGATTATATTCCATTCTGGAGAGGTGTGGGAAAACCAAGGGCTCGGACCTGCTTCGTGGAGGCAGAATGTGCTGTGTCAGCTACAGGTCCCATGCAAACTCAAATCGTGGGGCCTCTTCAGAAGGTGCTAGACATTTCAAGATGGAAGCTGTAAGCATCAAACCAAATGTTGGCCTCTTCTCAGTCCTCACTGGGGGCCTTATAAATTATAGGAAACCCTATAGAGGAAAGGAGGTGTCTCTTCCCCTGTGGTGCAGACCTCATCCCCTCCCACCTGCTTGGGGATCTTGGTATCCGTGGTCACTTCTTTCTTGACATTCTCCCTGTTCTCTTTATCATTATTATTGTTGTTATTGTACCGGGGATAATGTGACATTTACAAAAGCTCTTACAATACATCATAGTTGAATTCACCCCGTCTGTCATCTCCCTTATGTTCTTGATGCAAGTTTTCCCAGCAGCACTCAACACACATCCAAGTCCTCCTTTCTGAAAGAAAATGCAGAAGTAAACACCCAGGTGCAAGTCCTCACCCCACCTTCTCCTGCTGCCCTCTCACTCTCCCGTCTCAGCCACCTTCTGGAAAGGGCTGTCTAGACACACCCTCCCTGTGTTGTTCTGCATTTCTCCACCTGCATTGATCTAGCACTAACCTCTCAGCAACACCTCTCCCCTCTTGTCACACTCTTCCCTTGGCTTCTGTGACGTCAGGTCTTCCTGCTTGCTGCCCACACCTATTTCAAGCTCCTTAACCACCTGGCCACAAAAGTGGGAGTTCCTCACTCACCTGCTCCAGAGCCGTTTGCTATCTGCCTTTCTCCCTGGGCAGCTCACTCTTGCCTGTGGCATTAGTCACCATTCATATACTGATGATTCATAAGTTCGTGCTCTCATCCAAATTCTGCTCTGAGTTTCAGAATCACAGTTCAACTGCCCACTTGCCAGCTCCTCTTGCCTATCTCAGAGACACTTGGTCCTCTGGGTACAAAGCCATCTGAGGTGGTCCTCTTGTGCTCAGTGCTCCCTGTGTCTATGTGCCCACCACCTTTTTCTTACACCAGGAATCTTGGCATGGTCCTTCACATTCCCTTCTCCTGCCCCCTCTCTGCTACATCTTAAATCAAATCCACCATCAAGTCTCATCAGTTTTACCTCCTCGATGTCTAAATGCATCCCTTGTCTCCATCTCTGTCACCACACTGCTCATCAAAGCTACACTCATCGTTCATCCAACCCACTGCAATGGCCTCCATCATTCTCCCTCTCCTACGTACTACAGCCAGTGGTTCAGAGCACACATCCAGTTCAGTGGGATCCTTTGCTCTCAGGATAAAGACCCTGGTGACCCACAGCTGTGCTGTCTTGCCCCGTGCTCCCTGGGCTCGTAGTGCCCCAGCTATCTTGATCTTTCGTGATAGAGTTCCTCACACGCTACCAAAAGTCACAAGCTGCTCAGTCTGTCTAGAATTCAACTCAGGGCTTCACATCTATTAGGCAAGCACTCTTCCCTTTGTCTAGAATTCTGTTCCTTTCCTTCTTTGGTTAACTTCCTGTCATCCTTAAGCCTCCAGTGCAATCATTTTTTCATTAGAAAACCGCCCTCTTAACCACCAGGCAAAGAAGAGCCCACCACCATATGCTCCGCCTTTCCCTCTTTAGTGACACCAATCATGATCACAATTGTGCCCACCTCTGAGGGCCTGATGGAGTCTGTCCCCCTCAGCTATACGGTAGAATCCACAAGTGGAGATCACATGTGTTCCCCACCATTGTAACGCCAACACTTAACCAGCATCTGGCAGAAGAGAGCACTCAGTGTTTGGTAGCTGAACAAGTGGAAATCATTTAACGATATATATCAAGGGCTATAGAAATGTTATGCTTTGATCTAATAACCCAACTCCTAGAAATGTGTCCCAAGAGGGTAATCCAAAAAAGAAGAAAATATTAGGTATGTATAATTATTTTTCTAATAGCAACATTTTCTTTTTGAGACACGGTCTCATTTTATAGTCCAGGCTGGCTTCAAACTCACCATCTTCCTGTCTCCAGCTACTGAGTGCTGGGATTATAGACGTGCACCACCACGCCTGGCTACTAATGACAACTTTAAAAAAACATACATTTGTCTAGCAATAGGGGAGATGTTAAGGAGTGATAAATCCACAGAGTAAATAACATGGTCATTAAAGATAATTGTGAAGACTGAGTAGCAGTATGGAAAACAGTTTCCAATATTACAATTGTCTTTCAAGGGCTGAATGCAAAATTGGATTTTTACAACTATGTAAAAATGTTTTATGCATGCAGACAAGTACCAGATGGAAACAAGGAAAAATAAATGAGTTGATTTGTCCAAAAAGGAGACCATGATTGAATTTTCCATTTCATTTTTATTCCTCAGCGTAGTTGTAATATTGTGTCTGCACAAGTACTACTTTAATCTATGAGTTTCGTGCGGCAATAGATTGAATGAAGCAGCCATGTTAAGTTAGAGAGCCACCAAGCACTGCTAGTTACATCTGATTCACTGTTCACTGGGCCACAAATGCCTCATAAATCAGATTTTAGAATGACCTTTTTAAAATAGATCTTATTTAAAAATAGATCTTCAGTGGCACATGCCTGTAATACTAACACTCAGGAGACTGAGGCAGGAGGATTGAGAATTTGGGGTCATCCTGGGCTACAAAGTGAGACTCTGTCCCAAAAATGAATAAAATGGAACTTAGGATAATTATACCCCATGTTCACAATATTTTATGACCATCCATGTGCATGTCTTTGTGTGAACTTGTGTTTCTGTTTCCCTTGCAGGAATACTTAGGAGTAGAATGGCAGACTATGTGGTAAGTATATGCTTAACTTTTAGTAATATCTAACGGATTTCCACAATGATTGTGCCATCTTAGTACTCTTGCCACCAGCGGGGTATGAAGGCTGGTGGAGAGTGAATGTCCCATGGTCTTGCCAGCACAGAGCAGTCGCTCTTTGTAACGTCAGCCAGTCTATAGTGGGTGTGCACTGTGTTTGCATTTGTAATGTCTCCAATGATTAAATAAAGTCAAGAGTCTGAGTTTTATTTGATATTTGTTATAATCTTTGGTGAAGTGTCTGTTCAAACTCTTGCCTGCTTTTTAATTGAATTTTCTATCAGCATTAATTAATTGTATATAGGGGGTTTCATTGTGATATTTACAACATGTATATAATGTACTTTGATCAAATTCATCCCATCTATATGAGTTATTTTTCTTTTTAATATCGACTTATAAGTTTGTCACCACAGTAAGCCACCACAGTCATGGTGGCTCATGACTGTAATCCCAGCAACTCATGAGGTAGAGATCAGGAGAATCGTGGTCTGAGGCTGGCCCTGAGCAAAGAGTCAAGACCCTATCTGAAAAAATAACTGAAGCAAAAAAGGTCTAGGGACATGACTCAAGTAGTAGAGCCCTGCCTAGCAAGCACAAGGCCCTGAGTTCAAACCTCACTACCCCTCCCCAAAAATTGACTTATAAAAGATATTTACATTTTTTGAATATAAGATATTCAGATATACAGATATATTTTGCAAATGTTTCTTCCAGTCCTTAGTTTGCCTTTTCATCTTTTTAAATGTAACATGGTCTTTTGGAGGGAAAATTTAAACATTTTTATGAAGAGCAATCCATCAGTTTTTATATTTCTAGTCTGTCCTTTCCTTAACTCAAGGTCGCTAAGGTTTTTTTCTCTTCTCTATTTTATAGACTTTTTATAGTTTTAACTCTTAAACTCAGGTCTATGACCTATTTAGAGCCAGGCTTTGTAATTTTTATAAAGTAAAGGACAGAGTCATATTTTGCATATGAATATCAAATTGTTGCAACACTATTTGTTGGAAATATTACCTTTTCCTCACTGAACTGTCTTGGCATCTTTGTCAAAATCATTCTTTGTCCCAGGAAAAGAATGGTTATTTCAGTCAACAAACACTGCTGGGACAGCTAGCTCTCCATGTGCAAAGAATAAAGTTGGAACCATACCTCAAACTGTATTCAACAATAAACTCAAAATGGATTGACTTCACTGTAAGCTCTAAAACTATAAAAATCTTAAAAGACAACATAACAGTCGATCCTAATTACCCTAGTTTCTTAGATGTGGAAACCAGAGAACAAGCAACAGAACAAAAAGTAGATAAATTGGACTACACCACATTGAAAAGTTTCACATTGCAAATAGTATCAGAAAGTGAAAAGACAATCCACAGAATGGGAGAAGACATTTGTCAGTCAGATACCCAATAAGGGACTAGCATTTAGGATACATTTTTTAAAATCTTACAAAACAATAAAAAAGACAAATAACTCAAAACAGGCAAAGAAGACATAGCAATAACCATTAAGAACACCAGAAGACACTCAGCATCATTAATCATGAGGGCATGAAAACCAAAGCCACAGTAGGTGTCACACCACACCCACGACATCCACAATCAGGAAGCTGGGTAGCAACAACACTGATGAGAACATAGGGAAGTAGACTAGTGCACTGCTGGTGGGACTGTTAAACGAGCAGTTGCTCTGGAAAGCAGGGTGGCCGATCTTCAAAAATTTCAACAGAGAGGAGTGGTTAAATTCCACTCCTGCATTTACCCAAGAGAAATGAAAACATGTCCACACAAAGATTTATAAATGAATAATCATAGCAGTATCATTCATTAATAGCCCAAAAGTGAAAACACCCCAAATGTCCATCGCCTGATGAATGGATAAACACAGTGTGGTACCTCCACCTGATGGGACATTATTTGTCAATAAAAAGGAATGAAATACTGATACATGGATGAATCAGTAAATTAAAATATCATGCTAAGTGAAAGAAGTCTACATATTATATAATTCCATTTATATAAATGTACATTTATATCAAGTGTACTAGAACAGACTAATCTATGAGGCTGGATGCAGATCTGTGGTTACTTAGTGCTAGGGGTTGAGTGGGGGAAGCAGGAATGGAGGGTGACAGCTAACAAGTATAGAGTTTCTTTTAGGGTAGATTAAACTAGAGTTGGTAATGGTTGCATAACACCATGAATATACTAAAACCAATGAGTTGTACACTTGAAATTGGGTGAGTTCTATACATGCAAATTATTTTCCAATAAGACTGTTAAAAATCAATTGGCTGAATGAGTGTGGATTTATTCTAGACACTGTTCTGTTCCATAGACTCATTTATCTATCTAACACTCACACCACACTGTCTTGATTGCTGGAGCTTTATAGGTTTGAAAATTAACCAGGATAATTTGGAAAACTATCATCTTCATTTACAAAATGGTTCAGACTATGAGATGCCCTTTTTTTTTCCTTAAGAATTGGTTGTTTTTCTCTATTAAAAAAAGTCTTCTGAGATTTTTATTGGAATGGCATAAATCTGTAGATGAAACTTAGGGGACTTTGCACCTCAACGACATTGAGTCTTCTGATCCACAGCATATGTGTGTTCTCACTTATTTAGGTCACATTGATTGTTGTCAGCAACAGCACGTCTTTTGTCAGACTTGTCCCTACGTCCGCCATATTTTTGATGACCCACACAATTTTTGACTGGATAAAAGTACAATTGATTATTGATTTAAAATATTGATCTGTATTCTACGAATTTCCTAAATCCATTTATTAGTTCAGGCAGCTTCTGTGTAGATCCCTTATAGCTTTTTACCTAGATGATTGTGTCATCTGCAAATCAAGAGAGTTTTATTTCATCCTTTTAAATCTGTATGTATCTTATTTCTTTTTCTTACCTTATTGCACTGACTAGAACTTCCAGTACCATGTTGAATTGAAGTGGTAAGGATTTACTCCCCTGTCTTATTCTAGGGCTTAGAATTCTCAGTTTTACTACTGAGGTAGTCAGTCTCCAAGATGGTCCCATTTAGTCTCACCTACTGCTATTTGTGTCCTTTTTGTCCTTGTATGGTGTGGAATTGGTCTGTATGACCAATAAGATAAAGATGAAGTGATAGTGTGAGAATGCAGAAACTGGATCAAAGAAAGTTACTGTGACTTCAATCTTGTTTACCCTCTTTAGCATCATTTGTTTAAGGAAGCCATGTACCATGCTAAGCGGCCTGTGGAGCGTTCCATGCAGCAAGGAGCTCTGACCTCCTGACAGCAGCCAGTGAGGAACTGAATCCCTGGCCAACAGTCATGTGAAATGCATCATATTGGAAACGAATCCCAGCCAGACCTCCGTAACCCCTAGCCAGCAACTTGACTCCAGCCTCATGGAAGACCCTAGGCTAGACCGCACCACCATCTAAGCAACTCCAGCTCCTGACCCTCAGAAACTGCATGAAGTAATGTTTGTTGTTTAAGCTGATAAGCTTGGGGTAATTAGTCATGAAGCAATAGGTAACTAATCCAGATTTTGGTATGAGGAAGTGGGATGCTGCTTTGACAAACACTCAAAATGTGAAAGCAATTTTGGAACTGAACAGTGGGCAGGAGCTGTAAAGACGCCAAGGAGACTTCAGGTGAGGGGAGTGAGAGGAAAATGTGGAGTCTGCAATCAGAAATGGAGGAAGGAAGATTCTCATGGACGGAGAAAGCAACTGTCACCTGCAGTTGTGTGCAAAGCAGGAAAGGTTCCTCATGAACTAGGTAACGGGACTAAGGATTACTCATCCAGGCTGTTGAAGGAACTGCCTTAGTAAAATACTAGAGAAATGGTTGTTTAAGAAAAAAAGAAAGAAGAGGAGATAGGGCGTGCTATTTATGAAGATTTCTGTCTCTCCAGATAGCAAACAATGCTAAAGGTGATAGCTTCTGAGCAAGACAAATCCAGGGCTTCCTCAGGACACTGGGCACTAAGCTGAAACTGGAGGGGTATGACTGGGAAATCCTTTGTTGAAACTTAAGAAACAGCCGGGTGCTCGTGGCTCACGCCTATCATCCTAGCTACTCAGGAAGTAGAGATCAGGAGGATTATAGTTCGTAGCCAACCCCAGGCAAATAAATAATTCATGAGACCCTATCTTGGAAAAAAAAAATCACAAAATGGGTTGGTTTTGTGGCTCAAGGTGAAGGCATCAGTTCAAACCCCAGTACCACAAATAACAAACAAATAAACTTAAGAAAGGGGCTTTCTGTGTGTCTCATATGGTAGAGTAGTACCTGCCTAGCAAGCCCGAGGCCCCAGTAATGACAAAAACAAACAAAAAAACACTTAAGAAAGATCAACAGGGGGTGCCTTCAAGTACTAGTCCCCTGTGAAGATTTTAAGGATGGGACTCACTAGAAATGAGTCACCAAGTGGGACAAGATTCTGGAGTCAAACAGCTAGATGAGGGGACAAGGGACAACAAGAAGGATGAGTGAACAGATAAGCCTTGTCAGGAAATGCCAAGAAAGGAGACCTTGTTGCCAAGAACACAATCCTAGCCTCAAACCCTAGTTATACCCCTTATTGATTGTGACCTTGGGCAAGACACTTTCTGGAGTTGTTGCCAGGGTTACATGACTTACTACATGTGAGCACTTAGAGTGACTCCTGATGTACAGACTACCATAAATGAGTGGTGGCAGTCATTGTTTGGTGAGGTGGCTGTCATTGTTTGGTGAGGTGGCTTGAAGAAGCCTACATACCTTATAGTGAGACTGGCTGTGGAGCCTCCAGTATCATTTGAGCAACAAGAGGAACTTCAGCCTCACTTAAATGTCTCAGGCCACTGAGGCTCTCAAGATAGACACCAGGGACAAAAGTGACCATAGTTCTAGAGCTTTTAATTTGTAAGTGGCAAATGAATGACACAATCAGAGAACTGAGCAGTGAAAGGAGAATGGGGGTCAGAGGGCCCTTGGACTCCAATAGAGCTGGAAGAGCTTTTACGTAAGCTCATCCAACATGGCCATTTTTTATCAGAAGAAGGAGCTCATAGCAGCCCAACTGGGCCACGTGCTAAAGAATCCACAGTCTCCAGAGGCCTGCAGCATGGCAGTGACATCAGTACCATCGTCCCCACAGATGGCCAGCCTCAGCAAGACCTGCACCAAAACAGCTGGAAGTCACTATTTGAGAGGGCTGAAATAATAACAGTTTTTATACTTTTAACCAATATTTATAAAACACATACAATGTGCCAGTCACATTGCATTGGGACAAACCATTTTGGGCTGATAAAAATGATCATTTCATACAGATCTACTTCATCTAATCCTGATAAAATGTTCAGGTACATGTGATTACTATCTTCATTTAGCGATGAGAAGATTGGGGCACAAAGAGATTAAACGACTTACTCAAAGTCACATTCTTGGTAAGTAGGGAGCCAGGTGGCCACCCCAGGAGGTCAGACTGTACAGCCCATGCTTGTGACCCACTTGTCCACACACGCCCAGGATGGCTGGGCTGGCATCTGTTCCTCACCAAACCCCAGAGCCAGGCAAGCCACTTTCCTCAGAGATGTAGATCTGCTCCAAACCTCCTGGGGCCTTATCAGCTGGAACACGTGCCAGACAGCCCTGTGACTTTATGCTCCCAGGGTTTCAGGACAATAGAACGACTGGCAAGCACCAGGAACCAGGCCGGAGACAATGTGGTTCTCCAAACAGCAACCACAGAATAGCAAACCCTGCTGACTTCCACAGCATCGACGTCTAGATGGTGAAGAGGAACACCCGCACCTCCCCTGGGGTGGTGTTCCAGGGGAAAGAGCCGCCAACTGCCATTGTCTGGATTTCCCGGAGGGAAGATCTGAGGCTTTTTCTTCGTGTTTGATGTAAGCCAAATTCGGGGACCTCAACATCCCACTGCGACCGTCACTGCTCTATAGCTAAACTAGAAAATAGGATGCAGTGAGAGTTTTTTCTAAAGCCAAGCCTATTCCATTTAAAGATGCATAGCTTCCTTGTCATGGCTCCATGCTCAAGTTCGCTCCCTCCTCCTCCCAGGCACCTGTTCCCTTTCTCATGCATCCACTCTTCATTCCATGAGGGGACAGAGCTGCTCAGCCCCCATTCCACATCACGACTTTCACTCTCAACCTCCATTGCTAAAGGCCTCATCCCCGCCATGCTTCTTTACTCGTTCTCCAGAGAACCAGGCTGACCTAAAATACCTGTTTTCACAGACACCATGTCACCTGTTGCTGGCCAGTCAACCAGCTGCCTTTGGGCCAGGTGGTCAAAATTAGTCTAATCAGCTGGCAGGGCCTTCTGGCTCCCAACTGGGTTCCTTAAGAATAAGTGGTCAGAGCAGCCTAGGCTGCTCAAGGGTGAAGCTCCAGGTGACTGAAACCAGGGAGCACAATTTTACCCTGGGAGACTGTGGAGTATGTAGTGACATTGGACCAACGCTTGGAGGAACAAGTCCTGGCCTGGACTTGGGCTTTGCTCCTGTTTCACTCCTTTCCAAGTGGCGAAGCCTTGCACCAAGGCCCAGCACTATCAGAAGGCAGAGTGGAAAGAACACAGACTTTGCAGGTCCTAAACTTCTAAGTAAATGTCCTATCGTCTTCCTCCTTATGATATTTGCTTCATCAGGCCATAATGAGGATTTAACAAGACAGTGACAGTGCAGTCTCAAGCTCAGGGTTTGGCAGGTGGAAGGGACTCATGCGTGCTCCTGCCCAAGCCTTGGAACCCTGGAGATCCAATGGGTAAGAGTGGAGGGACTCTGAGGACCCCACACTCTCCGCAGATGACCTCTGCAGAGGACCAGACGTGGGAAGTGACTTCATCTGGACATGTTGGCAGCCTAAATTTGAGACCTGAACAAAACAGCCCTCCTGCCCACAGCCCTGCATGGCCCTGCGCGACTGACCAAGCCCATTCCCGTGACCTCACTCCTTGTGGTGCCTCCCTGTCACAGGACCCCCACGGGCCCCTAGGACCTCTGCACCCCAGTCCTCCCTCCCACTGCCTGCAGCAATCTGGGCACTGAGCACACTCCGAGGGCAGTGTCCAGTTTCCAAGTCTGTTAAGCCTTTCCTTGAGCCAAGAGCTTCCGTTCTGACACTCAGGCCGGTGTCATGCAGTTAGAAAACACCAGCTACCTTCACTGAACATCAACGTCCAACACTCTGGCGTTACAGGATTTCTTTAAGGAAGGTAAAGATCCCTACAGGGAGAAATGTAAGTGGAGCACACACCCAGCCCAGTCTGGGAGAGGAGAATTAGCAAAGGTAACAATTTTCCTTGTGCTCCTACACAGATTCATGCACTATCTATTTAGGCTCTTAAAGGATACTTTGTAAAACATGGTGATAATGAATGGTGACATGTTCTCAGATTAAATGGTTTAAAAAACTAAAACTTCTTTTTAAACGCTTTGATAACAAATGTAGCCTATTAGATTTCAGAACATATTACAAAGTGACAATTATGCAAACCGTACGGTAATAGTGAGGGAAAATAGCAATGGGGAGATTAAACCATCCAAAACGAATTCACAGTGTAGTAAAACTCGAAACCATCCAACAATGAGGAAAGTAGTTACTCTGCAATAAAGGTTTGGGGAAGAACTATAACACAGACAAGTCACGTCTCAGGCCATTTATGAGCGTATCCATGTCCAAGCAGCAAACCGGAAAACCCAGAAAATGCAATTCTACATGTATCATATGAGAAGGCATGTTAAAATCAGAGTCAAAAAAAGATTTTCAAAATGAAAAAATAGAAATGTTTTGTTGGATAAAATATAGGGCAGCCTCAAGAGAAAAAGGAGAAGGAACAAGCCACCAACGCATCTAAAATATATTAATTTTGTCTTAAAAAGTTACAGTCAGTGCCCATATCCCACCCAGTAAGTGGCAAAGAAGGTGAACAGTTTACCCAGGAAGTACAGATGACAAAAGCTCGAAAAAGTATATCGCTCCCCCAAAAGTGCAAGAGATGCAAACAAGCCAACTCTGGGGTATCAGTGCATGTGTGCAAGACCTGTGGAAGTAAAACAAATGGATGAAATCCTGTACGGTGGTGGTGTGGGCACAGGTAGGAGGGTGTAGAGAGCTCAGAGCAGAGCAGGGCCTGGAGCCAGGCTGCTTCATCAAACACCACCTCCAGGGTGGGCCACTTCTGAGATCCAGGCAAGTGGTCTCGTCTCTCTGTGCATTGATTTCCACCTGTCAAATGAGGCTCAAGTGAATGTTTGGAATAATAGTACCTGGAGCCTTGAGTTAACGCGAAGGGCTGGGTCAGTGCCTATAAGTGCTGGCTATAATTATTTGGGTCTATTGGGGGCAGGAGTGGGTTCCTTACATTTTTCTCCCAATTATAGGAAAAAGGGCATGGACTTTGGAACCCAAAATATCATTCATTCTACAAGCATTTACTAACTGCCAGATCCAGGTGCAAATTCCAGTTCCACTCATCAGGGATGCCACCCCACGAAAATGGCTCAGCCGTCCTGAACTCAGTTCCCTCCATCTGTAACATGAAATAACAAAATCTGCTCACTGTTATTGGAGGTGTGATGAGCTATCACCCACAAAGTACCAAGGAGTGCCTGGCCTGAGTGCCTCAGTACTCAGTATGTGCTAGGCAACTCACTGTTCCTCCTAGACCTTCCACCCAGCTGAGGCCCAGCCCACGTCTGTGGCTGTAGATTTGTTCTCAACTGCTCACTGACTCAATCTGATTAAGACTCTTAGAAGTCCCAACACCTAAGGCTCACAATGGCATCCACTTCCAACATATGTAAATCAAAATACTATAACCAACTCATAAAAGTTGGTGTTTGATGAGCCATAAAACTGACATGTATGCTGAAAAAACAATCACTGCTTTCTGTATTTTTTTTTCTCGTGCTTGTTGTTTTTGGTCCGCCTGCTTGCTGCTGGCCTTTTGCGGGTGGTTTAGCCAGCCCAGCGGGTAATTCCAGCTGTCAAATCATCTCCATGGCAGGGGGCCACACCATACTGACTGCAGATTTCTCCCTCCCCAGGGGTATTTGTGTTTTAGGTAGTGGGGAACAAGAACTCCTGGGGACCAAAGTCTGGCACAGAATGGGCACTCAGTAAATATTTGTGCAATTAAATGAGGAATGGATGCATGGGGAATTAAATGAACAGGGGAATTTCAGCTGCCTTGGAGGCCGAGGGGAGGATCTCTTTAGTGCAGAGACAAAGTAATCAGCTCCCCTCCAGTCACACTGGGCTGTGCAGGTAAGAAACACAATAGCTAACAGGTGGAGCAGCACAGGTGCTGGCCAATCAGAATGGACCTGGGACTGGGCTGGACTGGCCCCTCTGCTTATAAGTAATGAAACCCCTGGGGTTCTGGAGGATGGTACAAGCAGGGGCACTGGAGCCATTCATCAACCGCTATGGGAGTATTACTGCCCTCCAGCAACCAGCTCAGCATGTCACACACACACAACGGCTGTCAGCTTGGGACAGGTGGGTGCATGGGAATTAAGAGACTCCTCCCACCTTCTCTTCCTAGGCCCTAATTTTCCATCTCTAAAACAAGTGAAACTCACTCACCTTTCAGGTCTACTCCAATTCTGAGTACCTGTGATTTTCAATTTGTTTTGTTTTGTTTTGTTTGCAGTGCTGGGGATCTAACCTAGTGCCTTGCACATGCTAGGCAAACACTCGTTGCCCAGACCCTGTGATTTTATTTTAATAACAATAATAATAATTTGTCAAAGCCAGTCCAGAATAGTAGCAAAAGCACAAATCTGAAGCTGGTAGACCTGGTACAAATTCCAGCTGTTATTGTGTGACTTAGGTCCAATCAGATAACTCCTCTGAACCTCTGCTTTTCGTTAATCCAACAATGACTTAGTGGGCCATTTTTGTGTGCCAAGTACTGGGGACACATTGGTGAACAGACCTCATCCTTGCCATAATAAAACCCACTGTTTGACTTAGGACTCTTTGGTTGCAAGTGACAGAAATCAACTCTTGCATACTTAGACAAAACCAAAATGCATTGTAAGGATGCAGGTGAGTCTGAGGGCCCCAGGGTGCACGAGGCAGGCCTTCCAAGACCCTGGACTGGAAAGCCACCAACCATTCTCTACTGGTCTCAGCCCACCTGCTGCTTTATTCTCTCCCTCTTCCCTCCTTCCAGCCCTGATTCTGATGAGCCTCAGTGGGCATGACATCTGCTTTCTAAGTTCTCAGAAAAGGGAATCTGATTGGCCCAGTGTGGGTCACCTGTCCACTCGCAATTTAATCATCTATGTCTATACAATAGGACCATTCAATACAAACAAGGTCTCCGGGACTCACCCATGTGGATGGGAGAAGGGTCCAAGTCTCCCAAAAGGGAGGCTTGTGGATCCTAGTGTCTACACCACACTCCACTAGGATGGTGGGGAAGGGTAGATAAAATTCCTTGTGAGCTGTCTGGTAAAGATTACTGCCCAGCGCTGTGTAGATAGCTGGTGCTTGACTAGAAAGTGTGTGACAAGAGGGAACATTATCAAGAATAATGTCTTTCATGGATCCAGATCCATGGATCTGTTTTCTCAGCTCATTCCTCTCTTGCCTTGGTTCTGACTGCCTTCTCCCACTCTTGCTGATTGACTTAAATGAGTTAGTGGGGCACACCAGTACAGAGACTGGACGTCCCCCACATGGTTAGTGCCTGATGAGCTAAGTAAATGAGTGTTCTCCCACCCAGTTCTCAGCAGCTCTGGGGGTCACTGGAAAAGGGAATCTTTGGAATTTGTTTCATTTTCACCTAGATCTTTGTTGGAGATCTGTTCTTTTCCCCTGTGCTTTGGAATAAAAAGAACCAGGAGCTTGTCATCTTGTGAGAATTAGAGGAAGAGATTAAGGACTGGGTTCAAGTCCTCCCACCCTGGCTCTAATTTACTAATGTCACTGGGTCACTGACTTTGCTTCTGTGGATTCAGTTTCCCCACTGGCAGATGGATTTGGGCACGATCACAATGCCTGGCTTGCCTCCTCCTTCCCCACTGTCCACAGGGGCATCTGGGGTCCCAATGATCACCCATCTTGGGTTGCGGCAGCCCAGAAGGGAAGAGAGCTCCGGCCTTCCGCCCAGCTGCTCTGTGCCCTCGGGAGCCTGGCTGCCACCAGCCCATGACCGATGATTTCACCGGCTGTGTGGTTGAAACCGGAGCCTCTCGCTAGGGGCTGAGCAGGAAGTTTTTTCCTGTGGGGGAGCTTTTGTTCTCCAAGCCTTGATGGTAAGGCAGAGGAATTTCCAGCCAGATGACGTCAGCCATCAGCTTGGCTCAGGCCCAAGCCCACTGAACGTGCGGGGGGGGGGGGGGGCCGAGTGAGGGCTGCCTACCAGACAGAGGTGCAGAGTTTCAGGCACCACACCCGGTGGCCATGCTCACCTTCCTCTCCTCCCCTTACTGACCAGCAGTGACCCAGGTCACCAGCCTGCCCATCAGCACATGAGGAAACCTCAGGAAGGTTCATTCACCCTGAAAGAAGTGAGAAAAGGTAATAGAAAGTGTTTTCTAATTCTGGTCCAGCTACTTACTGTCAGCAGAATGATTTGGGCTAGCCGCTTAACCTCACGGGGGTTTAGCTTCCTCATCTGGAAAATGGGGATAGTAGTTACGAATACTGACAGCGTTAAAACTGCCTTGGATAGTAAACACTCAGTAAATCTGAGCGACGATTTTTCTTACCATTATCTCTCCAGCGAAGAGGCAATGAGATGCCATGAGTGTGGATGAGGCACCCAGCAAAACCAGCTCTGGGACCTAGGCAACCTTTCCTAAGGAACCCACAGGGATGACTTGATCTGTCCTTGCCAGGCTTTCAAGGACAGATGCCTATCCAGTTTGCCTATGTCCACTTGCACAGCAAAGAGCCATCCAGGCTGGGTGCCTGGTGGCTCACACCTGTAATCCTGGCTACTTGGAAGGCTGACATTGGGAGGATCTTGGTTTGAGGCCAGCCTGGGCAAATAGTTCTCGAGACCCCATCTCCAAAATAACCAGAGCAAAGGGCCACACATGGTGATTTGAACAACAGAAGTATATTGTTTCCCATCCTAGAGGTACAAGTCAGAGGTGGCTGCAGGGCGGTTCCTTCGGTCTGAGGGGTGTAGGGAGGCTCCTCGCCTTGGCTTGCAGATAGCCATCTTTCCCTTGTGTCCTTCACACCTTCTGTGCATCTGTGTGCACCAATATCTTCTTATAAGGCCCCGTGATGCTTGTGTGCACCAATATCTTCTTATAAGGGCCCCGTGATGCTTGTGTGCACCAATATCTTCTTATAAGGCCCCGTGATGCTTGGCCCACCCTAGTTTCAACTTGATTTCCTCTGCAAAGACCCCATCTCAAGCATTTGTTGCCCTTAACGCAGAGAAACTAAAGCAGATACCTTAAAGCAACTGAGGCCAATAGGAAAAGGGGAACAGGTACTAGAGAAAAGGTTAGATCAAAAAGAATTAACCTAGAAGGTAACACCCACGCACAGGAAATCAATGTGAGTCAAGCCCTGTATAGCTATCCTTATCTCAACTATCAAAAACCCTTGCTCCTTCCTATTATTGCTTATACTCTCTCCTCAACAAAATTAGAAATAAGGGCAAAATAGTTTCTGCTGGTTATTGAGGGGGGGGAGGGGGGGAGTGGGTGGTAAGGGAGGGGGTAGGGGCAGGGGGGAGAAATGAACCAAGCCTTGTATGCACATATGAATAATAAAAGAAAAATGAAAAAAAAAAAGACCCCATCTCCCAATTATGTCAGGTTCCAAGGTTCTGGGTGTCAGAACTGCATGCAAATTTTAGGGTGACACAATTCAACCCATAATAATGACCAAAGGCCGTGCTCAACTGAAAGGCAGCTTTCAAGTCTTTAGCACTGGTAGAGAGAAGATAATTTGGAGCAGAAGACCTAATAGCATCAAGTCTTATAAGCATCAGAAACTAGTTATGGAACCCAAATAATTAAATTACTTTCCACTCCAAACTTCTGTTCCCCACGTCCAATGTCACCTGCCAAGACAAAAATTGAAATCTGAGACCCCCAGTAAAACTACAGCAACTGAGTTGGAAAGAAGACCAAAGAATCAATGGACCTTGATTCTAGTTTATGTACCTGCTGCATGACCTTGGGCACATGACCTCCTCTTCAGGTCCTAGTCTCCTTAACTGTGAGGTTGTGTGTTATCTGCTGTTAAAAGTGTGAGAGAGGTGATGGGAGAGGGTCAGACTGCTGCTTGGTCTGGCAGGCCATGGAACAGAGCTGGCAGGTCCTCCTCGAGCATCAGATTCACATGAAGATAAGCAATCTAGAGTATCATTTAAAATCACAGAGCATACAAGGAGTAGAGTGCAAGATTACATGAGTCCTAAAGCTAAAATACCAGGCTTTAAAGAAGTTAGAGCCAGGTGCAGTTGCTCATGCCTATAATCCCAGCTATGTGGGGAGCTTAAATAGGAGAATCACTGTCCAGGCAAGCTTTGGCATAAATATGAGACCCTATTTGAAAAAAGAACTAAACTAAAGAAAAAGGGCTCATTGCAGCCACACCACACTCATCTTTGGGTTGTGTGAGAGCTCTTTTCAGTATGCTGATAGGAATTCTTTCTGGAAAAGCTTGAGGTGCTCAACGACTCGTTTTTGCCAATGACACAGAAGATCAGAGACCAGAGAGCTTTGGGTTTGACCTCCCCCCCCCAATACCCCCAACACACAGTGCAGATCCCAGGGGCATCGCCCCTTGGAGTTCCTCTTCACAATGCATGTGACGTCCAGCCAGGTGAGAGATGTGCCCCGAGCCAAAAGAGCCATGGCGCAGAAAAGGTGCACTGATAGTACGAGTGACAGCACAGGAAGTGGAATTAGCTCCTGAGGAAGCAGAAGCAGTCTCTGGAAGCTTTGTGTGCAAATCTCTTGGGGCTTCCCGGCATCTTACAGTTCTGCCATGGTCACAATGATAAGAATTTGAAAGCGAGAGCTGTTTTCCCCTCAAGGACAACCTTTCTCCTCCCCTCCTTAGCCAAGCCCTCAAAGGTGGCATCTCCTTGCCTCCCACTGGCTTCGCCTGCTATAGTCTGGCTCCTGCCCTCGGCATGTACCTAACCTTGTTTCTCCAGAGTCCTGACCACCTGCTTCTTGCTAATGGCAGAGAGTACTGTGTAGACCTCATCACTGGCCTCTTGCAGACACTCTAGCTTTGGGGTCTCTGCCCACCCTTTTCTTTCCTCCTCACTGTCCTGCTGCTCCTTTTCAGTCCACCCTGTAGCTTTTCCTTTCCTGGCACCTCCTCCCCCTCACCACACCAAGCTCACCTGTCCCCAGCTCAATCTATCTATTGGCCTCCAGTGTCCATGCAAGGCCCAAAGCTCTGCCTGAACCTCTAGGTAGAGCCTCTTGCTTCCTGCTGGACATCCCATGGGTCTGTCCAGCAAAGCAGGGCTCAAAGGGAGCAGAGCTCCTTTCCCTGGAGCCGTCCCCCCACCTGCACGCCAAAGCATTCCAAGGCATTGAAGCCGGAGTGGCTTGTTTGGTAATATCTCTGGATCAGCTGCTTCCCTCAGTCTCGTTCCCTAACTAGACTGCAATCTCCTTTGTTAGGGTTCATAGCTTGCACGTCTTAGCATCTTTCCCATAGGCTGGCATGGCTGGATGCATGGTAGAAATCAATTAACTATGTGTCCCCTTGATCCTTAGGGCAGTTGAGGTCAGGTCTGGGAGACTATCATGGTCTTTGAAGGGCTCCAAGGTCATTGATGGCTCTTTGAAGAACCAACAGCAGGAGGCAGAAGGGATGATCCAGAGACTTCAAGATTTGTCCTTAGTCAATCAGCACTCATCTGAATGACTATGTCACCAAACAGTAACATGGAGATTGAAGATGTGGATTCCTTTTCAAGGAGAGGTGGCATAAAAGGGACATAAGGTAGTATGTGCTGAGAAGAATGTGGACAAAAGCGGGAACACAGCCTGGCTCTGCCTTGGGCTAAACTGGCTACCAGATTTACCCACTTCACTACTGCCCACAGGCAGCCAGGGTAATCTTTTAAAAATGCAAACCCAGCCTACTCCATCTCTGCTAAAAATCTTTTAGGGGTTTCTCCAGAATGAAGCCGTAGCCTGGTAAGGCCTGTAGGACCTTCACATCCTTCAGAGTGTGTGTGTGTGTGCATCTCCTCACTGCCCCACCCGAACCCCTGCCTCCAGCCACTCCTCAGACATACGGACTTACCTTTGTTCATGCTGGCTCTCTCCCCACAGTGCCTGTCCCATCATTCTGGGCACATCCTTCCATGCTGGTTGGACACCTCTGGCCCAAGGTGCCTTCTCTCAGGAGAGGAACACGGTTCCCACACAACAAAGGCAGGAAGAGGGCACAAGGACTCCATTATAGATCTCCTAAGGAGCACCAGAACCTCAAAGGACTCAAAACCGAAGGCAGCAAAGATGTCTACAAGAACTGGCTTTACTGGGCTGACTTGCCATCTGGCCTGGGAGGGCCTTATTTCCCTGGATCAGACTGATTCTAGATGACTGAGAAGTGGCATTTTTTTTTATTGTTTATTTTTTTGGTGAGACTGGGGATTTTGCTCAGGTGCTCTACTACTTGACCCATACCTCTGGTCCATTTTGCTCTGGTTATTTTGGAGATGGAGTTTTGCAAACTATTTGCTCAGGTTGGCCACAAACTGTGATCCTCCCAATCTTAGCCTCCCAAGTAGCTAGGATTACAGGTATGACTCACCATGCCTAGCTACTGTAAATAGGTTTTTTTAAAACTGAAAGCCCAGGAGCCTGTGAGGATCCCTCAGGAGTCCTGGGAGGAGCAGCCATCTTGAGTCTCCCTCCTTAGATACATCTCCGCTACCTAGCACAGCACCACAAAGCGCTAGCAGTGGGCAACCCTGTTTGTAGAGAGGCTGGCAGTCACCAGAGATGTTGGGCAATATCTGCAGATACTAAGGATCACAGCTCGGGTGGGGGTGTGGTATCTAGTGGGAGGAAGCCAAAGACACTGCTAAACATCCTTAAAAGGCTCCAGAGTGTTCTGTCCCAATAGGCGAGTGCCAAGGTGGTGAGGCTTTACTGCAACGTTGTACTGCGTGGCTTCTCAGCCCAGCGTCACCTGGAGCAACTCACCTGCCCCCCACTTTTGGATGAGTACAGAAGTGTTGCTTGGTGGTAAAGGACCTTAACTGTGCTGCTTTTCAAAGCAGCAGAGATGCCAATCCATTCAAGATATAATCACATTGTCACCTGGGTGTCACATTTGGCACATCACAGTGGGAAAGGCCCTATATCACAGTGGGGGCTTAGCCTGTCTGTGTTCTTCTGCCTGTCTCTGAGCTGTGCCTCTGAGACCCACAGAGGCAAGGCACTCAGACTTGGCACCTGCATGGATCTGGCTACTCACCAGCTTCCTCCTGCTTCCTGGTGAGCCTCCAGGGTCTTGCCCCAGATCTGCCCCAGAATCCTTTGGGCAGTCTCCCCTTCCTGGTGGCTGCCTGAAGGCCTCCCACTCAACTGTTCTCCACTGGGTTTGAGTTTCTGAACTTCTCTTGAGGGTGGTGCTTCTGCTACAGCTCACACCGGGGTGGATGCTGGCTGCCAGAGTGGCATGGACTGGTCTTCTGCCATTGGTGAGTGATAC